>NW_003852508.1:6676642-6706679 GCF_000181295.1 Otolemur garnettii | reverse complement strand
TGCTGGACACGTGGGGTACAGGGGACTTGGAGCCTGGAGGAGGTGCTAGTGGTTCAGTGTTCCTGGTGCACAGGTGTGGGCAGCAAGGACTTGGCTGCAGAGGGAGGTAGGGGTGAGTCTCTGAAGAGGGTTGTGCGTTCAGATGGAGTTAGTGTTTTGTCCTGTGTGCAGTCGGAGGCATCAAAGTTGTGTGATCATACTGATAGTACAGACTGTGGCTGTGGTGGCAGCACAGATTGGAAGCAAATGAACTGATGCAGAGAGAGCAGTTAAAGTTTCTTTTATATTAATTTGGACAAGAAATACTGGAGACAGGACGTAAGACACTGATATGGGAAGGTGATTGATGGAGTAGATGTATTTAGGAAGTAAAATTTATAGTCATCAGCCACCCGTGGATCCAGGTGTGAGTGAGGCAGTTAAGAGCTACGGAATGTATAAGGAGCATGATTGACAAAGAGAGATGGGGACCTCAGTCTGGGGTGTGTTAAATGTAAGGCAGCCTCCACCTGAAGATGTTAAGTTGTTAGGGTTTGGAGCTCAGGAAAGATTTGGAATGGAAATTTTGAAGATGTACAGGGAATGACGGCAGGCTAGGTATAACGGGGCGGAAGGCCAGACTCCATGAAAGCCCATGTATGTAAGAGACGGGCAGAGGAGCTGATGAAAACAGAGGTGATTCAGAAGAAGCAAGAGTGTTGTACTATGAGCAAGGCAGGGAAGAATTTCAAGGAAGCACTGTTTCTATGACAGATTTGTACACGGTTATTAAGAATGTCTTTTAAGTGAACAACGTGAGAAAATGTTAAGTATAGTAAGTGGAAAAGCATGTTACAGAAGAACAGTATGTTCAGGATAACTACGGTTTTGCTTTTTAAAGAAGGTGTTTATGTGTATGTGTGTATGTGGCCTGTGTGTACGGTCATAAAAATTGACAGTGAGTTTTCTCTGGATGATGAAACATAATTGGAATTTCATCCCTTCTACTTTTGTCTCATTGTCGTAATTTTTCACAGTGCACGTGTACAACATTTATACTTTAAAAACATAATCGTTTTAAAGTGCGAGTTAAATCACATACTACAAAAAGATAAAATTTTTGAGAGAATCTATGGAAAATAGTATTGTCTCACTGTTTTTCCTGACTTTGATTACTGTGGTAAAGGAATTGGTTGTTCTGAAGAAATATATACTGAAGTATTTATGAGTCAAAGGACATCTTACATGAAACTCCAGAGTAACGTGGGACATCCACGTGCACGGATGTACATTCACACGCACAGAGGCCAGAGAAGACAAAGCTGGGTAATGATACGGTATCGGGGAACTTGTATGAAGGCTAGCTAGGAAGTTTTGTACCCTTCTGGCAACTTTATAAAATAAAAAATTCACCCGCTTCAGTGGTTTAGCCTATGGCAGTTTCAGTGGGCGGGTGGGCCTCACTTCCTTGACCTTGCTGGACCCCACTCCCCGTTTCTGTGTCTCCAGCATTGTCCCTAGCGGATGATGTGTGCTCCAGAAGTTTATCAGATGAATGGAAGAGTTAATGAGTGAGCCCAGGAAGAGAAAATGTCTTTCACACACTTAAGTGGTGAAAGGAAGGGAAAAGAAGGTGGCCCGGGGGGAGCAGGATGGCATCTAGTCGAGCGGGGTGGTTTCGTGCTGCTGATGCGAAGTTGATAGAGGTGGGAATTAAAGGTAGGGACGAGCCAGGGGCTCACTGATGGAGGGAAGTCCCTGATGGGGCAGTAGTAGCTTATACCCATCATGGAAGTTGACAAGCCTGGAAAAGGAATGACATTTCCATAGAAACCCCGGGGAAGCCGCAGTGGGAGACAGTGCTGATGACTCTGAGGGAGGGGAGGCAGTGTGTTGAGGGAATTCCTGTCTGAGTCCACTGTCGAGACCCTCCAGGGGCTCCCATCATCTCTGAGGAAAAGAAAAACTCCTACAAAAGCCTACAGGCCCCCTGGCCATCTGCCTGGGTAGGTGACCCTCTGACCTTGTCGCCTGGCTCCCTGGCTTTCTGCTGACGGTCTCTTGCAGTTTCTCCCGCGCACTCCCCATGCTCCTTCCCCGTGCCCCTGTTCCTTGGCTCACTGCCTCTAATCTGCGCTCGAGTTTCCCCTTCTCATTGCGGCCCCCCCTGCTCGGGGCTGTGTAGATTTGCTCATTACTGTTCTCTCAGACAGGCTGGACCCCGCCCCCCCCTTCCCTGCCCTGTACGTAACACTCAGAATCTTCTGCAGACTGTATCATTTCTTTGTGTGTTGTGTCTATGGGTGGACTCCCACCCCACCAGGAGATAAGCTTGTGAGGGCAGGACTTTTGTCATGTCTAGTTCACCGCTGTGTCCCTGACACCTAAAAGAGTACCTGGCACATATTAGACACTTCATGTTTGCTCAGTGACTTACAGACTCATGAATGAATGAATGGTGCTTCTACTTGTTTCTCTGAAGTGACTCAAAAGGAAAGTAGTGACAGGCTTGTGAGCTTGAAGAGTTGGAGAAGACGGATATAGGTGCGGTGGGGGATGGGGACGTCTGAGGCTGCTTAGAAACATAGAAAAGGGTTGGCAGTGGAGCCGACGGTCTGAATAAGGCTGCAGCTAATGAGCGTGGAACCTCTATGGTAGAAAACGTTTTCCCTCCGAGGGCTTAGCAGCCCAGGTAGAAAGTCACTGGGTTTGGTCCAGGGTGGAGGATTTGCCAGGGAGGGCATGGGAGAATATAGAGGTAAGAGAATTGAATGTATCAGGAAAATGATAGTTTAAAATAACTATTCATGTAACCAACATAAGTAGAAAGAAGGAGAAGGTAGGGGCTGATACCTTGAGAGAAGACCAGAATGTCAGGGATCTCTCCATGAGGTTGGATACATGTGGAATAAGAATAAAGGAAGGAAAATTCTGGACATGGATGATGCTCCTGACTTAATGGCTTCCACCACGTGCTTCTGTTGTTAGTTCTCTGGACCTGCCTTCCTCAGCCTTCATCACTCCTCTTAGACTTGTTCTTCCGTGTCTGTCTTCCTGGTGAATGAAAGCCCTCTGAGAACTGAGATTCTGTTGGTCTTACTCACAATTACCATCCCAGCCGCCTCCATGGTACTAAGCACAAAGGAAACGCTCAATGAATGTTTGTTAAGGAAATGAATTAGTCAGTGTGGCTGTGGCTGTAAACCATGGAATGGGGAGAAAAGGTTTTGATGTGGTCTTAAACTTGGTAATGGAAGTAGAAGGCTAAGGTTGAGGCTCAGACAGAATGAGGAAAGTGTTGGATGTATAAGGGGGCTTTTCAGGAGAAGCAGCAAAACTGACGTTTTTGATAAATGCAAGGCTGTGTCCGGAGAGGTGGGTCATTCAGGGACGTGTTGAAGAGCTAGTATGAACCTCAGAGAAGGAAGGTTTTACTAAAGAGCAGTTGGGCCCCAACTCACGTCTTCCTAGAAAAGCCAGTGATTTGGAAGCAGCAGCAGTTAAGATACGTTCTCAGGTCTTCATGATACTTGGAATCTGAGAAAGTCAGTAGCCTCTGCTTGAAAAGATACGCAGGAGAAATAGAAGCCTTGGAAAAGGGCTCAGCTGAAGGTGGAGGGGTCGTTTGGGAAGAGACTAAAGCTGTAAAGTATCTTGTTTTCCATGGATTATCTGTGTTGGACACACAGAGGAAAGAATCAGGGAGCTAGGGAGTTGAACATCAGAAGATGGATATTCTTTTATTGTCTTTTACCTTTTCTTTCTTTTTTTCTAATGAATAAAGATATAGAAGTTATGACATACTGGAGTGGCTGTGAACAGGGCTTAGGGTTTTGTAAAATAAAATAAAAAAGAAGTAGTAGTCTCCTTTAACTCTAAACTGGTCTGAACCTCTGTGGTCACCATTTCTACTTTTTTCTCCACAACGGCTTAAAAATTTACATGCACTTAAAAATCTCCATCCCAACTGTTCTTAGTGTCTTAAGAAAGTAGATGACAAAGATAAAGAAGAAATGGAGCCCCTCTGCTACTGATGATCACTGTCTCCACCTCCATCTTTCAAGGAGCCCTGGCAGTTTGAAGGATTTAGGAGGTGGTGAGCCTCACTCATTTCCAGGGAGTTTCTCAGGTATTCTGGGGAGGGGCAGAGTGAAGGAGAAAAGGTTGGTTTTCCAAGGCATGCAGATGAATTGGAAACCGCAAGGTTGGTTATTGTGTTTTCAGAATATTGTATAGTGATGTTTTGCTCATTTACTCTTTGCCAGTGAAAAGCAGTAGTTTAACGGTTTAAATTTTAAGAACAATCAAAATTGAAAATAGTGTGTTTTTAATACCTTTGCTGTTTCTATCATTTCCATAAAGCCTAATTATGTTATTAAGTCTTAAAACCCAGTTGATGATATAGATCATACAAAGTGATGTCTGGTGGTATTAAAAAATGAAAATAGAACCAAGAATGCTTATGGAGGCTCGGCGCCCATGGCACAGTGGTTACAGTGCCAACCACATACACCGAGGCTGACAGGTTCGAACCCAGCCTGGGACAGCTAACCAACAATGACAACTGCAACAAAAAATAGCCAGGCATTGTGGTGGGCATGTATAGTCCCAGCTACTTAGGAGGCTGAGGCAGGAGAGTCTCTTGAACCCAAGAGTTTGAGTTTGCTGTGGGCTGTGACACCAAGCACTCAATCAAGGGCGACATAGTGAGACTGTCTCAAAAAAAAAAAAAAAAGCTTGTGGAGGAGAAAAAAATATCATGTGTAACAAATATAGTTTCTTCATCCTTTTAATTGTCCATAAAAAGACAGAACACTGTGGGTCGGACTCGTTCTTTCAACAGTTAGTTATTGAGCTCCTACTGTATGCCAAGCAACAGTGTAGGCAGTGAGACCAGAGCAGCAACAAAGTAGACAAGTTGCCAACCCTCATGGAGATCTCATTCCTGCAGGAGAGAAAGATGATAGGTGGTAAGTGGTAGGTGTCCCTGCACATGAATAGGCAGCAGAAAGTGCTATGCAGCAAGGGGAAGCTTATCAAAGAGTATGGCGGCAGAGCAGAGCGGGCTCCACTTAGAGGGTTCTCTCCGACGAGACAGCTTCTAAGCAGAGATCTTGCGGGAGGGGATGAACGTCCTTCAGTTAAACTAAAGGTGATGGAATAGTGGAGGGCTGAGGGGGATTCTGGCATGATCTGATTCATGTTTTTAGGAGATTACTGTGGCGTGGAAGGTGCTTTATGTGGAGAAGAGAGGAGGGAGGGAAGATGGAAGCAGGGAGCCCAGCCTTTGCCTGGCTCAGAGGAAGGAGGACTATGTCAGCTCCTGTCTTCCTAGAAAAGCCACCCAGCAGGACTGAACATGCCAGATTTTGTTAGGGGATGGGGGAGAGGGAAGGATGGAAGGTTTGTTTAGATGGGAGTATCCAAGGCTACCTTGCATCCTAAGAGCATTTCATCAAGGCCATCAGGGACATCCCAGGCCTCCCAGGAACAGGCTGCCTTCATATCCCCAAGCACTGCCATGGGTCAGGGAATCCTTTCCAAGTGTGGCCTCGTGAGTTTACACAAGTGGATTTCAGAGCTTAGCAGTTGGGCCCCAGTTCAGGTACACACCCTGCAGAAGGAGAACCAGGACATGGCTTCTAGTGTTGATGATTCGAGCAGAATGATACGGGGGAAAGTGAGAAGTTGTGCAATTTGGGGTGTGTTGAAGGGAAGGCAGACTGGACTCAGGACAGAAGCATTGGTGGGTGAGGGAAAGAGAAGAGTCAAAGCTTGCTGAGATCCAGCTGTGATCTCCGTGTTGGGCTCAGTGGTACTGCCCCAGGGGGAGGAGCTGGGAGGAGGGATGGGCTGAGGACAGGGTTTGAGATTCTGTCCCTCCTCCCAGGGGGTTCTCAAGTTCATGGTTGTTATTCACTTTGGGTTCTCCTCTCTCTTCCTAGGAGACTTGAGGAGCTTCTTTAAATTATATGTTGAAAGTAGGAATAAGAACAGAATAACTGAAAACAAATGTTCTAAAACATACAAGGCGTTACTGGGTGTCTGCCCACTCCCGAGGCTCTGTGGCATGTTGACTTTGGAGTTTACTAATAGTAAAATGACCATTTTATTTACCTTGGTAGATGAGACGATCTGGGGGCTTTCCCTTTGCTTTGGGTTATTCTAGTCCCATGAAATTAAAATCAATCTGAATTCCTGGATTCCTATTTGGAAAGTTAAAGATGTTTTAGGCCATGTAAGAAAAAAATATATCAAGGTATATTTGATGGTA
Source organism: Otolemur garnettii (assembly GCF_000181295.1). Lineage (NCBI taxonomy): Eukaryota > Metazoa > Chordata > Mammalia > Primates > Galagidae > Otolemur > Otolemur garnettii. Next base: position 6,700,426 of record NW_003852508.1, on the reverse strand, counting down.
GAGTTTTGACTGTAGGCTGCTCAGAGCTTGCAGGGGTTTGGATTTAAGAGAAAGCCCAAAAGATCTGGCTTAATATGTGGCACTTGAAATATTTAACAATTTTCAGCACATACATATAATTAGATGAGTAGCAACAAGACAGCCTTGGAGGTTCTTCACATTTATTTCATACGGAATACATTTCTCCAAATTACAGTGCCAAAGGGCTGAATCAGGTTAGTTATGTTTATTAATAAATAACTTAAAATAATCAAACCATTGTTCAAATCATGTGGTTTTTAAAATCTACTTCGTTTATCACCCAAATTTCACATTCTTTTTAAACAAATAGTGTTCACTGACTACTTACCCTGTTTCCCCCAAAATAAGACCTACCCCCAAAATAAGCCCTAGCAGGATTTCTATGCATTTGTTAAATATAAGCCCTACCCCGATAATAAGACCTAGTGATGGATGTGGCTATGCAGTGACATCCCCTGAAAATAAGCCCTAGTGTATCTTTTGGAGAAAAAAGTAAATATAAGGCAGTGTCTTATTTTGGGGGAAACACAGTACCATGCACCAGGCCCATCTGGTGCTGAGGAAAGAGATGAGAGTGGTGTGTATAACCATCTGTATCCTGCAGACATGAGCCATGATGCAACGTGGTGAGTGCTGTGTTGCCAGTGTGTATGATGTTCCAAGAAAGTACTGAGAAAGAAGACATTATCCTAGAAAGAAAATGTTTTAGTCCCCATGAGAAAGCAAGTGTTGGTCAGGCAGAGGAAAGAAGAACCTAAGGAGGCTGAAGATCGTGTGTGAACAGCAACCAGACAGATGTAAACTGTAGACAGGGACGGGCCTCCCGAAGTCCAGGGAGGCTAGATAATATCAAACCCAGGAGGGAACTGAAGCTTGAATCTCTTTGTATACTCTGCCAGGAAATTTGGTATTTATTGCAGGGATAATGTGAGCAGTCAGAAGATGGTAAGCTGGAGGATAGATGCGAAGACGTTTCTGTTTAAGAAAGATCAGCTGGAGGGCAAAGCATGGCTGCCCCTGAGGGGGACACAGGGGTGGTTGCTGTAGGCTGTTGCGCTGGTCTGGGGGAGACACAAGGAGCACCTGAGCCAGGACTGGAATCCTGAGGGTAAGGTTGGAGCACGCAGGACACACTGACAGATCATCAGGCCATTTCTGGACTTGGGTGGGTGAATGACTTGAAAGTCATCAAATAGAGGGAAAAAGCAGATGGGTTTGAGGTTTCTAGTTTCTAGCTAGGGGGCAGGAGCCAGTATCTTCTGGTGGAAGAAATTAGGCTGACTTGGGTTCTCATACCAACCTCCTCACTTACTTGCTCGGACCGTTACTTCTATCAGTCCCCTGTCACTCCTGTGTAAAATGAGGGCAGAGAATCCTACCTTAAGCATTGATGCTGTCTGCTGAGCAGAATTAAAAGTGACGTACAAAGGCATAGTTGACAGCACAACAAAGTGACGGCAGTCAACAAGAAGTCAGGGTTTACTTTAAAAAAACTAAAAGAGTAGAATTAGAATGTTTCTAACACAATGAAATGATTAAATGCCTTAGGTAATGTTTTAGGCCATTAAGGAAAATAATACTTGAGGCATAAGATGGTAGATTTTGTGGAGTTTTTGTTGTTCATTTGTTTTTTGAGACAGTCTCACTTTGTCACCTTTAGTAGAGTGCTATGGTGTCATAACTCACAGCAACCTCAGGCTCTTGGGCTCAAGCGATTCACTTGCTTCAGCCTCCCAAGTGGTTGGGACTACAGGCACCAGAATGCCCAGCTATTTTTAGAGACGGGGGTCTTTATCTGGCTCAGGCTGGTCTCGAACTCCTGAGCTCAGGCAATCCACCCCCCTCCACCTCCTGGAGTGCTGGGATTACAGGCGTGAGCCATTGCACCCAGCCCAAGATGGCAGATTTTTGACTGGAGGCTGCTCAAAGCTGATCACCTTGATTTGATTAATGTAATTATATGCCTGTATCAAAACATCCCATGTGCCTTGTAAAGGTATACAAATATTATGTGCTCATAATAATTATAATTTTTTTTTTTTGGTCAGGGCCGGGTTTAAACCCCCAGGTCCGGCATATGGGGCTGGCACCCTACTCCTTTGAGCCACAGGCGCCACCCAATAATTATAAATTTTAAAACACATAAAACTGGAGAAAAAATATAGGAAAAGGAAAGTTTGGGGGCAAATATAGCAGGAGTCTGGGAATGTGAGAAAATGATTTATTGCACGTACATTTTGTTACTTTATGTCAATTATCTCATTTAGTCTTTGCAACAGTCCTATGAGGTATCTCAGCAGCAAGATCATTTTACAGGAGAATGTATCGAGGTTTAGATGGAATAAATTAAGGTTTAGAGGGAATAAATTGAATAACACCACATGGAAGAATGGGGATTTGAATATAAGCTGGAATTAAATTCTGATTCTGCTTAGTTACTGCACTCTGCAGCCTCCTAAGTTGTTCTTTGTGTATCTGCACACAAACTGCATGGAATCGAAATCAGAGCTCCTCGGAACGTGCCTTACCTTGTGTCATAATCTTGATATCTTCTATTGGTTTATTTGTGAAAAAAAAAATTATTGAGTACAACCTATTAAGTTGGGTTTATGAACTTTTCATGGGTCATAACCCACAATTTAGAAAACAGGAACAGAACAGAGTAACAAAGGTTTTCTGGCTTCTGCTGTCAGATAGCGTCGTATTTGTTTGTTGCTTGGTTTTTAAATGATTAGTTTTGATCATAGTATTCCTCCAGCATCTGTGCTGGGTAAGTCCACCTGACCCTTAGCCTTCTCTCAGGAATTTGAGAGGAGAATAGGAGAGGCTGTAGCTGCCGGTGACCTGGGCAGGGCTAGTCCTCAGACTTCTCGCGCTCTGTCCCTAGTCCCTCCCCTCTGCACACTGTGGCTTTTGACACACTCTCCCACAGCTTGTTGTTTATCTGCGTCCCCTTGTGTAGCCCACAACTTGTCCTCGCATGTTTGCGTTTGCAGCATCTAACACAGGACCCGAGACAGAGTATATGCCAAAGACAGGGGCCACCAGCGGTGCTGGCCTGTCGCTCTTCATCCATCTGTGCCAAGCGAGGGCCAGATGGTTGCAGCCTGGGAGCTTGCAAGAGTGGTAAATCTAGATCTGTTCTCTTATCAGATCGACCGCCCTCCCTGGGTGGTAGGGCTTGAGATTATTCATAGATTTGGAGATTCTGGTCCAATTCACCAGTATTTCCCCCAAAACAATCTGGGAAATTAAATTTGGGAAACATAGATGTACTGATGATGTGACAGTATGAAAAATATCTAACACTTTGAGTGCATGGAACCTTCTGAACAGGTTTTTAATATGTAATACCATTAATAAATAGTAGAACCTCTGAAGAGAGTGATTGTTAGTAGGAGAACAAAATAAGCTTCTTATATCTAATAACTGTACCCAAAGAATATACACCTTAGCTTGGTAGAGATTAGGGAGTTTGAGATAAAAATATTCACATATAGATACACATATGCACAGAAATATGAATATATCTAGATAGTTATATGAAGTCTGACAATTAAGTCTACAAACTCATCCTAGAAAAAGTGCTACATACCTCATCACCAAATATCACTCAGGTCACCTTTGGAGTAGTCCCCTTGGGAAGCTGTGCACCAATGCCAGTGCCTAGGCCACCCTTCAAAGCTGTTTTGGAACTCTTTTCTGAAATGGCCATCAAAGCTGTCATTATATTACCCTTAATATCCTGAAGGTCATCAAAATGTCTTCCTTTCACTGATTCCTTTTTCTTTGGGTAAAGAAAAGTAACTGGGGGCCCAGATCAGGTGAGTAGGGAGGGTTTTTCACTACGATAATTGGTTCACTGGCTAAAAACTCCCTTACAAGTGGTTCCGTGTTAGCTAATACATTATTGTGATGCAAGAGCCATGAATTGTTGATCAAGATTTTCAGTTAAGATTTTTCTGTTTCTCTATCGATGTTTGCTTGGTCTGCTATGCTTCTCATAATCAGCCGATGATTTGGGTGTACAACTCAATTGGGTGTACAACTCAAAATTGTTCATTGCTGTAATTCAAGCTCCAACATTCTCACACAGCAGCACACAAAAACACACAACAATAATTATGATTACCACTGAGAAGACACTGCCACACACTGATACAAACACAGCTGGGAGACGCTGACATACCAAGGTGATGCAGCCTTACCAAGCTGTTGGTACGGTGCTGCCCACACGGCAAGTTTGGGAACCTGACTGTCAGACATTATGGACACATACCTGTATGTTAACAGTAGCCTTTTTTACACAAAAGAAACTTATTTATTTTACAGACTTGTGTGAGTTAATTTGGATTTTTGCCTGTTTATTCCAGCATGAGAGTTAAAGAACCTTTGATAGAAGTTTAGTGCATTTCTGAAACATACTGAATCAAATTAATGTGATTAAAAAGAAATTCAGTTCTGCTTGAATGCTTAAATACCTTTTTCAAAAAACAAAAAAAGGTTTCTTACTTGAAATTAAAGTTGAGCACATACTAAAAAGCGTAAGAGCACCAGATCAGCACAAGAAGAAACAGGCTTAGCTTGCAACTTGAGAAATTTAAGATAGTTATAGGAATGCATCTTTACCATAAAACGTTGCTAAATCAGTGCAGGCAAATAAGTATCTATCCTATTTCTCCTCACCTGAGAAAAGATTAGACCACGTTTCTGGTTAACACAGCCTTGGGTTTGCGTGTCCCTTTTGAACACAGACAATGGACCAGATGACCTTTCCCGGTCCTGCCCAACCCTGCAATCCAACTTCTTACCTCCTCCCTTGCAGCCTGACTTTCCAAACAGTAGCCAGGACTCCGTGTACTTGTAAAGCATTGCCACTGTAAAAAACCATTACAGCATGCTGACAGGTATTTAACAAGGCTGTGACTATGTTTTGTAAGAGTACATTTAAAATTAGAGCCACTTTTAAATCAGTTTGATAGAAACTGATTTAAAATATGGCTTCACTTTCTATTAGGGCAAACCGTGTGAAATTACTATGGCTGGATGTCATGGGTGACAAATGTCTGAGACTTCATATGGCCGAACTGTAGTTCAAAAGATATCAATGCTTTCTCCGTTTCTTGTATTTTGCTTGGATTATTGTGCGCTGTTTGTTTGTTTCAGCAGTTGGGAGCAGTAGCTTCAGCCCACGGCCGGCTCACCAGTTCTCTCCACCACAGATTTATCCTTCCAAGTAAGATGTATTTTCTATTAATCAATAAATAACTTTTCTGAGTAGACTTTTGTTTTTTAACCTCAAGTCTTATCTGTGCCTACACGTTCCACCTTAATTTAAATGAAAGTGTTTGTCATAGAGGCACAAATACATTTACACAATTTGTATTGAACACCTGTAGTAGAGACACGGCAGTACGTTAGTGCCATGTCTATTGTGTTTGAAATTTTTACTTTAAGCTACAATCTTGAACTGGAATTTGTGATGTGGTTGTTAATCAGTTACCTTGCATGTTTCCATCTAATGCATGGGCTTTCTATTTTCTGTCATTTCTGACAAATAGCAGACCATACCCACATATTCTCCCTACTCCTTCCTCACAAACTATGGCTGCATATGGGCAGACCCAGTTCACCACAGGAATGCAGCAAGCCACAGCCTACACCGCCTACCCACAGCCGGGGCAGCCGTATGGAATTTCCTCGTATGGTGAGTACCTGCTCCTGTAGCGGTGACGTTATCTAGTGGGCATACGTGTATTTTTGAGTGGTACTTAAAGACTGTCCATCTGGGGGCCGCTTTTAGAAAGGGTTGTCACCTTTCACATCTAGATTCTTGCTGCTCTGAATTCTAATTAGTATTGTAAGAGCTGGTGGCTCCTGGCGGTCAGAGGTGGCAGGCAGATCGCAGGGTTCATAAGCCCTCTCGTTCTCGTTTTCCACCGTTACTATCTCCACCCTGAATTTGCCATTCGAGCCCTCGGCTTTGGAATCCAAAATATTTCTGTGCATATTTGCGATAAAATTTCTGTGAATAAAGTCTTTTGGGGTAAAGATTCATTTCCTATTTATCAGATGCCTAACTCTGATTAGGGAAGTACAAGTGGAATTCAACAAACTCTCCCTCTAAATGGGAGGGTGGTAGTATTCTCACATTTCAGCAGGATCAGCCGTTAGGAAAAATGATCTGTGTGTCACCGCCCGGACCGCACTTTGAAGAGGCAAATCAGGAAACATTTAAAGCTCACATGGCCATTCGTTCCTTCCCACCTGGAGATTATCTTTATCTTGGTGTAATTTAACTCAATTGTTACTTGGGCAATACCTGTAAATTAAAGATAAATCCAGTAAAATTCCAAAGTTTAATTTTTTAAAAGCTTTAGACTTTCAAAATACCTTTCCTTCACTTGAATTGCCATTGCAATTTTGAACAAGTTGAACTGAATGACAATAGATGCGTGATGGCTATTTTCCCAAGAAAAGTGATGAAGAAAAGTCCACAGACTTTTAGAGGAAAGAACTAGTAGAATAAGGAATTCTGTCCTTGACACACAGAATCATATTTCCTAACCAATATTCTAATTGTGCTTCTGCTGATACTGTTTTGTGGTACTCTTTCCTGCGATTAGTGAAAGAATGAATGTTCTTGAAGCATTTCATTACTAATTAGGTAAATTACTTTATTCTTAATTCTGTTAATTCTTCAACTTAATTCTATTTTTATCTTGAACAAATTTGACCCTGTATGAATTTCTTATAAAATATGTAGACATAAAAATCAAATTACATGTAACTTCTGCCTTCATAGCTTTCTTTCAAACCTATTAGCTGAATGTTCCCTAGTGAGGTGTTTTTGAAGTAGACTTGAAAAAGAGCCTTCAAATGGAATTTCTGGAATTATCTTTCACTTCTATAACTTGGGTTCAAAAAGTTTCTCAAAATACTATCATATATGGATAAAATTTATGTGTGATTTAGTTTTCAACTATTAGAGAAAGAGAATCTATGATTTGAATTGCACAGCTACCATTCTGCTGTAATAGAAGTCAAGGCAATTTTCAATTGATGTTCTGAAAATTTACTTGTACGATGGTTATGAAATGTAAAAGTATTTTCCAGTACACATTATATGAAAGTACTGTTGACCTACCTATGCTGCTGTGGGAAGGTACCCTTCCCATCACGGCCTTGGCGGCCCCACACACCTCCTTCCTTCTTTCTCTCCAGTTCAATCATAGGAAGCCCTGGGCATCTCCCTTTGCCAGTGGATGGGCTAAACCATTCATGGATGTCCTTGTTGTCTGAAACAGCTGTTTGGGGAGGGAATGAAAGAGCAGAGTGTCTTGAGAGCTGAATCAGCAGCAGCAAAGGGAAGACAGAGATTTTAATATGATAGGTGGGGATCAGGGAAAGGGAGACCGTGTGGCTCCATGTGAGGGGCTTGGATTCCAGAGCTTTCCATGGCTATAAGTCCCCTGGGAATAATGTTCAGTCCTGAGCATTTGCCTTTCTTCTGTTTTTTGAACCTTGAGTACAGGAAGATGCCCCAAGTGCTTGTGACAGAGGTTCTGTTTTTCTTGATCCAATGAGTTGAAAAATACATTGCCCTTCTCCCCCTTTGCTGGTTCATAAGGAACAAGGGTTTTCACTGTTGATAATCAAGGTCCAGATGGTCTTTAAAAACTTTCCCCAAGGGCTTATGCCCCCTGACTTTTTACTTAGACTCTGTAAAAGAAGACAGGCATATCTTTTGATAGTGAAGATAATAGATTAATGGGGAAACACTATCATTCGTTTTATTCTTCACTGGCCCTGCTTGTAGTGTACCAGAGAAGCGACGTTGCCATCTTACCAGTGGTCACTCTGGGGCTTTTCTGCCTCTTCCTGCTTTTCCTCACATGTTCTTATCACAGAGCTCCCCATCCTGAGCCTTCAGGCCAAAACAAGGGGGACAGGCAACAGCTGGAAATAGATCCGTGTAGCCTCAAATGGAGAGAGAGGGGGAAAATCTCTGGTGGCGACCACATGAAAAGGAGTTTCTAAAGCTGTCCATCCACCTGTCTTGGGAAGGTGTGTTTCTAGAGTCCTTTACAAGTACAGATTATTCATTGGTTTGGGATTACCCACCTACTGGGAAAATCACATTAAACAAAATGGTAAGGCTGTGTTAAAACTTAAATGTCCAGGCCATTACGAAGTTATTTAGAGATACTCCAGGAATTAAAGTAGGCTCCCTCAGCCAAGAGTCAGATTCTTCCACTGCCTTAGGACAATTACCTAACTTCATTCTACTGATGAAATTCCCCTAAAATGGAAATAAACAGAAAAACTACTGTGTATTCTAGATTCTAAAGATATCATTTATCTCAAGTGCAAAGCAAAATTGTTCAAAGATGTGAATTCCCTTGGCAGAAATTTCTGTTGTCCTTCTGTGGGAATTAAGGACAGTTGTTCACTTTTATGACTGTCTTTAATTAAGATCCAGAGCTGAGCCCTGGAGCTCCAGGCTGCCAAACCCAAGACCTGAAATGACAGTGTCAGGCGGGCACTTTGGGTAGTATTCGGAAGCCACAAATACATTATTTTTGTATTACCATATGATAAAAACAAAGGTACTTTAGACTACGTTTAAAACAATTACATTTGAATATTTGAAATTAAAAGAGACAGAAGGGGAACTACTTGCCTGTTTTAACAGGGATTGGTTCTTTGCCTTCTGTGCCCTTTGTGTTTGCTTTCTAAGAGCACCTGGTGGGGAAGGAGGAGGCTTTGCCTCAATTGGCTGAGTTCTGTTCCCAGTGTGGCTTCCGCTGCCTTCAAAATGAATTGTATACTGAAATCAGCTTTGTGATAGACCAAGGGGGGCGGGGGGGAACACCGTGAGGCTAGAGGCTCTCATTATAATTATTTTCTTAGGAAAAAGGTTTTTATTTTGATCGTAGTTAATGTAACTAAACTGTGGAGTAATTTACTAAGTTCGATTATGGCTGTTTCTTAACTCTGAAGGAGATGATCTTCAGCTCTTATCAAATGACAAAATGAAATACAGACGCAGTATCACTGGGATGATATTTTATGGCAAGTTGAATTCAGAACAAGGGAGAATAATGTGAATAGACATTCAAATCCATAATAATCCTGGAGTTTTAAAATAGAAGTTATATCTTGTGATATCCCAATTGTATGCATGTATACTCTTTAACACTGAGGTAAGATTAGGAGGCGTTTTGACGAAACAGTTGTAGAAATGTGTGTCTTTGTATATTTACCAGCTTTTGCAAATGAACAGATAGATAAGCTATCACTAACTGATTTAGGTGCATTGTGGGCAGGCATCAAGACCGAAAGTGGATTATCACAGTCTCAGTCATCTGGACAGACAGGATTTCTCAGCTATGGCACCAGCTTTGGTACCCCTCAACCTGGACAGGCACCCTACAGCTACCAGATGCAAGGTCTGTATACTTAACTGACATTGCTGTTTTCTTAACCCTATAGGCCAATGTTTCTCAACCTTCTTTATCTCACAGCACACCTGAACCTATAGTAAAACTTGCACAGCACACTAAAATTATGTTGATTTAAAAAAAAAGAGTAAAAAAAAAGAACTTACTTTTTTTTTTACCACTATACTTATGGTGCTTTGAACATCTTTTGAAAATTATTTAATTTGCTGGGCCTGGTGGCTCACTCCTATAGTCCTAGAACTCCAGGAGGCCAAGGTGGGTGCATTGCTTGAGCTCAGGAGTTTGAGACCTGCCCTAACAAGAGCAAGAGCCCCTGTCTCTACTAAAAATATAAAAACTAGCTGGGCATTGTGACGGGTGTCTGTAGTCCCAACTACTTGGGAGGCTGAGGCAGGAGGATCACTCAGAATTTGAGGTTGCTGTGAGCTATAACACCACTGCACTCTACACAGTGCAACAGAGTGAGATTCTGTCTCAAAAAAAAAAAAATTAATTAATGATCTTTAAAAATTTTTATAGCACGCCTAAGATCCTCTCATGGTATACCAGTGGAAAATCACTGCTATAGGCTGAAGGTTAATTTCTAAAATAGAATCTGGTGTAAGCGGTCAGTGAGGATGGCATGTGGACTTAGCTTAGAGGTAGGACACCTGCTGCTAGTCTGGCTCTTCAGTCACCTGCTCTGTGGGTCTAAATTTCCATGTTTATAACATTGAGAGTTCAAAGTGATCATCTACAAGGTTCTTTTCAAAAAGCTCTAAAACTTTTTGTGAAGCTGTTTCTTCCTTTTTGTTTTCTGTCAACTAAAAAAGGAATGAAGATGTCAAAAGTCAGCCTAGTAAGAGATTGTAATGAATGTGGTGTATACTAAAAACTCCAATACCTGGTGTTACCGACTGCCTTTTCCAAAAGGGCTGTTTTCTTTCTTTTTATTGTGGGGTAGAGATTGGAGGGAGGCAATCATAGTTCTAGAAATAAAGTATGTGATATGTGTTGACTAAATGATTTGCCTAAAGATGAGTAAATCAGATGGATAGCCACCCAATGAATCTTCAGGATAATGCTTCCAAGAATATGTCCCTGGATTCTGTTTTTGAAACTACAGGCAAAACATAATATAAGTGCACGTTAAATGGAGTGACGGCTGAAAGTTTTCATTGTCAACCCTGTTTTTAAGAATATATAGACATTATTTGTAATTAGCATATTAAAATATCATGTAAATGCATCTGTAAAGCCTCGAGACTTGTTTCCACCTAAGCATTTTGCCAGTGTCTTGTTTTTATGCAGATCAGTTTAACAAATCATATTCAGCATCCAAACATGTGCTAAGCCATAGTTGAATTAGATCCCTGATTACCACCTTTTGATTTGAAGGGGTTCTTTTTAATAGTTTTGATCTTTTTCATATCTTTTATTCTTTATTGTATTAATAATGTTTATTGCAGATAAATTAGTATATACAAAGAAGCAAAAATTATCATGGTCCTATGTCTCATGCATTTGTTATTGTAATTTTAATATATATTCTTCCAGATATTCAGTATGGGACCATAGTCCATCATATATTATTGCAAGCTGCTATTTTCGGTACAGTGTACTGTAAACCTTTTTCACATCAGTAACTGCTGTTTTGTAGCATCATTTTAAAGGTTTGTGGTATTTCTAGTTATGTCTTATTTAATTCCTTACTTATTACTGGATGTCTGGAGCAATGCTATGCATATCTTATCTACATCTTTAATTATTTCCTTAGGATAAGTTTAAGTGTAGGATTTCTAAGTAAACTGTTTATACTCTTTTAAGGATTTCTTATGTATTTACACAAGGAATAGCTGTGTAATAGAGTGCACACACTGGATATCTTATTTTAAAATATTTTTTAAAAACTAAGGAGAAAAATTTTTTTGTGAATAGTGATCTTCATCTTAGTCTTATTAACTGTCTTAACCTTTTATTGTGTTTCATACGTATATTTTCCATTTATTATTCTTAAGGTTTTTAGGGTTTTTTCCTATATAGCAAACTAGACTCTAAGTGACAAGATCTATTAATCTTTTCATATTTGATTTTGCCATTAGTTCCAAAATTAGTTCCCAAATTATGAAATTTAATATGTTCAGTGGTCGCTGTTATAAAATGGAAAACGTATCACCAGAAGGGCAGTATTTTTCAGCTGCCTTGGAAAAGAACTGTTTCTACATACGCTGAATATCAATTGAGTAAAGTGATAAAAAGACGAAAAAGTGATGGACAAATTTCATCAATGAATTTAATAGTCCTAGACTCTAGTAATGAAAGGGATCATGTGGCAGACAAGCTCTGTTTGCTCACAGGGTTTTTGTTCTTGACAAGGATGGGGCAGTAGATAAGCAACCAAATCAATTATACAACTGCAGATTCCTCCAGGAGCTCGGAGGGAAGTAAGCCCTCCATGGTGGGTCCCCTTGTCCTCCAGGCATCCAGGTCTCCTTGAGAAGAAGGGGACCCTGAGGAGGCGAAGGACGTGCCCTCCCTAGAGCAGAGTTACACCATGTGGGGTACCTGGGCCTGATCCCGTCGCAGCCCCGTGGTTACCAGTCCACCATCAGCTAAGGATAGAAATTGAGACCATTCAGAAACTTGCCTAGTCCCTCAATAGTAAATTTTATGTCTGTTAAATTTCATAGTAAGTTTTTAAGATGAGACATGTACTCTCCCTGTCTTTATTCCATTTTTAAAGAAATACTTGACTATTATATTTTGCTCAGTTGTTAGTCTGTGAAGGACGAGGGGAAAAAACTGGTCCTGAACCTCAGATGGGTTGAGAAATATTGCACTTGAGAGTTACTTTTATTTCTTGCTCTTCTCCTAGATCAAAAGCTGTGCCGTAGAAACAGTTTGTAAAAAGACTAACTAGCCATCGGGGATAGGACGGTGCTAGAATAAAGAAGAAGGGAAATGAAGGGGGAAAGCAAATTAATTTGGGGAAATTGTAGACTGTTTCTGAAAAGAGATGAGAACATGTGTAGCCCTAGGGAAAGCATTGCTTTTCCTTCCACGGGTTCTGTTGTGTCTGGTCTTATTGGATATTCCATTAAAACTTTTGGAGTGTTTATGCACATCCCCTAGATGAATGGCCTTTCAAGTGGGATTTGAGAACCCATTTTCTGTGACTGAGGGATTACCTTTCTGAGTATTTCTATAATAGTCTTTCACTCAATTTTGGATTATTGGATACACAGGTTGAGCATCTCTAATGCAAAAAATCTGAAAATTTTGAAACTTTTTGAATGCTGACATGATCAAAGGAAATGCTCATTGAAGCATTTAGGATTTTGGATTTTTGGATTAGGGATACTCATCCAGAATATAATGCAAATATTAAAAAAATTGAAGAAAGTCTGAAATGCAAAATATTTCTGGTTCCTAGCATTTCAGCTAAGGGATATTCAACCTGTAATATGATTTTTGTATATCAAGCTAAGTAACGTGGTATTAACTTGAAGCTTAACTTCGCATTATGATTATGTATAGTGATAAATGTACAATTTGCTATGGAATGTATATGGCCAGATTTAGGTACATAATTCTAATTAATATGTATTTCTTAAATATAAATGTAATATGAAAACTGCTTCATCAGTATTCAGTTGTGTGCCTAGTTGTGAGAGTGTGTTGATCTTTGAGAGTTTTTTTTTTTTAATTAATTTGAAACAGAGTTATCTTCTGTTGTCCCGGGTAGAGTGCTGTAGCGTCATAGCTCAGTCATAGCTCACAGCAACCTCAAACTCCTGAACTTGAGCAAACCTCTTGCCTCAGCCTCCCTAGTAGCTGGGACTAAAAGCACCTGCCACAATGCCCAGCTATTTTTTTTTTAGAGATGGGGGTCTCTTCCTCAGGCTAGTCTCGAACTCTGAGTTCAAGCAATCCACCCACCTCAGCTACCCAAAGTTCTAGGATTACAGGTATGACCTACCATGCCCAGCCTGAGTGTCTTTTCAATATTTTTTTTAATATAGTACTGTACGATTATGTCTACAGTTATTTCACAATTCTATGAATTCTGTTAATCTTTAATGAATAATGGTAATTTTTGCTTTTATCAGTTTCATCTTATGGCTATTAAAAGTTCTTAATCCTGAATCCTGAATCCTGAATCCTGAATGAGGATGTATTTATTTTTGTGATCTGGGTATATTCTTGCATAGCATTATTCCTTAAAATATAAGGTATGGTGATTAATTATTCAGAGATTTAGCTGCTAGAGCATAATGGTATCAGAATTTCATAATAATAGAAGAAATACTCTAGTAGCCCATATAACTCCATCTTAAATGCAGTGTGGATGCTACGCACTGGGTGTTATGCTGAGTAATTTAGAGAACATTTATGATGATCGCGTCTTAGGTTCTTTCAGACTTAGAAGAATTAGACTAAAGATGTAGTGATGTCTTTCTCCCTGAGTATAACAGGTTCTGGATTCAGACTTTAATCTGTAGTTCTGCTGTTGTTGTCCATGGGCCTTCAATAAGCAACTCGACTTCTTCACATTTCTCTTTCCTCATCTGGACCATGGGATCATGTCTATTCCCTGAGATTGATTATACTCAATCAAATAAGTCTGATTATACTCCGTGTAAATAACTCTGACCAACACATGGTCTATAGTAAGAACTCAAGTGCTTATTTTCATTTTTACTGTTTCCACTGTGATGATGATGTGGTTACTATTATTTTAATTACTATGGTCCAGCTTTCTGGAATAGTTTCAGATTAGGAAGTATTACCTAAATGCTCTCTCTCTTTTCCATTTCCCAAGGGAAGAACAGGTATATGTGAGAAATAGGATTTAAAATTTAATATGCATGATATAATGAAAATATATTTAAAAATCTTTCACCATCAAAGAGAACTTTGAGAACCCAGTGACCAGATAAGCAAAGGGAAAAAAAAGGAGCCAAATGGAATTAATGTGCTGGCATGGAAAGAAAATTACTACCAAAAAATGGCAGGCTTTTTGTACTTGACACCAAAAAAAAAAAAAAAACAGAAGGAGACAAGAGAAAGCAGCTGGGGGTGTGGAGAGAGAGAGAGGAAGTTGCCCTGGCAGCAGTGGGGATGGGGTGCTGGAAGGCAGGAGGGGTGGGACGCACAGAAGAGCTGGTGACCAAGAAACCCAGCTCTGCAGTGGTGGAAAGATGTATCAACCAAGCCCTGTCCCCCAAGTGTCCCTGCAGGTGCGTCTCTACTTTGAGCACAGGGAGAAAGTGGAGAAACAGGAGATGACAGCCATTCAATTATCAAATTGTTTAGTTCAGAAGATTAGGGAAGACATGGGAAGGTGCCAAGCTATGCCGGGTAGAGATGGAAAACTCCAGGGTCCATACAACAGTATAAAGTAACCTCTGACATTTATTGAGCACTTCGTATATGCCAAGGATTTTAGTTAATTCCTATGTAACATCGCATTTGATTTTTACCATGACCCCGAGCAGTGACATTAAAGGTTAAGAACATGTAAATGCTGAAGATTGCATAAAATTAGCAATTCAGCTAGTTTGTATCAGTGGTTACTCAAGGATGGCTACTCAGAATCAAAATGGAGAAAGGTTTGGAACTGTCTGACCCTGTTGTATTGTACATACACCTAAATTATAGTACCTGCAGGAGTGGCTCTCAGAAAGAAACTACCAAAAAAAAAGCCACAAAATATAGTTGCCTGTAGTGTTTAAATTTGTTGAAAAGTGAATGTGCCCATTAAAATCAAGACATTGCATTACACAGCTAGTTATATAACTGGCCAAACACCAGCTGAGGAAGCTCTAGAAAAAAGTTTTAGAAAACTCATTTCTGCACAGTGTCAGTGCTTAAACACTTTCACAGCCCTTACAGAGCAGATTTGGTAATTCATGGCCATTTTGCCTCTGGCCTTGTAAGCTGGCCAGACTCACTTGGTGTCCTTGTTTGGTTCAGGTGATCCTGCTGGTCCCTTCCGGCTCCCACATTCAATGCTTCTGTCAAGCCAGGCAGGGTTCTGTGAATTCAACATATGCCATTTTAAACCAAGGATCAGCCAAAAATTTTTGCTCTGCCTGCACTAATACTAAAATTCCATGGAATAAAACCTCAGTGATGGGGAAATCTGATTGCTTTCACCTGTGCTGTAAAATCACTGGAAAATTCTGTTTCTGCTTTAATTATTTCATTTGTACCAAGGAAAGAAATACCCCTTGAGGGCAGGACACAATCATAAGAGGGACTTTCCCTAACAAATGCAACCAATGTAACCTGGTTCTTTGTACCCTCAATAATTCCCCAACAATAAAAAAAAAGAAAAGAAAGAAACTTAAGTTCAGCAGAGAAAGATGAACCATTCTGATTCATACACAGCTGTAGCGTTCACTCTGAGGAAACGAAGGCCTTGCTTATTCATTTTTTGCCGTTTTCCTGGCGTTCCCCAAGTGTTCGCCTGAGTCTTTGGGGAGGAAGTTCTGGAAGGGTCTGAGGAGGATTTTCTCCACACACCATTGACAAATCTGATGCAAATGAGTTAGCTGGATGGGCGGGTGTGGATGGACAGAGGGCGCCTGGAGACCCTGGGGTCAGCTGGGCCCAAAAAGTGTTTTCCCCAATCACAGGGCACTGGCCCAGAGTGTGAACAAGGGGGTATCGAGTGAGTGTGTGCACATGCGTGTGCGTGCTGGAAGGTTAAGAACACCGTTTAGGAGAAGCAGCTTTAGCCCTGATTTACTGATTGCTTTCGTAGAATATCTGCCTGTGTATCATAAAACAACTTTTATTCTCATTTTATGTAAAAGAGACAACTAACTTGAAAATCAAGCTTTGAGTTATTATCTTTTTTTAATGCAAGATCTGGCCCCCTGTTGCTGGTATCAGCATTTAACTTCACGTATAATCTAAACTGGTAACAGAAAAAAATAAACTTTTTTCATGTTGGTGATACCAAATCATATGAAGAAAATGAAATTGTGTTTAGCAGTCTGTTTAAGGAAAAGACACGTATAATTCACTTGCAAAAGACTTTCACACACACACAATTAAAATGTAGTTGTGTCACTTCACTGGTTAAGCCTCAGCTTCGGGGAGAAAATAATAGCTTCGTTCCATAACAGCTTAGATCTTTTGATTCTAGACTGTCGAAGGTAGTGACCATCTTTATTCACGTTTTTATCTTTAGTATTTAACATTTTATCTAAAATACACAAATGTTTGTTAGAAGTGGAGGCATCCACGATCACAGTGAGAGTTAGAAATTAAGATTCATGAAGGATCCTAGTTCATTTGGGGACATGAATTTGGAATTTAGCATAATAAAAATTTCATTTGACTTATTATGTGTTAAAAGCAATCTTCCCCTGTGTTCATTCTAGTAGATGGGGCTGGCTGGGGACTGCAGCAGCATCTCCGTGGTGGTAGAGAATGCCTTTCTGAGAGTTTTACTGCCGCAGAGTAGCAATGACAGAATGGGACTTTCCTGCCATTCTGCACAGGGAAGGTGTCAGGATTCTCCTTGATAGATGGGGCACACAGATGCTCATGTACTTAAGCCAGAGGGCCCTGGAAATGCCACTTTGTTTATTTTCCTTTAGGCTTTATTGCTCTCACTTAAAGAAGAAAAATAACAGAAATTCTCATTCCCTCTTTGGATGTAACGTTTGTTCTGCTAAAGAGATTGGGTTCAAACCGGTGAGGAGAAACGATAATTCAGGGCAGAGATTTGTTAAAGGCTGTGTGGAAGGGGCACAGCTCCTTTCCCCATTGTGACCTCCGTATCTGTGGCTCATGATGAAGTGGGAATAGTCTAATACAGCAGTTCTCAACCTGTGGGTCGAGACCCACAGGAGCTGCATTAAAAGGCTGCGGCATTAGGAAGGGTGAGAACCCCTGATCTAGTAACATCACCCAAGTTCCCTCTGATCTGCTTTTCTACAGCTTTGCAGATTTATGCCTGAATTATTTCAGATTATTAGTCATTTAGAAATGAAAATTGCTTAGCAAAATGTACTACTATACCTTTAAAGGTTTTCTTTCTGCATAAAAATGGTATTTTTCAAAAGGACTAACTCTAAAAATGTGTGGTTTAGGAAATATATTATATTTTTATAATCTGCTATGATAAAGCATTGGAGATCTGTACTTTCTGGCATAAAATGACATACAATTCGAGTTGGAAAATCACAATTGCATCTTGTACTGCTGTGCAGAATTTCCCCTTAATGGCTTTGCCAGTCTACTTATATTTGTTTTTTAGTTCTTGGCCTTTTTTACGCTGTAGAATGTTTTTTAAGTTGATTTGTTAAAAGTGATATTTTTGGTTCAGTGCTTTTGGTATCTTTTGTTATTTTAAGTTGTGAAAATTGGATGAAAATCTCTCAAAACCCAGGCATAGCAATCGTTAGTGATCAATACGAAGTTTATTGTCTATGAGTTGTTTTGGTTAAAATATATGAAGAAAGATAAGCCTACCGTCTTTGACATCCTTCGTACCTAAGTTAAAAATTCTCTCTGGACATAAAAACTATTACTGGGATAAAAAGGAAAACCTGGCCATTTAAAATCTATCTTCTAAGGAAGGGAGAAAACCCTGCTTTTAAATAGCCCATCTGGCCTGCGGAGGCTTTTCCCTAGGGACCTGCGGTAACTTCTGCCACATAGATCGAGCTTGTTGATGGACATAGCCCATGGCAAAGAGGCCAGGGAAGGAAAGCAAATGGACTTCTGTGAAAATACACGAGGGACAAACAGCATCCTGCTTGCCGAGTAAGTGCTAGAAAATGCCCTAAAACGTGGGAAGTACAGACAGGCCCCAGCAGGTTCCAGCATTCTTACGTTGGCTGGGATTCTGGTTTTTAATGTGAGTCCTTGTTCTCTGTAAAGTAGACCTTTGACCTACATGTTACTCCTTTTAAAAAAAAAAAAATTTTTTTAAGTTTTTTGAAATTAATAGCTGGTTACCAGATGCAATCACACACAAAGCTTTGATTTGATATTTTAAGTCATGTTATGAATCGACATTGACCGTGTTCTTAACTGTGAAAAAGTAGTGGTGATTTATTAAAAGTTGTAGGGGTTGGTTTGTTTAAAAACTACGGTTGCTTAGCTCCAGTAGAACCCAGTGGCCCATGCACGGTCTTCTTACAAGACTGTTTCTTGTTTGTTATGGTTGATAAGAAAGCCATACCCTTTCACTGCAGGAACCCCTGACGGTGACATGAAAAAGCAAGATCTTTGTGATACACTGTTCCTAGGACACTTTATATACTTTAAAATTTTTTTTTGTTTTTTGGCCAGGGCTGGGTTTGAACCTGCCACCTCCAGTATATGAGGCCGGTGCCCTACTCCTTTGAGCCACAAATTTTAAATCTGCTCACCTAAAAAGGGGAGTTACAGTGAAGAAGTCTTTTAGAAAGGGAGATACTTTGATTTTAAATGTATTCAATTTCTTAGGTGTCGTTATCTCCACCCTTCGTGTTTCTTATTATCCTGGGACCAAAAATTAGTAACATTTTTAATATAATTCCCTTTCAACATTACTGATAAGAAAAATCTAAAAACAATAGACAAGGCAAGGCAGAATCGAACACAATTACCTGGAGGTGGAGATAACATTCACTCCCTAACCAAGATGCCGTGCCCAGGGAGTCCTCACCATCCTCTTCCCTCTTAGATGAAGACAAGGAGCCTGCCTTGGCTTCCTGTTATGGTGATGCTGGAAATACCCTCAGATGATGGAAGTGGAAGTATCGAACTATAACTGTCCTCCAAAATCAGAGGGTGTTACTGCATTCTGAACTTGAAGTTTTTCTTAATTTTTCATTAATATACATGAGATAATTCCAAGATCTGAGCTAACAGAGTAAACAGTCTCCTAGGAGGGCTTTGTACCATCAGGGCAGCAGTATTCAGTCAGGATGGTGATAGCCAGAACAAGGGTAATGTTCTACTGGGGTACCCATATGGTGTGTGTATGTGCAGTCCCCATACCATCTCTGGGGTTCAGGGGTATGCATAGCTCAAATGAGTGCGATTTTATGACCTGTTCAAAAATCCGTGATTACTTAATCAACTTAACATTTTATTTGAGTTAAAACTCCTGCTGGATGCTTCCGCTGGAGGTTCAGAAATAGTGTAACTCCTTTCAGAAGGGGCTTGAAGGTCCTGAATTTAATTTCTTTATAAAATTTAAATCTGAAATTGTGATTATAAGCCAGTTTTTTAAAGATAACCCTTTATATACCATCTAGTTTTAAAGAAACCAGCAGAATGTATCTATCCTCCGTATAAAATCTGAGAAATAAAGTCCATTGTTATTTTATTTTTCCTTTCCTTACTCTTTTTTATTGCTGAACAAATAAAAAGTTGAGAGACTTTTTTCTCCCCTGAAATCTTTAAGGGCCTCAGCTAGCCTTACAAATTGTACTCCCCACCACCACCAAAAAAAAAAAAAAAAAGAAAGAAAGAAAAGCTATGGAAACCACCACTCCCTCCTGTCCCTCCACCTGATTCTTTAGGACACTTGTGTTCACCCTCAACCCTTTAGTCACCTACCACGTGGGATTAAAACTCAAGTGACATTTCTGGCCGCCACTAGGTGAAGTCCCGGATGCAGGCCTTCAGTCAGGCCTGGCTTGTCCATCTCTGTGTGAGGGGACATGCAACAAATCAGCTTAAGACACTCATGGTGAGGATGGAAAGAAGATTAAAGAGGACTTATTTAGCACTGGTCTAAGAAAGAGATGAATTCCGTGGCTTTGAGTTCCCAGAAGGTACAATCAGTTTGAAGAGGAATAGTCGAGGAAAGATAAGGCTCGGGCTGTGCTCGAAGAGCCAGAAAATGTGGACTGATGGAGGGAAGCATTGAGTAACGGAGCAAGACTCAGAGAAGTTTCCGGGGTAGCGGTGACCACATCCCTGGTTAATATAGAGGCTGTGCATGGGGAGCGTGTTCTGTTCCCAACACTGCCATTCCCAGCTCTGTGCCAGCCCCCAGCCCTCCTCTCCTGGACCAGATAATCATGCATCCCTGCATTTACAGCGGCTCCCAGCTCTGCCTGACTATCCTTGGAGGCAGGGTCAGAATCGTAACATTTCACACATCCCAGAACACTAACAGTGATGTTGAACATTCGGATTCTCAGATTTTTCAGTGAAAGAATGCTGTTTCTTTTCCTGAGCTGTTTTTTGAAAGCAAATGATCAAAAAGTTACCGTCATCCACCAGCAGTCACCACTGGGTCCCTGCCTCTCTATAAACTTTTCACTCTCTGTTCACCTTTTTTTTGCAGCGTTTCCCCTCCCCTGTGCTGGGAGCACACTTCCTGCCCTTTCCCGTGACAGGTGTGGCTTCCTCCCCAGTCTAACTGGGTATCTCCAGGCACCCCTCCCTGAGCAGGGTGCCGCCAGCTGCTCCCCAGTCTAACTGGGTATCTCCAGGCACCCCTCCCTAAGTAGGTGCCGCCAGCTGCTATTTCTGTCTCTTCACGAGCGTGTGGGATTTTTAAACTTTCCACCTGGTTAGAGTTGGGCCCCCACC
This sequence comes from Otolemur garnettii, assembly GCF_000181295.1. Classification (NCBI taxonomy): domain Eukaryota; kingdom Metazoa; phylum Chordata; class Mammalia; order Primates; family Galagidae; genus Otolemur; species Otolemur garnettii. Next base: position 6,679,406 of record NW_003852508.1, on the reverse strand, counting down.
TCTGTTGCTCTCCAACAACCTGTACACTTGTAGAGAGTGCTGGGAGGTGCTGGGGAGCTGACTCGAAAAGTGTTTTGTTTTGTGATTAGAGAGACACAGAGGGTGCCCCAAAAGGGTGTACACGTTTTAAGAAAGAAAAAGACTGACATTTGTAACGCTCGACTCACATTTGACTCTGCTCTTACAAGAGAGCTCAGTGTGCCTTCTGCTCATCTTTTGTGAATTGGTAATATTGAGTACTACAAATGGAGTGTGCAGTTTTTCTTTTGTTAATTTGTGTATACATCTTTTGGTACTCTCTGTATAACCTGCCTACTCAGTATAAAAATTCTCAACTTGAGAAAGGGGGCAGTGGAAGGACAGAGACAGTGTTATCTTGAGACATTCTGAAAAGAAAGATATTCCAGTGTTCTGTTTGGGAAATGTCTCCCGTTCTATATATATGTTTTAAAAAGGCTATAATTGTTCACAGTAGCAAATTACTTAAGTAGGTAAGATTTTTCTTTTAATAGAAGAGGAAGAAGGTACCCTACCCTACGCCACACTTGGAGTGTTAATTTAATTCCAAACTCTGCAAGAACGACTGAAGCCTCACTTAAACTAATTTCTGCCAGACTCCTTGATTGAGAAATAATGAGTTCTAGGCGGGAATTCTTTCTGCTTTGGAGAATTTTCATAAATAAAACGTAAAGTGAAATATAAAACATTTTATCTTGGGAAAGGATCCGGTTTATTTATCTGGAAGTGACTTTTCATGTAAACTCATTTGTGTGTAGGAAGGGAAATAAATACTAATGTATCATTTTGATAAAAGAATTCTGAACATTGAGGCTAATTCCGTGACCTAAAATGGTGAGTGAAAACTCTTGTACATCCAGGAGCAACTCAGTGGATTGATCCTCATGGAGGAAGGAAGTCGGTTTCTTCCTGGTCATGGCCTGGGCTGTCTCCTCTGTGGTGTCTACGTGCCAGGCTCACTGTGCGTGGACAGCCTTCCATGCAAATATGTCCCTCTTGCCAGGCCTCCATAGAGTAAGAAGTGTGTTCCTGAGCCTTTCTTGGGAGAATGGCCATTGCTATTTTGTCTTTGCTTTGTGGTGTTCTAAACTTGGGTGCAATCTGTGTCATGGTGTTGGCACTGAAGTTTGCATCAGATTCGTGGGACCCTTTACTCCTAGGATCTTTAGTGGAGCTCAAGAACCAAAAATACCCAACACAGATAGGCTCTAAGAAGCTTTAACTCTAAATGCTTGAAAAGTATAATTACCTTCACAATGCAATAAGAAAGCTTATACTGGTTACATATTTTTGAAGCAATTACTTAAACACCTGCTGAGTGGGGACTAAGCTACAGCAGTACCCCAAATCAGGCATTTGGTAAACACATGGATTTTTTAGGTCACACCCCAGTCCTCTGCCTCAACCAGACTGATTTCTGTGTCTGAGGAGGGCCCAGGTGTGCGCCTTTTTACAAGCATCTCACGATTCTGAGTCAGTTTGTCAGCCATATGGTGGTAAACAAAGGGAACACTTTTAAGTCAAAAACCTGGTTACTCTGAGAGGCAAGGTATTGTAGACATTAACAGCTCCAACTCTGGAGCCAGATGCCCAGGATTGAATCTCAGCTCTGCCATCCTTTCTTAATAACCCCAGGCAGTTTTTCTTCATCTGTAAAATGGGATATAGTAGTCTCTGCCTCGTGGGGTGGTTGTGAGGAATCAGTGAGTTAGATAAAGTGCTTTATTTGGACCTGGCTCAGTGTAAGCACTCAAGAAGTTTTAAGTATTATTATTTCATTCTTGTTATTTCTGTTTCACTTTGAGTAGATTTACTAAGTGTGTACATGTATTTTAACCCTGTAGAATGATCTCGGGGAAAACACGAGTGAATTTCAGAACTTTCCATGAAACAATGTAGAATAGGGTGAAAGGAGCCTGGAGAGCATTGTGTAATTCTTAAAAACAGACCTATGTTTGAGTTTTATCTTCCTCTCATGGACATTGTATTAAAGCTAATCCTCTATTTCCTAATCTGCAAAATAAGAATATTAATATGCATATAGTATGCAGTAGAGATAAAGCATGCAGATGAGCATACCTCCTAACATAGTACGTGTTATCTATTTTTATTGTTATTGTTATTTTGTATTTGGGGACGTTTGTGTGGGTTGAGTATGAATAACCAATTAATATTTATATAAACACCAAGAGGTTTTTATTAGCCAAGTTATGAGGAAAGGACTGATTCGTATTTATTAGTTTATTGGTTAAATAGTAATTCACCTAAAACATTGATAGTCATGGATACATGTGTATATATCGTGTACATCATAAATACATCACAGAGATGGATAGATTGATTGATATATACAAACATACAGCTTGGATAGGGAGGTAGATAAATAGATTCAGTGACTCAGGCTTAGGGGGAAAGAGGAGAGGAGGATTTAGAGAGGCTTTTCTGAGGAACAGAATTTCTAGTCCCTGATGAATTGGAGGAGTTAGAGATCAGCTTGGGCAATGTAGCAAGACCCCATCTCTTAAAAAAAAAAAAGTAAAACGAAAAAATTAGCCAGGTGCAGTGGTGCTAACCAATAGTCCCAGATACTCAAGAGGCTGAGGCAGGAGGATCACTTGAGCCCAAGAGCACAAGGTTTAGTGAGCTATAGTCAGGCAGTTGCACTCCAGCCTGGGTAGGGTGTTGTGGCATCACAGCTCACAGCAACCTCCAACTCCTGGGCTCAAGCAAGTCTTCTGCCTCTGCC
>NW_003852508.1:6663258-6676490 GCF_000181295.1 Otolemur garnettii | reverse complement strand
TTGAGCCACAGGCGCCAAGCCAAGTGCACCTTTATTTACAAAATACTCATTATAAAATTTTACAAAATATTTATAAAAAATATTCTCTACATGTTGGCTATCTCTTTGTAAAAGTTTGTAATGAATATTTTGTGAATAAAGGTACATTGAGGTACAATTTCCCATTTTCCCCATGTGTGGCAACTTTTGGGACACCTTGTATATCTGGATGGCTTGGAGTTAGGGTGGCTGGGAAGAGCCAAAGAAATCAAAAAGACAGACCAGGCTAGACTACCTAAGCCTAATAAAGGAGCCCTGAAAAGGAGTTTGACTTTTCTTCTGATGGCAACAAAAAGCTGCTAAAGTTTACTTTTTGAAGTAGGAGGGTGACAAGATCAGTCATGCACATTAGAGAAAGATGTATCGGACTTTGTGGCAAAGGAACTGGACAGTACAGTAGATGGGTAGGACACCAGCAAAGGAGGCTGTGGCAGAAATTGTGTTGCTGGTGGCCTGGTCTCAGCAACTCTGTTTGCCTAAGGCAGGTGGAGCAGCCCTGCAAATTTGATACTGGCAGTTAAAAATTAAGATTGGCTGAGCCCGATTCTCTAGTATGTACACCTCTCCCTGAAGTAGATCCTTTTGGAAGTTGCATTAGGTCTCCAAGGCCACTAGGGTGCCATTAAACTCCTGTTTCAGCGCACTAAATGGAATGGAATCTCAGCCTGCAGTCAGCCAGTAAATGAGTATAACTTATGTTGAATTCCAGTTAATGTACAGTGTTAGAAGTAGCATTAAGTCTGGAAAGTCACTGGGGTGCCATTTGGAGCACTGAACTGTGATTTACTTGGTCAGACCCTCATGGCCTGTATGTGCCAATAGAGCTTCCAAGGGCTTTCCTACTTCGTTTCAGGGGATAAATTATAGAATGAAAACATCCATTTTTAAAAATATATTTTCTATATCTTATTCATTTTCTTGGTTTGTGGGGCTTATTGAGGTCAGTATTTATTGCTCAAAAACGTGACATTTAAATGAAAGTACACGTAACAAGTCATAACCTAAAAATGGGTAGTTTAAATGAAAGTACCAGATCTTAACCCACCGTAAATTTTTCCTATCAAATGTGTATTTTAGCCAAAGCTAAAAAAATTGATACCCACACCCTTATAGAAAAAGAAATTTAAACTTTTATTTTATAAGGAAGTTTTAAATGGTCTTTGTTTGCTTTATATAATGTCAGTATTAATTAATTGTTCACTGATATGCAAATACCCAAAAAGAAAATTATATACCCGTGGGGTCTAATGTTTAACAAAAACAAAACTGATATCATTCTGATAAGTCCTTGGAGGTCTGAGACTATGTCTCAGTCATCTTTTTATTCCCCAGGTAATTATCATCATGAGCCTGATATTTAATATAAGTTTAATTAGTGTGTGACTGCCACATGCAAATGAATGTTAATATGGGAAGCTCGTCTAGTGAGGGCCCAAGGGTGGTGGTGGAGAAGCAGTTGTGTGAGAGCTCTCTGCTTATCTGAGATAGGTGTTCTGAAAACTTTGAACAATTGATATTCCTGAAATGTACAAATGAACAACGCTCCACTATGAGCCTATGCGATAACTGAATTTGAAACTATCTTAGGAAATATTTTTTCTTCTTAATAAAAATAACAGATCCTTGGGTCAGACTTTCAAAGTTCATAGATGCTTGATAAGTAAGTAGGAAAAGAATTTTAGGTATGCAAAAGGACTAAGTCCTATTTATCTAATTTGGAAAAGTAAAAAGAAAGACAAAAATACAGTAGAGAATTTTAGACGTTTAGAGAATTTTGCTGGAGTATGAACAATGACAGTACCTACCATTTGTGTGATATTGTAGAGTGTCCGTTATGCTTTCCAAAACATTACTTCATCCAAGCCCTTGGAACACTAAGAAATATGGTTCTTACAGACAAAGGAATTATGTCTTAGAGAGGTTAGGTGACTTGTCCAAAGTCCAACTAGCTCCTAAGTGATGAACTGATAACTGTTTTCTGAAAACTGTTTTAAGCCAATACTTAAATGTTCAGCAGCAAGTAAATAATTGGCACAACTACTGCGTTTTATACCTGAAGTCATCTGTGAATAGTGAGGTCACACTGAAGATTTTCCTCCTCGAACCGCTACCCATTTGCCATAAATTTTTGATTAAAAAATGGCTTATCTAATTACAGAAGCAACACGGGTTCTGAGTTGAAAATTCAGGAATGTTTTATACATTGGCTTCATGAATCTCATGCTTTAAAAAAGAATTTGTCACCAAAAATACTTTCTGTTGTTTTAGTTTTCACTTTTACAGATAGTATGGGAATATTTTTCGTGTCATTAACTGTCATTATATAATCTTAACAGCTTAGTAGTGGGCCATCTCCTGGATAACACCCATTAAGGACTTAGGGCAGCGATTCTCCCACAGGAACTGTCTTAAAGGGCCGCGGCATTAGGAAGGTGGAGAACCCCTGACTTAGGGTGTGTTTCTGTGTTTCCTTGTTAGAAACAACATTGAAGAACATCTCTTCTATTTTCTTGCCTAATCCATACTTTTTCTTCTTAGAGTGAATGCCTTCTGATAAAATTGTTGCATGAAATGGTACAGTTTAACCACAGTTTTTCAGTCATTAACCAGATAGCTTAACAGGAAGTCTATTCCTATTTAAATCCCCATTTGGGGGTATAGACATGCAGAGGTGTCATTTTTTACACATTGGCTAATCCTCGATCTTTTGCAAAACTATTGCCAACATGTTAGCAATAATATATCATTGTTTTGCTTAGTTTAACAAGATAGCAAATGATGTAAGGGAGGGAACTAAGATTTTCTCTGTGATAGTACATGTCACCCATAAAACACGGATCATGATCCTCTGTCATCTTAGTTGTGTCAAATTCATCAAGTGCTGCGTTTGTTTTCTTGTGAAGTGAAATAATGTAATAGCTTGTTCAGTGGGCCGTTTCAATGACCATATAATACAAGTCTGCAAGTATTTTAAGTTGAAGACTAAATAGACTTTTAATACTACTTATTTGGAAGTAGCATTCTAGTTTTTGAGCTAGTATGAACCTTAAAGATCATCTAATCTGATCCTATTATTTTATATTAAGCATATTTAATGCAAAGACATGAAAAACATCTTGTGCGCTTTACAAATTGAAATGAAAAGTTCAATGTCTAATAGTTTTGTACAAATGTATAATTATATTCTTACTATAGAAATTACTGATGTCCTCACAAATTTAAATCTCTTTTCAAATCTTTGTAATAGAGTGAAACTAAAATCATCAGCCATTTTAAGAAAAAAAAAATATTTAGCCTTAGCAAAGGTTATAGAACAACCAAATTCCCAATTCTGCCTTATTTAAGATATTTTCTTGTAGTCAGGAAATTATTCTACTTAGCTTAGTAAACTGTATTTCTTTTTGTTTTATTTTAGGTAGCAGTTTTACAACATCATCAGCATTATATACAGGAAATAATTCACTCACAAATTCCTCTGGATTTAACAGTTCACAGCAGGTAATTTTTTAAAAGCCAATATAACTTTGGAAATATTTTAAAATGCAACATAATTTCTTATATAAAGAAAGATTTATATTAAACTGTGAGTGAGAGCAATTCTAAACCTTTAATATTGCAGTTTCTAGTTTTCTTTTTAAAAAATGTCTTCAAGTGTTTTATGGTGGTGAGTTGCTTGCTTTTCAGATTGGTTGAAATTCACCTAATAACATATCATAGATTAGAAGAAAATATGTGTATAATCTTACACAAAATTTGTTTAAAAGTCTGAGCTCAGCATTTGGTGTAGACTTGCCTTCCTGTGTGAATTTAGAAACGGCACAGTGACATATATTTACGATTACACTTTGAAATGTCAGAGATAAGCTGCAGCATTTTGACAGATTCCTCTCGTGTGGTTTGATCTGGTAGGACTATCCATCTTATCCTGGCTTTGGCCAGGGTCAGTACGCACAGTATTACAATAGCTCACCGTACCCCGCACATTACATGGCCAGCAGCAACACCAGCCCGGCGACTCCCTCCACCAATGCCACCTACCAGCTTCAGGAGCCACCATCTGGCATCACCAGCCAAGCAGTTACAGATCCCACCGCAGGTAATTATGTGAATTTTATTAGTCCTGCAGGCTGTATTTCTGGTGGTTTAAATGCATTTTCTGTAGTCATCTAGTCATACACTGGTTGCACAATTTTGGCAAGTTTTGGCCAGGACTAAATATAAGCAGAATTAATGTGACATGAACTTTTTGCCGGTTTTTTATTTATTTGCGAATTATAGAAAACTATATAAGCTTAAAAAGCATGCCTGTGGTCTCATCTACTTGGGAGGCTGAGGCAGGAGGATCACTTGAGCAGAGGAAGGGGCAGCGGTGGACTGTGATCATACCGCTGTTCTCCAGCCTGGGTGACAGAGCCAGACCCTGTCTCAATAAAAAGGAATTAGAAGAAATGATTTATTAAATATAACCTAATGCTTTCTGTTTTGAGGTAAAAATAAAATAGTTAAAATAATGAATGTTTGTTGGAATAGCTTCTGATCATTTTTTCTTTTAATAAACGTATTGAATGTAAAGTCAGTATTTTATATATTGGGAAGTCAGACTTTTTCATTATCTGAACTTGTGGAGCACCAGGTTCTGCCTTTCAACTTCATTTCTGAGATTTTGACCAAATTACAATGACTATAGGTAAAGTTGGGACAAATGGACAATAGTGAATCTTCTTACTCATGTGCGTGGAATATCTGTCCATTTATTGAGAACTTTTATTTCTCATCAGAATCTTGTAGTTTTCCTCATATAGATTTTATACACATTTTTAAGGTTATACCTAAATATTTATTTGTCTCTTTTTTCTTTTTTTGGTGTTGATGGAAATGGTGGTATGTTTTAATTTCAAATTCCAATTGCTCATTGCTAGTATATAGGAAAGCAATTGACTTTTGCCTATGTGTTGTATCCTGAATCCTTGCTTTAATCACTCACTTAGTTCCAGAAGTTTGTTTATTGTTGTTTTTGTTGATTTCTTTGACATTTTCTACATAGACAATTATGTCTTCTATGAACAAAGATAGTTTTATTTCTTCTTTCCCAGTCTGTATACCTATTAATTCCTTTTCTTATTGCATCAGCTAGGACCCCTAGTACCATGTTGAATAGGGGTGTTAGGGGGACATCTTTGCTTTATTCCTGATCTGAGGGCAAAAGCACCTAGTTTCTTACCATCGAGTATGATGTTAGCTGTAGGGTTTTTGTTTTTTTTTAAGATGTGCTTATCAACATAAAGAAGCTCTCCTCTATTCCTACTTTACTGAGAGTTTTTATTATGAATGGATGCTAAATTTTGACAGTGCTTTTTATGCATCTATTGATATGATCCTACAATATTTCTTCTTTAGCCTATTGGTATGTGAAAATTACATTAATTAATTTTCAAATATTAGCTCATTCTTGCATATCTAGAATATATCCGACTCGGTCATGGTATATAATTATTTTTATACATTGTTGGATTCAGTTTACTAATATTGTGTTGAGGATCCTTGTATCTGTGGTTATGGGAGATACTAGTCTGTAGTTTTTATATTTTGCAATGTCTTTGTCTATATCTTTGTGTCTTTTTCATGTCCTTATAAGGTCTACACGTCTTTATAATGTTTCAGTACTAGGGTAATGCAAGCCTCATTAACTGACTTAGGAAACATTCTCTCTGCTTCAGTTTTCTGAAACAGATTGTAGAAAATTGGAATAATTGTTCCTTAAATATCTGATACAATTCACCAGTCACCCCATCTGGGTCTAATGCTTTCTGTTTTGGAATGTTTTTCATTGTTAATTCAATTTCTTTAATAGACACAGGCCTATTTAGATTGTTTCTCCTTGTGCAAGTTCTGTCAGATTGTATTTTTCAAAGAATTGGTTCATTTCATTTAGTTTATTTAATTTGTGGGTGTTCATAATATTCTTTTATTATCCCGATAATGTCCATGGGATGGCTAATGATGACTCTCTTTCATTTCTAATATCAGTAATTTGTATATTCTCTCTTTTTATATTGGTTAGGGTGGGTAGAGGTTTATCAATTTTGTTGATCTTTTCAAAGAGCTAGACGTGAGGTGGCTCACTGCTATAATCCTAGCCATCTGGGAGGCTGAGGCAAGCGGACTGCTTGAGCTCAGGAGTTTGAGACCAGCCTCAGCAAAAGTAAGACCTGGCCTCTATTAAAATATAGAAAAACTGAGGCAAGAGGATCACTTGAGCCCAAGAGTTTGAGGTTGCTAAGAGCTATGATGATGCCTTGGCCTTCTACCAAGGGTAGAGGCAGAATGAGACTCTTATCTCTTACTGATTTTTCCCTGTTGTTTTCCTGTTTTAATATTATTCACTGCTCTGCTTTCTATTATTTCTTTTCTTTTGTTGGCTTTTGAGTTAGCCTCATTTTTTAAGACCTTCCTTCTTTTCTAATGTATGTTCAATGCTATAAATTTCCCTCTAAGCACTGTTTTTGTTGCATCCCACAAATTTGATAAGTTCTTCTTTTCATGTTTATTGAGTTTAGAATATTTTTATTTTCATTTTCATTACCACTGGTAACCCTCCCTTTGAATGAGGTACATATTTATAAACATCTTATTGGAGGAAAAAAACCTTAGAAATTTGCTATATATATTTGCTATATATTAGTCACCTAGTGACTCACATCCTGCCAATTAAATGGCTTTCTATTATAAGAAAATGTTTGTAGTTTTTCAGAAGAAAGGTATTCCATGGTGAATTCATGAAATAATTTTATGAAAGAAAATTTTGATCCAAATCAGCTTTTTTCCTTGTTCCATCTAAGACGATGAGGCAGTGTTACAGTTATATCCATTACTGCTATAAATTTTAATTGATGGGTTTCACTTATTGTTAATTTCTTTTTAAAAACTATTCTTTACAAAGTCAATGGTTTTCTTCTATGTCTGAAATATAAAGAGATGGGGGGAAAAAGCAATTTCCAGGTGTTTTCCTTTTGCACTAATACCTAAACTAACATTGCTCCTCAACCACTGAGATGAAAGAGTAGGGTATTACTTAGTATTGAACCCTTCAAGCTAAAGGCATCTTACTACCAATATAACTGAATACATGATTTTAAAAAATGATAAAATGATAAACGTAATTTAACTATTTGAGAGTATTGTCTTTTTTTTTTTTTTTGAGACAGTCTGACTATGTGGCCCTCAGTAGAGTTACTGTCACAGCTCACAGCAACCTCAAACTCTTGGGCTTAAGCAATTCTCTTGCCTCAGCCTCCTAAGGAGCTGGGACTATAGCTGCCTGCCACAATGCCCAGCTATTTTTTTGGTTGCAGTTGTCATTATTGTTTAGCAGGCTGGGCTGGGCTCGAACCTGCCAGCCTCGGTGTATGTGGCCAGCGCCCTACTCACTGAGCTACGGGTGCTGAGCCTGTCATGAAATTTTTAAATTAACTCCCCCCCCCCAAAAAAACAGCACCTAAGCCATTCTTTTAAAAATATTTTTTCCTTTTTATCATATGATTCATATATGTATAATCAAAATGTGAACACTCATATGTAATCTAGTTACTGTGCTATCTTTAAATAATTTTGTTTGAAAATGTATTTCTTATTCAAAATAGTTTTAGAGCATATAATAATTATGATAGCTACTACCATCATAAATAGTAAAATACAATCCACCGCAATGGTGCTTAGAGCTTGGCATTCACCATCACACGCAATCCTACAATATTCCATGAGCTAGGTACTATTCGTCCCCATTTTACAGATGAGGAAAATGGGGCATGTAGCTCAGAAATGCTCAATAAACATGAAGTAGCATTGATCAAAGATTTTGAGGTTAAATTATTCTGAAAGGACTATTCACCTATAACATTTTATTTTTTAAATAATACAGAGCAATCAGAGAAGAATCTTGAGTGCTTAGTGAATAAAACGTTGGTGAAAGTGAAATAAAAGCTAATTATTAGGAATAAGTTTTAGATTGAATGCCATTTTCAAAGTCAATTTTTTCAAAGGATTTGTTCATTTGCATTTCTTATGAAAAGCTCCATGCTGAAATCTACCTTCACATACATGGACCGCCTGCGTACCATTTACTGGTTAAGGTGATGTACGGGAATCTTGCCAATATTGAATTTCAAGTGACAGAGGAAAAATCAGTATAAGAGGGAATTCAATATGCATGGGAAACCATTTGTTCCCTCTGCTTCTTTGATCCCTGCCAAGGCACAAGAAAGTAGAGCAAAGCTCCTGAAAAGGGGGAATGTTCTTGTGCAAAGTCTCAGGACTCTGGGCTCTCCCAGGAACTCCGGGTAACAAGATGAAAAACTAAATTGCCAGCTATCTTGCCTCTAAATGCAGGAAATTTGGCTCTCGTCTGAACTCCCTAACATGCCCACATCTTTCCCAAGGTTTGCAATAGCAACCTCATTTTCATAAGATGCCTACATTTTGCTGAGTGAACAGTTTGGGAATCTGCAGGCCATATTTGCTCATTGTCACAGATGCCTTGTGGACTTGGGAGAAGTTTGCAATTTGCTCAGCTCCAAAATAAACTATTTCAGTGAAACAGTTTTAACTAACATTTTGGAAACATTTGTTGGCAAAACAAATATTTGTATCTAAAATAGCCAGGCTATTAAGATGTGAGAAAACAAAACAGATGTTTGTTTTGGGTTGTCAGGTTTGTTTGTCTTAATGGCATTTGTTTTCTTTCTTTCTTTCTGTTTTTTTTTCCCCCAGAGGATATATAGTGGTAACCTTAATGGGATTATACAATTCATGGAAATCAAGTTCATTCTTCATTTTATATTGTCTGCAATGCCATAAAAATGAATTTCGTTACCTGTGAATTTTGGTCTATGTTTTCAAGATATGAAAAATTCACTCTTTGTTTACCCATTTGGTTCCTTGTTACTGGTTGGACTAATTATTTCAATTGGTTAGCCAGATGTCAAGATGCCCTAGAGTCATGTTTAGTACATTGGACTCCAGTATATAATTCTTTCTCCTATTTATAACATATGATTTGTATGTGAAGAATCATATACATAAGAAAGCATGTTTTATTCAGCGCATTGATTTAGTTTACTCATCCTATGAAACATTTATTATTTTATCTTTTGTAACTAATTGATTCATTATTTGAAAGTATTAAGTGTCCTATGGGAATCAACACAAATCAATATACCAACTTCCCTTGTTTAAGGTGGATGACGTCAGCGTTTACTGATCAATTTTTGAGTTGCAGAGGGTTGCGAAGAGGATATATAAAGTAATACTGTTCAAAGTAATACAGTTCGCCTCCCTCCGCCTCATTTAACTGGGATTGCGTGGTCTAGTAAATGGGTTTGAGATTAAGTTTTAAATGAAGGTAGTACTGCTGCATCATTCTTGCCAATTGTATTCCCAGCTAGATTTCTAAAACCTTTTGTTTAATGAATATTTTTGAATTTACTAAATAATAATACAGGACCAGGAGACAAAATTATAAAGGCACAGAAGTGTCTACAGAGGACTGGGTGCAGTGGCTCAGGCTTGCAGTCCTAGCACTCTGGGATGTCAAGGTTGGAGGATCCCTTGAGGTCAAGGAGTTCCAGACCAGCCTGACCAAGAGTGAGACCCCATTTCTGCTAAAAATAGAAAAATTAGCTGGGCATGTGATCTGGTTTATTGATTGACTTGGTAATAGTGGATTGCCATGAAAATCATGTCTCACGGTTTTTTCTGAGAGAAATGCCTTCTGAGTGTCAAACAGTTAATTTAAAAATATTTAGAATGCAACCAGTTTGTGAGTTTACAGCTCTCTTATACCCACAAACCCACTTGAATAACTTTAGTATGAAGCTAACTGAGCAACAGGGGAGCTTTTAAGCTAAAAGTGAGCTTATAGATTCTTTTGCCTGAAACCTTCACTTTACTGAATATGAAGAAGGAATCCAGAAAACTAATTTAAATTTTTCCAAAGCAGCACAGCCTGCCATCCACAGTGTCTCTTGATGGCACACTGGAGTGACAGCCTTGGGAGATAGATAGAAGGGCATGGTGTGGTCTTTCCCATGCTTCTCTGAGCACATCTGCCTCCTGAAGATGGAGGTGGAGGTCCGTTTATCCTTAAGTGAGTTCCAAGGTAGAATCAGGGACACACGTTATCATGTTTCAAATTATCAGGGTTCCTCTACTTTAAGTCTTTTCTGATCCTTTGATGCAGCTGTATTCATTGAGAATTAAATATAATGTAGAGTAGGATTTTCTAACCATACCCAGCCAGATACCACTTTCCACCTGTGCTCCCCTTACCCCTCCCCCTGGGATTATCATTGAACTCCTCTTGGCTGCCACTCTTTCTTGAAATATAATTTACAGAAACTGGAGTGGTAGCTAGGGATTTGGAGTTAGGCTAAGTTTGGTTTGAATCTGGTGCTACCATGTTCTCGGGGTGGGTCACATAGCTCCTTGGAGTATCATTTCTCCATGAAATGAGGATAATGCCACTCTTGTGTATGGGATGACTGTGAAAATGAAATGATGTAAGTGGCCAGCAAAGTGACTGACATATATCAGGCCCTCAAACATCTGTTTCTTCAATTCATTCTGATTTTTAATCTCCCAGTTTTAAATTATCAGAGTCACACGATCACATTTAACTCTGAAGGTTTGATGGTCCATTACTTTCTAGGTCTATGTGGATCCCAAGCGCTTTTGGGGAAATAAGGCCTTCCCTCCAGACTGTGATTTTCCGTGTTCAAGATATTCCTGGTTGGGCCCCTTAATTTTCATAAGACAATGTCATTTCACTTCTCAGCAGAGCTAACTTAGTAAAGCATATTGGTCTCCACGTAACCCAGCAACCAATCACTGTACTCAGAGTAACACATTAGTGTAATCTCATACTTCATTGCTGCTTAAAACTCAAAGGAGGATCTTGTTTTAGTCAGCTAGAAGAAAGCAAGCTAATAGCCCCATCCTTCTAGACATTTAATATTCTACCGTTAAAAATATGCCTAAACCTGATGGTCTGACCCTTGAAGTATCGAGTCAGCTGAAATCAGCCTTAAAGGCAGGGATCTTGTGAACCGTGCTGTTTACTGTGACGATGTGGTCCGGGCATTCCACAGCATCCCTCAGTGAGCGATCCTGGGAGGCATTTCCCTCTTGTCTCTGCACTGAGAACACCTGCAGTTCTGTTGAGAAATTGGTTTGTCACATAATATGTGGCCCATGAATAAGAGAACTGTCCATGCCTTCGCCCTCTGTTGAGTGTAAACCTCAGGGCTGGAAGACCTGCCCGGACCCCTCCCTCCCTGGCTTTCTTTTACTCTTCTGACTCTGGTTTTTCTAATGTACTGATTCACTTTTTTAAAGGTTGCTGTGTAGTTATTGTGTATCTATTTGGTGGGTTAAGTTCTTCTTGGAGAAAGGTAGGATATAAATTATTCTGAAAATAAAAATGTAAATGTTTTATTGAATGAGACTAAGAGCCACAGAGAAAATCCATCACAACCACTCCGTGCCCAAGGAGCACATACTTTGCAAATTGTGCTCCATCCAAAATTTTGAAGATCCCACTTTTTGGTTAATACGCTCACAGAAACATCCTCAGGATTCTTGGGCAGTGTAGACCCCCAAGAGCAAACACCTCTCTATCTACATTCTACTCCTGCTCCCAAACCCACCCTGTCTAATTAATAGGCTTGTTATTAGTTTCAGTTCAGCTGTTTTATATATTTTATATAAAAAAAGGATTTTTTTTATTGTTGGGGATTCATCAAGGTAAACAAGCATGTTGCCAACAGTAAAATACCTCCCAATGTAAACATCTCGCTTTCTCTACCATGGGCATTTTCAGCTTTTGTAACTTGTTTTATCTTCCATCCCTGACTATCTTTAAATGTTCTCCCTTCAAACATCTGAAGACCTGCAGGCTTTGCTCTGAGTCTCTTTGCCTTCCAGTTTCTGATTGTTTTTCCTAGAGCACATGTTTCAGTGTGTTCTTTCATCTCCTTCCCTCCCTTGACTCCACTTTGCAGTTGACGAAGATGACAAGGAATGCTCGCTGCCCGCCCGTAATTGTGCTATTAAATTGCATCACACTGTTCCCAACTTGAAGGAAAAGTAGAAAACATGGTTTCCTCCACTGATGTATGAAAAGGAGGGTTGATGGCACACTTCACCATTTCATTAGTCATCAAGCACCTCTTACTTTCAAAGAACTGTTGGGTTCCGTGACGATACAGAAAGCCAGAGGGTCACTCCCTGCCTCACGGAGCATTTTACTACTCAAGAAAACAGCCATGTGGAAAGCCAAACCTAATAAAAATTCAATTTTAAAAATACCACACTGAAAAGAAACAAAGTGCTTGGGAAGAAGGCAGAAACAGATTTTTTTTTTTTTTTTACAGTAAGTGTTTGTAGAAAAGAATTAACCAAGGTGAAATTTATCCTCTGCATTGAGGAGTGAATGAGTAAGAGACAGAGGAAAGGGAAGAGGTCTTTATTCAAGGCTAGAGAGATAGAACATTGTAAATGACAGGATGTCATTTCCATGGGAACACACACTTAAATTATATTTTCATTTCATTAAAGGATGAATATATTTTCAAGGTGGAAGATCACTTTGTAATCTTTGCAAATCACTAAATCTTGACAGGTGACTTTGAGCAATTCACTTAACACAGCAATAACAATAACAAATACTTTAGCGTGTGTTATTTGATAGAATCCACAGTGATGCTGCCCTCATTTTGTTGAGGAACCTGAGGTCTAGATAATATCCAGGTAATTAGGTACATTACAAGCTACCAAGGCCATTCTGGCCACTTTAATGTCTTAATTTGTTGGTTATGCTGTCTACTGCACTGAAATTTGATCTAACCAATTTCTACACTCTGTCCTTTAAGTTAGGGAGAATGTGCAGATGGACCAAAAGTTTTAAGAGCTACACCATCTACAGGTGGGTTATTTCCCAAACAGTGAAAGGAAAGGAAGGCCCCATTTCTAGAGTCAGCCAGGGTCGCATAATCCCTGCAGCCAACCCTGGTCCTTGGAAGCTGCTTTCCTTTGTCCTCAAACCTCCTGAGGATGGTGGTGGCCAAGCGTTCCCAGGCAGGTGCCCATCGGAGCTGGCACAGACTGTCTCTGTCCTTGTCATTGCCAAGTGAGACTTTTGG
>NW_003852508.1:6654931-6663213 GCF_000181295.1 Otolemur garnettii | reverse complement strand
ATCTGCAGGGAGCACAAGGCAGGAGGAGGCAGATAGAGGGGAGGTTTCGGAGATGACAGGCCTGGGCTGGCTGGAAGCCCTTCATTTTTATTAACTTTAATCTTTTCTTCTGTTCACTGGCGACAGTACGTCTAGAGTATAAATAACCCCCATGCCCTAGAGGGAACCCTCTTCTCTCCAGTCCTCCATTTCTCAGCCTCACTTTTCCTATACTGTGAGTGGGTAAGGGGGTAAGTTCTCTTCTGACTCTGCCCTGTGCGAGAGAGTTGAAACCAAGAGATGGCACAGCCAACCAAGTGTATCTGAGAGCCCTTCCTATCAGATCTGTCCCAGTGAGCACAAAGGCACTTGGGCAAGTATTCACCTGTGACACATTCCTCAGAGAGTGGTTAGTGGACACTTATTTGGGGGATTACTCAATGATTGCCTGCATTTTGCTGCATGAACTGGGGGCTGTTCTTCAAGCCAGGATGTGAAAGCAACAGGTGTTTATTGGGGAGCTTCCGATATGTTCCAGGCACTGTTCTACTGGAGGGAACAGACGCTACATGAGCATGAAATGCATCAGGAAGTCGAAGCACCTGGAAGGATGAAAAGCTGGATAAGGGGAGCAGATAAGCTATTTCAGAATAATCATCTGGCAGGGTGATGCTTCAGCAGAGACCTGAGGGTGGGGAGGAGACAGCCACCTCCATCTCCAGAGACAGAGAGTTCTGCAGGAAGGAAACAGTGGTCACCAAGGGCTTTAGGCAGGACTGTGCTTGGTGGATTCAGCAAGTGCCAAGAAGGCCAATGTGTTTGGAGCCAACCGGGAGAGAGGGATAAGGAGTGAAGGTAGGGAGGAAGAGAAGCCATTTAACCATCACTGCAGGCATAGCAAGGATTGGCAAACCAAGGATTCGGGTTTTATTTTGAATGAGATAAGCAACATTTAAGCAGGGGAGTAGTTTGGTTTCGTTGCATTTAAAAATCTCTCTGGTCGTGGGAAGAGAATAAGCTTTAAGGCAAAGAGGGGAGTGGAGCAATTGATTCAGAGGTGACTCCCGTCCAGACGAGAAGTCCAGCGGCCACGCTCAGGAGATGGAGGTGGAAGTGGTGAACATGATGAACATGAGCAGGTTCTAAAGGGGTTGGAGTGTGGATCTGTCCAGGATCTGTCATAAGTTAAATGAAGGAAGAGGAGAAGAGAGACATCATAGATGGCACTAAGGGTTTTGGCCCAAACAGCTGGACAAGTGCACTTGCTGTTTATTGAAATGAGAAAAATGGCAGGAGGAAGTGGTGGTGCTGGAGGTTGAGGCTTCCCCTTTAGCACAGTGATGTTTGAGATGCCCGGTCGAAGTCTAAGGGGAAAGGGCAGGTAAGCTCAGTTGTTAGATGAATAAGTCCGATGTCTATGAGATAGTTTAGGGCCTAAATGTGCATCTTCAGCTCACAGATGCCGTGTAAAGCTGTGTGCATGGGGGGTTGAGCAGGGCCGCAGTGCAGATCCAGAAGGGACAAGGCCAAGCACTGAGCGCAGGCCTCCCATCACCAGCCAGAAGAAGAGGCAGAACCGAAGGAGGAGAGTGGGAGGGAGGGACCAGGGAGGCAGGAGGACAGGGAGCGGGGCCTTCCAGATGCTGAGGGGTAGGACATGCTGCGTGGGGTGCAAAAGGCTGAGAAAGATGGAAATTGAGACTTGACCTTTGTATTTGACAGTGTGGGCATCATTGGCGAACTTGACAAAGGGGAGTGTTGGAGAAAATAGCTTGATGGGAGTGGGTTGAAGAGCAGATGGGAGGAGAAGTTTAAGCAGAAGGATTCAAAGTTCTTTCTGTGGGGGAAAATTAGGGGATACTTTATAGGCAAGAAATGTATGTAGCCTGTATACATATGTGGAGAATCCAGAGGGAGGGAACACAGGCTGGGGGGGAGGGGGTGGGGTTGGAGTCTCATGCCTAGAGGAGGGGTTGGCCTTCAGGTGGCAGAGAGTCCTCGGTGTGCACAGAGGCGGGCAGACGGGCCGTACAAACTACCCAGAGGAGGGCAGGGTCTGGCGAGCACAGTGCAGGGTGGTTGCTTGTATTTTCTTGGTGAGTCAGAGCCAGGTTCCTTGCTTGTGGCTATGAGTCAGACTTAATGAAAGAGTAGCTGGCTACCCCATACTGATGCTCACCATCCCCTTGGTACGTAATAAATACAGGCAGCCTGAAGCCTGCGTGAGGGCAGGAACTGTCATCTGTCTTAGTCAGATGCTGACCACGTCGTCTGGATGCAGAAGGTGCCCAATCTTGCTTCCTGGGCTTCAGAATGTGTCTGTGGTAGTCACAGGCAGGCCCAGCTGCATGGTGAGTGGGCCCCTCATGCAGAAATAAGACTTTCGGGCAGCGCCTGTGGCTCAGTGAATAGGGCACCGGCCCCATATACTGAGGGTGGCAGGTTCAAACCCAGCCCCGGCCAAACTGCAACAAAAAAATAGCCAGGCGTTGTGGCAGGCACCTGTAGTCCCAGCTACTCAGGAGGCTGAAGCAAGAGAATGGCCTAAGCCTAGGAGCTGCAGGTTGCTGAGAGCTGTGACGCCAGGCCACTCTCACTCTACCCAGGATGATAAAGTGAGACTCTGTCTCTTCAAAAAAAGAAAAAAAGAAATACAGACTTTCATAGCAGACCATTCAACCTAGGACAGGGCCCATCTAACACAAAGCACTGTGAGAGCACAGGCCACAAGTCCGGGAAGCTGGCTCTGCCAACAGGTAGGCGGTACTGCTTAAATCTGACCACACGTGAATGGAGGATGCACCAGTCAGGGGTTAGCAGACCAGAGATTGTGGCCAGAGATTCGGTTCCCTTGGAAGAGAAACATTATATACTTGCCTTTCTTTCCCGAGGATGTCCAATTTGTAACTCCGTGGGCAGATGCTGATATGGGGAGGACTGTTTCTGTCTAACTGTGGTGTCCAGTACACCTGTCGTGTAGTATCCTATCAAAGTGTCCCCTACTTCTCCCTCTAGGTTCTCCCCTATCTTTATTACCCTGTAATGTGTAACAAAAACCACCGAACGAACTTTGAGTCCCTGCAGTTTAAACTTCTTCTCCTCCCATTTTCTCTTGAACCCACTCCCATCAAGCTGTTTTCTCTAACACTCCCCGTTGTCATGGAAAGTGTGCATGAACCTTTTGTTTGTTTTTTGCTAACGGGTTTCCTTAATGTTTGTGTTTTTAATGTGTAGCCCAACACAATTCTTATTCTTCTAACGTGCAACAAAGAGGAAAAAAAGGTTGGACGCCTCATTTAGATGTTTGAAGAAGTAGTCCGCGCTGATGTTGCCATCGTCACAGATTAACAGAGATGGAGGCATGGGCGTCTTCTAAGAAAATAAACAGGGAAATGCATTTAGCTCTTTAGAAAACTTGAGGACCAAAATGTTAACTGCAATAGTGTCTCTTGAATCAATGCCACCAACCCCACTTCCCGGTTATAGGAAGGGAAAGGTACCCAATGATGGGACAGAGTGAAATGCAGCAATGTTGGAGGTTGTCTTCCATTGTCCGTAAGAGATGGCATTAATTAATGATCATTAGAAAAACCAATTCCCAAAACCCCAGTAGTGAAGGAGGGTATGAACAGATTAGATCCAATGCTGAGATGAGATGACTTTAAATTGATTTGTTTCAAAGATTGCCTAAAAAAAATAGCAAGATCTTTAAAGAGAAGTTTTCCAACACTGTTCCCCTTTTATCAAACAAAAAGCAAGTTAGCTGAATGAATGTGTGCCCGGACGTGCATTTTCTGTCCTGAGCATTTGGTTTCAATGGTATTTCGTTCAGTCACATGAGAATTCAAGCATGGAGTTTAGGCCACACTGGAATCTCTTTAGAGCTTTGAAAAGAACAGGAATTTGGGTGTCAATGTGAGGATCTCTGACCATAGAGGCTGAATCTAGGTAGCCTCCGCCAACTGCCTCACAGGTGAGGAGAACCCGTCTTCTACTGTTGTCTATGGATTAGAGGTGGGCCTCTTAGAAATACTTGTCAGATTCAGCCCTTAGAGGTCACTTTGAGTCAGGGCAGATTGCAGGGTCCAGTGTGAAAGGCCAACGTGCCTTTTGTCCATTTCTCTTTTCACCTGGACCGCCCTGTGTGGTGTGACAGTGGTAAGCTTTTTGAGTGTTTCTTTTCTCAGAAACAGCTCATTACCTGGTATCACTGGTGTGCTTGCCTGCTCATGTAATAGCTATTGTGTCCTCCAGATTCAGGTGACTCAGTAAACCTGTGTCCCCAGTGCCCCAGACCCAGGCTGTGCCTATCTTACACCAGTTCACTGGAGTTGGTGCCTGCACCTGGCCATGACATTCACGATGAAAACAAAAAATCACTCGAGATGCGTGGGTCTCAGGCCTGTATCAGCCAAAAGGAAATCTGTAACCTATTTTGTATTTCCATGTGCCACTGTGACAACAGAATGCACAGAGACCGCATGGTCCGGGAAGCCTAAAATAGTCACTGTCTCATCACAGGAAAAATGTACTGACCCCTTCTCTAGACTTTAGGAACAAAAAAAAGGAACATAAGGAGAGGGAAAACTAAAATGAACTAGCACGGGCAGGTTGGTTTCTGTCTCATCAGTTAGTTTCACTGCCTTTGCCTCTGACGGTGTAGCTGGTTGACAGAAGTTCTGGGTAATTTTGATTATTTCACCTTGTCCATCCCTGGAGTAAGATGCAATCCTTAGTTACCTTAAAGTCATAAAACTCAGGCTCACAAGACAGTTTTTCCCACCATAGGAAAACTATTAATAATTTACAAGCAGAAATATCCCCAGTGGATGTGTCTGATTGCTGTGGCCAGTAGCATCAGTTGGCTGAGTCCGACTCCCTCAGGGATGATGATCTCCTTTCCTCCTTATATCAGAGTTCACCCTCTCTGTGTTCCTTCTTTCAATCTTCCTAATTTTTGCCTTGCTGTATCATCTGTGAAGATGACTTTTGCATATACCTATGTTGATTTTTGAGAGTTTCAGGGACCAGGGTGCCTCTGTGTCAATTGCTGTCTGGCGTATGCTCTCTGTTTTCTTGTATGTTAAGCATTAAGGCTTGAGTCTCAAACAGGACCATAGGGCTAGAGAAAGCACATGCTCTGTTCTTACTGAGTTCCTCACAGCCACAAATAGAATGTAATTATTGATTAGCATGTGTTATGGTCACTAAATTCAGATAATCTTTCTAAAGATTTCACGAAATAGATGTCACTTCATTTTAAGCGAAAGCATCTCTGCAGACAGATTCAGATCATAGCTCTCCTGGCCTCAGTCCAATGTCATTGCACATGTGGTGAGAACTTCCTCTTGGCTAGGAGTTCAATTACTTCATTCTGTTTAGGGAGAATAGCCTTTCACCTCCCTTGGACTGAGATTGAGTAAGGAGGGCCCCCATCCTCCCGAAGCAGAGAGAGGGCTGCCTGCAGGAATCTGCGTCTACTTCCTTCACAACCACTGCTGGCGGACATAGTCCCGGGGGTGTAAAGTTAGATTAGAAACCCCCTGCTACCCTTAGAACAAATGTGAATGCTTATCCCTAAATCTTCAAGGAGCCAACCAGGCCTTCATGCCGGGCAGCAAGACTCCATAAAAATAAAAAGCCGCTGTGAAGGGAAGCATAATTTAAAGCAATATCAGGCTGGGGAAAGTATCTGCAGATATGAAAAAAGGGTTTAAATTGTTTTTTTTTAATTCATTAAAAGAGTATTAAAAATCAGGCCAGAATTTGGTAAGTTCACAGAAGGAAATACAATTTTTAAGCAAATATATACAGGCAACTGAAATAGATGCAAATTAAAATCCTGAGCTACTATTCTGCACCTGATGACTGGCTATGACTAACTTTAAAATGATGCCAATCAGTACGTATAAGTTTATGGTGAAATGGGCAGAATTTAAATTCATATTGGGCAGTATGTACTTGTGGAAGCAAAGAGATAAGATGTTGAGGAAGGCATGAGAAGGAAAACTGGATGAGGAATTTGGGCCAGATATAGCAGTAAACCCGGATGGTTTTTGAGGATGGGAGCTGCCTAAGGTATTTTATACAGGTTAGTCCCCTTCACCTCCCTTCACCTCTCTACCTTCACCTCTCTGAAGTTGACTAATCTAGTTAAGACAGAAAAACCAAGAACTGATCATCAAGAGGATTTGGTAAGTGTTGTACATCCATAAATAATTCAACTCTGAACCTAAGTAATCTAGACAGTGTTCTCAATTTCAAAAACAGACCGAGAATTGAAAGAATGGAAGTCACTTACCCAAGGCTGGAGTAACAGTTACCAGCTCACGGGAAGGAGAACTGAGAGGAACTAGGGGAATCTTTTGAGTCCCAGTTATTTTTCTTTGTAATATTAAAGAATTTATGGAAATCTTCTGAATATTTATGCATGTTGAATTTTAATGATCTCACGTAGATTTTAATATTTATGATCAAACATGTAAACATTAACTTTTAAATGGGCTTTTAAGGTAATTAGAGCTATTTCTCATTTATAAATATTTTGAGTAGCTAGTATAAATAATTGAATACGCTTCATAGCTTTAATAGAGTAAGAGCTAAACTGGAGAAATACTCATTCTTTCCATTGTCGTTGACTTTTTAATGTCCACCTTGCACTCCGGATGCTCACTGTGCTCTCAGAATATAAACACGAACACCACTAGACTCTGATCTCCCAGAGGAGAGCTGGATATTTTCTCAGAATAGTTCTATCAAATTATATATTCTCCACTGCAGATATAAATAATTGAAAAAATTGCATAACCCTGTAATAGAAACAAGAGTACATAATTACTATACAAAAGAGGGACCAAAATGTAGAGAATTTTCAACGATATTGACGCTTTCTCTTCAGAGGTAAGTAGGAATTTCACAGACAGCAGGGGAGAGGGTGTGAGTTGAGAAAAGCAAAAAAGAAAAAAATAGCGTGTGTTAAGTCATGAAAGGCTTTTAGAGAACTAAGATGATTGCCTTTGTCTATCTGAAGTAGACTGCGAAGAAAGAAGGTTGTTGACAAGTAAATCAGTGCGCCGCTCTCTTTTCCAAGGTAGTTGACTTCACAGGATGATGGTGCTATCTGCAGTTCCATCCCCTTTACACACATGCTGATTTTATTTTATTCCATTATTCCCATTCTATAGATGGTAAAACTGAGTTATGCATGGGATAAATAAGTAGCAAAGCACTACTACAAATCAGTAGCGCTACTACTGACAGTACAGTAAAAATTCAAACTATGGCAGTTGACTCTGTAGCTCAATGTCCTTAAATCTAGACTGGGGTCCTCAAACTTTTTAAATAGGGGGCCAGTTCACTGTCTTTCAGACTGTTGGAGGGTCGGACTCCTGACCCCGGGATGAGTCGGCTGCTAAGCTGGACAGGCAGCAGTGGCAAAAACACCCAGAGGGCCAGATAAATGTCCTAGGCCGGCTGCATGTGGCCCGTGGGCAGTAGTTTGAGGACTCCTGATCTAGACTGTCCTCTTTGTTCGATACTAGGAGTCTGGAGCATTGAAGGGTTTTAAAACCCTTCATTAGGGTGGTGCAGAAGATAGTTAAAAGACGGAGGGTAGCTGTCCTGGAAATAGCCTCTCGCAAGAATAAAGCAAGACATGCTGGGAGCCTGAACTTAGACCAAAAGAACCGAGGAATAAAACCCACAGAACTTAGTCTCAATTTGATAGAGCCAGTAAGGAGTTTCTGGATTGGAAAACTGGAGGGATAGGTCCTGTTACCTTTCAAACTTGTTCATTAATACAGAGGGAGGATTCATTTTAGGACAAGTTTACTTGTGATATCCGTGAAACATTCAGGTAGCAAAGTCTAGCAAACAGTGGGATACTCAGCTCAAGAGATCAGGAGATAAAGCTTTAAAATCGTCAGCTTTTGGGTTATCATTGAAATCCTTCTTGAAGATACTGCTGACCACTGAGAGCCTATAATGGCAAAAAACTCTATTGCACTGCTACTCAAAATGTAATCCACCCACTGGCTGCCTTTCCATCCACTGTTTATTACAAGTCCAAGATAGGAGAAGGGATTTGCTTCAGACTGTAATCAGCTGTGTTATTAAGCACACTGCCTTCTTTAGCTAACTTTTTTTCCTAATGTTAACAAGACTTTTTGATGAAGGAAGTGTTGTATTGCTTAACATCCTGACACAAACTCCATATCAGCCCTTGAGTACTGGTGATGTAGATGATACCAACATTGAAGCTTTGGGCACAAGAAGAGCTCCCCAAAGAGACTGAGCAGGGATAG
>NW_003852508.1:6632468-6654537 GCF_000181295.1 Otolemur garnettii | reverse complement strand
TAATTATATGTGATGTCGACTTCCAAACCTAAACCCAGTGCATATTCCTTTTTTTTTTTTTTTTGAGACAATCTCACTCAGTCATTCTTCGTAGAGTGCTGTGACATCATAACTCACAATAACCTCAAAATCTTGGGTTTAAGAGGTTCTCTTGTCTCAGCCTCCAGAGTAGCTAGGACCACAGGCATGCACCACAATGCCTGGCTAGTTTTTCTGTTTTTAGTAGTGACAGGGTCTCCCTCTGCTTGAACTTCTGAGCTCAAGCATTCCACCTGCCTTAGCCTCCTTTGGAGTGCTAGGATTAGAGGTGGGAGCCACCACTCTCAGCCACATACTCCTTTCTTGAGCTTCAGAGTGGTTTAGCAGTCTTTCCTTGGATGCCTGCAGTGTCTTCAAGTTCAGTATGTCCACAGCTGAGTATGAATTCTCACGTGTATTCTTCTCCCTATGTCCCAGACCTTCAATTATAGGCCACACACAGTTGCCAGACTACTAACATGGGCATCATCCCTGACTTCTCCTTACTTCCTTATCCTATTAGTGATTGATTTCACCTTCTAATGACATTTCAAATCTCTGTATCCCCACTACCTGTGTCCAAGCCAGCACTGTCCCTCACCAGGGTTTCCAAATCATCCATCTGAAACCTTCCTCAGTCTTGACTCACCTCCAGTACCTGCAGCCTGGCTCTGGGACCACCAGTCCCTTGTTGAATTCTTCACCTCCCACTGCAGCCTCTTCTGTGGATTCAGGTTAGGTTGACTTTTTGACATACTTCCTCTCTCTGCTTCCACACATGCCGTGCCCCTGCCTAATGTACATTTGTTTCCCCTCTTCACTCGCTTGTGTGTCCTTGTCTTCAAGAAGGTTCTATGACCCAAGAATTTGAGTTCTATCTTTCCCATGTCATGAACTTCTCCACTTTGGCTTATAATCTCTCTCTCTCTTTTTTTCTTCTTGTCTGTGAATCAGGTCCTTCCTCTGAATTTTAAGCTCCAAGAAGGCAGGAACCACGTCTATTTGATACATCATTATAGTTCACATTCCTAGTACAGCCTCTACAATGGTGTGAACATGACATCAAGTCAACGTTTGTTAAACAAAACAAATGGTCTTCATAGTATGTTCACATCTGATATCTCAGGAGGGGTAAAGTTGAACAATTTAGAGAGGACTTTACTGAAATAAGAGCTGTCATTGGATTAGAAGATTAAATTATTTGAGCTGTGTTGCACTAATATAAGGAAGGAGAGGTTAGAGTCAAGAAATCCCGATAAGAGTGCACACATTTCATGCCACCTCACAGAACAAAATGGAAGAGCTTTTTGTTAAAGCAAAAACATTAGTGTGTATCATTTTTAATTTCATTTTCTTACTAATAAGTGGAGGCCTGTAAGGTAGGGGTGGGGAGTATTTTGATGTTTGATGGTATCAAGTTCTACCTGGAAAAACTTCAGATAATATAATTTCACTTTTTTTTTTCCCTGTATACTTTGCTCAGTGAATTTATTTTCTTTGGGGAGAGGCTTACAGAAGTGAGTAACTCATTTAATTACCATTTGTCTGGTTCCCAAACAAAACAAAATGAAAAACCAGAGGTGGAATATATTTTAAAAGATGAATTGAATTTTTTAAGCACCAGTAAAGCAAACACCCAGAAATAAAGGAATGGGCAGTCTATACGGGGAAATGTAGACTAAGAAAACCGAGGTAAGGTAAGCTACCTTGAGAACAAAATTAACTCTTAACTATTTGGAAGGAGAGTCAAAAGATGGAAAGTGATAAGAGACATGGTCAGATCTCTTTTAGCTTCTCCTGAAATGTGAACTTCCAAAAGCTGCAGAGCTCCCGGGTCAAGATAGACTTTGTAGTGAAGGATTTGCAGTGCAGGTAGAATTAGATGACAGCTGTTCATGTGGCAAGATGACTGCTCAGTTTTGAAACATTAAAGAGATTGGTGTGTGTTCTGTCTCAGGTGGTGACTGTCCAGATTCTGTGTGGAGATAAACATTGTAGAATATTTTTTAAAAGGAAGGCCAAGACTTCTCCTTCAAACAACATCTTTGAGTCCACTTGATGACTTAAAAAATACTCATTCAGAGTTCCTTATTCTCTTTATAATATGGAAGAAAAATGCTTAGTTTGGAACATCTTAAGGAGAATAAACCATAGTCATCTGCCTCTGTCATATAAAGAATATTAATGTAGAGTTAAAGAATGATTACACTGTGACTAGCCAGCATTGTGTTTTAAGAGTTCCATGAGATGAGTTGGCTTAAAATGCATCTGAAGTAACTAAGTGAACTGATTCATGGAGTGGAGGTTTTGAGGATTTCTGGCTATAATTAGCTATGAGGTTTTTTAGGTCATCATGGTGGCTTCTGGGTATGAAAATCACATGACCAGTTTATATCAGGAAGTTTGCCCTCTTGATTGTTATGGTCATGTAAAAGTCCCATCTGTAAGTAAGAGGAATGTGTTTAGATTTTAAGATTAAGTGGGGTGTATAGTTGTTTCATGTGATCTAGAATTTACCATCAAAGTCTTCTTCCCATCTACTCTGACTGAAGACTTTGGAGAAGCACTTGAGCTTGGAGGTGATACTGATACCACACAGTTTGAGATGTGGACGGCCTTGTGGTAGAGGCGAAGCTGATGGTACGTTAATAAAGGCTACCAGAACTTCATAGCTGGTAGACTTCTCTATAGTTTTCTGGTAGGTGAAATATGTCAGCAATGGCAGTGAGAATAATCATTCCTCATCTTAGATTCAAAGACTCCAACCTATATCCCATAGAGAAATCTGGCAAAGAGTTTGGGGGAAGGCCAAAGAATGTGGGGGAAGCAGAGAAGATCTGATGTTATGTCCTGGATAGATCCGGGACAAACCTTATCTAAGCGGTGAGAGTGAGTGGTTTTTCTTTTCTTTCTGGACCCAGGATCCGAATCTCCCCCAGCCACATAACCGCTGCCCAGCTATTCTTTTGAGCCATTTGAGGGTTGTTCTTTATTCTGTGGTTTCTGTGTAATTATCTCAGTGGCTTCTGTGAGTTGCCCAGATGAGTAATTTTAATGTGCTGCTTGGTATCGGGTGGATGTTTGGTTCAAAGAGACTAAGACACAGGAAAAGCCTAGGATGGCTGCAGAGCAGGGTGTGGGCCCTGTCCATGAATCTCCTCTCTTTATCTTGTCTCTCCTTTGTTCTCATAAAATGAGAGAGCAAATGGGAATTTAAAATTTTCAGAGAAAAATGTGCCTGATGACACAGTGTTCTCTGCACCAGAGCTGATTTTTCTTTTGAACTCTTTCCATGAATCAGAAGCCCTTCTGTAGCTAGGAGGGCCACTACTGAGGCAAATGTGTGAACCTCTCAGGATGAACAGGTTCCGTTAGCAGAGCCAAGGAGAGACCCCAAGGAGAGACCCCAAGGAGAGACCCCAAGGAGAGCCAAGGAGAGGGTGGGCTGAGGTCGGCCGCGGAGAACCAGGAAACTCAGTGCAATGTGTTGTTTCTCACCTTCAATTAAATTTTAATTGTTCACGATCACACTTTCTTTCAAAACAGATCTTGGCATCAGATATCTCATAAATCGTTTATCAATGCAAGTAAAAGATAACATAGGATTTAAGCAGAATAAAGTTTGATTCACACTCCAAACTTACGCTATGCATTAATCTGAGTACCACACTGAAGGAACCAAAACATGAAAGTCTTTCCTGTATTCCTGCAGAGTACAGTACAATCCACAGCCCGTCAACACCCATTAAAGATACAGATTCTGATCGATTACGTCGAGGTTCAGATGGGAAATCACGTGGACGAGGCCGAAGAAACAATAATCCTTCCCCTCCCCCGGATTCTGATCTTGAGGTATGTCATTGCCAACACCCAAGCAGATGTCTTTATAACTAACTGGTGTCTTTGTGTGCAATGATTGAGGTATCTTGATGCTTTTTTTTTTTTTTGCCTTTGTTTTTATATTAACAATAAACAAAGCCATTTCTTCTCTCTTCCCTATTACCTATAAGTTAAATAATTATGTATTTCTGGTTTTTCCTTCCATAACAACTATACGGTAAAGCCATCTGTTTCTCTTGAAAGAAATTAAGTAAATTGCACGATTTGGCTTGAACAAAATTCTCTTGTGCTCCTCTGTATCATTGCTATTTCAATTAAGTAAGTGTCGTTCTAAAAATGCTTAATAACATCCACTTTGAAATTAAAGACATGCTGGTGTGTACTGAGAAAGGAAAACCTGGAATGTTCTAAACTGAAATGGTAATCACCTTCTGAGACATGTTTTGGTGGAGTTCAAAAGCAGGAGGGATTAAGTAAGAACTTAAAAGGTAGTAGATTTCATAGTCTTGAATCCACTGCAATTAAGTGTCTGCTTTTTGCCAAAGTGAAATCTGATGGTGGAAAACATGATTATTTTGGCTGAAAAGATGAAGTTTTTCCAGCAGAATCTATACATATGAATATGTACTGGTGTGAGAGGGAATGGGAGGAAAAACAGGCTTGGGAGGCTTGTTGTGGTGCCCCAAAGACCTTTTTGAAATTAATTCCGTCAAGTCTAATTCTAAACGCCCCAAGAGTATGTCAAAGAGAATGAGTGATAGGTCTGCGTAAGTTGTTAAATATCTATAACCTGAAGACTTAAATAACCTGGCAGGAATGATGTATATCCCGACGCTTTGACAAAAACCCAAACAGGTGACACCCGGTAAATACATTACGTATAGTTTTAGTTGTTGTGTTTTTCATACTTGGCTTGGTAAGAGTAAAACATAAGATTAATTATTTTAATACTTCTTAATGAACGGAGATCAAGGATACGGAAAAGATAAAAGGATTTTTTATCACTCCTCTCTGTCTCAGAAGTTATAAACAGATTAGGGAGAGTTCATTTTTCATCTTTGCAGAACTGAGATTGAGGTTCCTTCAGAGAAGTGGAAGGGATACATATATTATTATTATTATTATCTCTTTTCTATATTTATATTAATGCTGTGAATATAATTATCTTTACCTCATCTGAAGCTCTATCTGGAGAAAAGCTAAAAGATGCTCTTTGGGACAATTGCGTTTTTTCCTTCTAAATAGCACATTCAGATTTTTCATTTGTCTCTCATTTCAAGATGACTTTTGCATGTTGAAAACTGAGTAACAGTTTCCTCAACCAAGGCACAGACACGTTAATTTGGTTCTTCCTTTGTAGAGAGTGTTCATCTGGGACTTGGATGAGACAATCATTGTTTTCCATTCCTTGCTGACTGGGTCCTACGCCAACAGATATGGGAGGGTGAGTACTGAGAACCATCAGTTTTCAATTTCTTTGCTGTAAATGTGCCTAGAATTTATTTATAACTGAGATATGTATGCTGTCATTACAAATTTGACCAGGTATTCTTTCAATAAATATTTACTTAAGTAAATATATACTGAGCGCCTGCCACAAACATGCAGTCTAGAGATGAGAGTGGGGGGATCTAGCTTTACGACCCAGCTTTCCTCTCACTATGGTAAAGATACACCTAATAAAAAAACAGGCCACGAAATGCACATTTGAAAACACAAATATATTCGACCATTTTAATTTCCATTCAGGGGTAAGGTATCCATGGAACACACCATGTCCCATCTCACCTTTAAGCAAATTGTCTGTGAGAAGAAGACAGTTAACAAAATACAGCTTATAGAAAACAAGGCCATGGAAATCACAGTGAAAAAAAGTCTCTACTATGTAAGTAGCACATAGTAAGGATTCAATACATAACCGCTGTGGGGCTTTTTGTATTATTTCTTCCATCAATACTATCATTCCCTATTTCTACAAAAACTGCTATTTAAAAACTAATTAAAGATTAGCATATGTAATTGGTAGGCAGAACCTTGAAGACCTTCTTAACGGGAGCCATTGAAATATCCCTACAACTAACTCCTAGGGGAAAAGAGTGATGCCTGGAACTTATACAGAGTGTTGAAAATAGTTGGCACTTCCGAAAGCAGCATTTGAAAACCATCCAGAATGTCTCAAGTCTTTAAAAGTTCCCACTAAGGGCCATACTGATGCAAAAGAGAGTTGTCATGAATAGTGCTTACCTACCATTGAGGGGGCCATCTTGAAGGAGGCAGACATCCCCTGACCCCTGACCTCCCATCTTGGGCCATAAAATTACTGGTTTATGTACGGAATTCACACCTACGACAGAAACCCCCAGCTGCTTATAAATTTTCATTCAGGTTCTCAACAATCTCTAAACAAAACACTTTCTGAACAATGCATTAGAAATACCATACCCTAAGTTTAATTTTGTCATATGTCCACCATTAGTATTTTGAGGCATCATAAAATGTTTGCTTAGTTCTTCCATTTTAGAGCGTATGATGAAAGATTTTATTCTATTTCCAAAAGCCAAATGTATATGCTCTTTAAAATATGGATTATTTCAGTTATTTAAATGATAAGTTGATGGGGCTGGGGGAAAACTTCTAAAAGCCAGTTTTTTGAGAAAGATCTTCCTGAACATGACTCTGGCCTAAAGTCATTGTTTGATGACCCGGAGATGAACCTGTTCTTCCTCTGCTCTAAGTAGAGAAAATGGCACATGCAGAATCAGGAAAAGATTTGATGTGTGAGGGACAAGGAGTCCAGTGTACCCAAGCTTAATAATGGAGATGGAAAGTCAACAGAGATGAAGGGGGTTCCCAGCCATGGTCAAGATAGTTAATCTCATTGCACAGGCCATAGCAAGTCACTGGAGGACTCCAAGGGAGGAAGTGAGACGATCTGATTTCCACTGTTAAATGACTTTAGCTATACAGTGAGAGTTAATGGCCA
Organism: Otolemur garnettii; assembly: GCF_000181295.1. NCBI lineage: Eukaryota > Metazoa > Chordata > Mammalia > Primates > Galagidae > Otolemur > Otolemur garnettii. Next base: position 6,647,696 of record NW_003852508.1, on the reverse strand, counting down.
GGGAAGACAAACAAGGCTCCAGATAAGGGGTTTTGGCAGTGATCTGATGCACTTGCAGTAATGATAGAGAGAACTGATTGAATCCTAGATTATATGGCAGGTAGAGAAGAGGATTTAGAAATGGTCTGGACCATTGAGGCTTTAGGAGGTGAGAGAGAGAAGTAAAAGATGATTTCCACATTTCTGTGCTGAGCAGCTGAGGGAATAGTCACATTTGTTGAGATGGGGAAGAAGATAATTTGGAGGGAAGATGGGAAGTTTGGTCTTGGACAAGTTTGAGATGCTTATGAGACATCTATTTGGACCAGAACAGAAGGCAGCTGGCAGGTGAGCCCTGAGGGACTGACTAATCAGGGCTGGAGACGTCAGACTGAGGGTCGGCAGTGTAGGGTTAGAAGCTCCTCATTCAGCTTGATTTCTTCCTAAACATGTATTGTGCTGCACACTTGTGGTCGGTCAGCCTGTGGTCTCGTTGCCCAGAGGTGTTTTTCCTGGCAGGGTGGAGTTTTTTTTTTTGTAGGTATAGGCTTGCTCTGTTGCCTGGGCTTGACTGCATCTTCAAAAGCCACTGCACTGCTGAGGATGTTGACTTGTAGCTTGAGCATGCAAGAAAGCTTATTTAAATGTTCTCATCATCAGAGAACTTTGGGGTTGAGCAGAATTTGCCCTTACTTTGATAATCAAGCTTTATAAAAATGTAGTTCAGCGAGAATTCTCCCAAACAGGAATAATAACCAAGCTGAGCAGAATGTCTTATGTCCTTTTTGTCCTCCTCCCCCCCCCACCCCCCAGCCCTGGGCACTGAGTTTTGCAGGAGTTCAGTGGCAAGCCTTCTTTTCCAGAGCCCAGATTGAGTGGTGCTCCTGAGCGCTGTGGAGGGGAGCGTGTGTCTCGGCCTTCCTCTGCGTGCACAGAAAGAAGTGAATGCCTGACAATGTGATCACTGTTCTGTCTCTGAGGGAGCCAGACACCTGAGAAGTGGCTTAGTCACAGTAGCTTAGGCAACTCAATGAGTGGCCCATTCAGTAAGGGGATACAGGATCTGGTTGATATAATGCAAAATTAGGGCATGGTACAGCAACATGTGCAAAAAAAGGTTTGAGAATGTCCCACCTTTCATGTAATCCTAACTGTGGGAAGAAGGCATGTCAGGTGTTATAAGGAAGTCTTGTTTTATAACAAAGGTGACGGGACAAAAAGAGGGTGCTGGGTACCGTATAGCTTTGACTGTGCGAGAGAAAAGAAACACGTTAGCAGGAAAATGATGTCTATGGGTGTTACTATAAATTGGGGCATTTTCATAATATCTGTCCTAGCTGGTTTTATTTAATACATTGAAAAAGTTGCTTTCAAACTAACTCCAAATTCCTGAATGTCATTGAAAAAAACTAATCTGTGAGGTTTTGGTGGTGGGGGTCATTGAATGGTATCTTTAAAATAGACGATGTAATCAAATTATTAATATCCAAGGACACACCCAAAACTTATATTTCAAATGAATATACCGATATCTCCATAAATGATTCCCCTCTTGTGGGACGATTTCCCAAGATAACTACACCCAGTGGCTTGATTGTCTCAACACTTTTTTATTATCGTTGAACACTGTGTCCCATGGGAATTTAGGCTTCAGTGGGTCTTGAAAGGATCAAGCCTCCCACCTAATTTTATACAAAAACCAAACAACACTTAAATAGCATGAAGCCTAGTATATATGATTGTAGGTCCTAGTAAGAATTTCTTATCTGTGCTGCATTCATGTAATTCACCATTAATGCTCCACAGCCCATTTCAGAGATGAGGAAGTTGAGACTTGGGAGAAGTGAGAGAGCAAATGGAGAAAACCCCTAGCACCATGTCTGGCATAAAGTACATACTCAGTAAACACTAGTATCTGAACATAGGTAAGACTTGACTGTCAAAAATTATTTGAATCCTGACATTGTGGCCAAAGAGTAACATGGAAGTGGCATCTTCAAAGTTACGAATTACCAGGATATGACGGCCTTCACCAGTGTTAACAGAAAGAGCACCGTATTTGAATTGAGGAGGATCTGTACTCTAAGCCCTAAGTTTTCAGCTCTTCAGTCTGGGGAAAATTATTTATTCTTACTGAGCCTCAATTTTCTCATCCATAAAGCTAGCTGCTTGACTTGCAGAATCGTCTTAAGAGTTTATATTGTGTCATCTATTCAAAGGCCCAGCACAGTATCCTACTAATGGTGACAACCAATGGTAGGAAAAGCATATGTCATGTGTTGAAGTAGAGCTGTGCTTTGTAACACACCAGGCTTCTAGGAGGACATCAGTTGTCATAGTAAGCTCAGATAAACCAAACCTCTCCAGTGGGTGTTTCTTTGAAAGCAGACTGCGTGGCCCATCACAACACTACAGTGGGCCTGTGAAGGTTGGTGTTCATGTTGTGTCTTAGGAGACAACGTTAAACTCCAAGACCTCGAGGGAGGACCCTCTTCCATGGGTTGGTGAAGATGCTAACTCTTAGCATGGCACCAGACCAGCACCACACCCAGTGTCCTGGTTGGAGTATAAAGGATCTGGTGACTTAAGTAGTATCATCTCTCTTTTGGAACCTCTAGACCAGAGATTAGCAAACTTTTTCTATAAAGCATCAGATAGTAAATGTTTTAGGCTTTGTGGGCCATATGCCTGTCATAACTGCTTAGCTCTGGCCAATATGTAAATGAATACATGTGGCTGTGGTCCACTAAAACTTGAGTTATAGTTCCCAAATTTGAATTTTATATCATCTTCATGTCTTATGAAATGCTGTCATTCTTTTTATTTTTAAGAATCCAAACCAGGGTTTGAAAGACCATACCCCATATATCAAATCTGTCATAGAGCCTTTAAGCGAAGAATATTGTTTATATTTTTAAATGGTTATTAAAAATAAAAAACAGAAGAATGTGTGTCAGAGACTGTATGGGGCCTGCAAAAAGCCTGAAACAGTTTCTGTCCCTGCAGAGAGAAAGGCTGCCCACCTCTGTCCTACGTCATGCTCTGAGCTTTGGACTGGTTCATCTCACTCCTGCCTTTGGGTACCAGGACAGTTCAATGGCAGCCACACTGAGGCCCAACTAGACTGTGTATACAATGCAGGCAGTGGGTATTTGCATCTGGGGCCCTAAGGAAACACAAGCCTGCATGTAAATTTGTTAGGGTGGGAGAAATGCCTGTAACAAGGAGACGCAGAGTAAATGGTTCAAGCACAATAGGAGTACGTAGTGTTCTTAATTAGCAGTCTAGAGTGGAGCAGATATTCCAGGTGGCTCGGTTTGGACCAGGTTTGGTGGTGCCATCTTCACCATGCAGCTTGGAAGCTTCTGGGATTATTTTCACCAGCAGACTGGCCACAGGGAGAAAGTCCTGCGGAGCAGCATTCCTGTGGGCTCTGTGGGCCAGGCGGAGACTCCCATCCATGGGAGGCTGGGAAGTGTGGCCTCGCTATGTGCCCAGAAAGATTCGAGAATGGGTTTCAGTGAGAATAGGCAGCCACTTGCAGCCCCAGTTCTCAACTCCTTGACCAATGAGTGAAACCCAAAGCATACTTCAACAGTCTGGAGCCACCAGCAGAGCTGGGCCCTAGGCTTCCTGAGTGGTGGCTACTGAGTAATGACACCCAGTCTGGTCCCAAAGGGCATTCCCTTGCTTTTGTTCTCTTCTTTGTATCTCAATGTCAAATTAGAGCAGAAGGATGAAATAACACATGGTTCCACATATGCCTTCTGGGTGCTGTGGAATGACATAGGTCTAAACTTTTTAAACAAATAGGAACGCTGTTTTTTTGGACATCAGGGGTTTCCAGCTGAAGGAACCTTCTTCCTCAGCCCTTGGCCTCCATCCTGAAGGTTGCTGCTCCTTCCTTCAGCCACCAGCCCCTTCCTCCTCGCTGCCAGGAGGATGCCGCTCGGATGCCGCTCGGATGTCTGCTCTCGTTCCCTTGTTGACCTCGGCCTTGATGTTCTTACTCAGGAATGTGACAGGGAAGGCAGGGAGGGCACAGGGATCACCACAGCTGCTCAGCCCCTGCTCCACCCTCCTTTGCTGGGTGGCCTTGGGAAACGCACCTTCTGTCTTTGAATGTCACTTGTTCTGTCTTAATTTGCCCACCTATAAACTGGAAGCAGTCACAGGACTGTTAGCACCTAGAAACATGTTCGTAGACAGTCCATAAGGAAGAATTATTCTCGCTTATGTTAGGGGCTCCAAGGAGAGAATGGGGAAGCATGCAATTTTGTTGTTCCAGGCGGCAGCGAGGGAGAGGTGGGAAAAAACATTTTAAGCGGCCAAAATCCTACCCATGAAGGGTCGATATCTATAAAGTGTATTTAGGGGATTAGACTCACAGAAGATAAGCAGCAGAAAATGTGTTGCCTTGGTAATAAAAATATTGCACCTTTGTTCAACTTTACAGCCTCCACTGTTACCTTACCTTACATTTATTATCCAATGAGGTCTTTCTGTTCACCAATAGGGAAACTCTGGCTGAGAAAAATTAAATCATTCATCCAGGGAAGGACGCCTGTCAGTTGGCAACAGCAGTCTTCCAGCTGTCCAGGCCCTCAGAAGAGGGTTGTAGAGGACCCCGAGTGCCAGGGTTTTGTGCTGCAGGTGCAGGGGTGCCACGGACAGTGTCTCAACAGTGCAGTGGCATGAAGAAGCGTAAACTGTGCATGATTAGTCTGGTGGCACAGTGGCAAACGGAATTCTTGTGCTGTCCTCATGGTAGCAAATAATAAAGGCTGAACAGTGGCTGTAACCCTAGAATGGAGAGAGATAGGAGAGTGGTCACAATGACATCCGAAGAGGTCCTCTGACTGGATTTAGCTGTTTCGCCTTTCCCTTGGCACCGCGTGGGCCCTGCGTGTGGAGGCCAATTTGGCCAGGGCCACACGGGCCTTGTGCTCCTTCCTCCCACTATATGCCACCTCTTGGCCATTGTCCCATGTTTGGGATTCGTGGGTTTTCTCCACAATTAAAATTAATCTTTGGAATGGTGAAGTTCTTTCTCTTACTCTCTACTTGGGTATTATTTTCCTGATGTTGAAAGGGAGCCTCTTAAGTAAGGAGAAAATTAGTGCAGTCGAGTGTCACATATCTAATCAGTAAAAATGTCCTGATTAGCCCCACCACAAGCTGGGATTTTTTTTTTTTCTAAATCATTCAGGCAATAGTTCAACCACAATTTATTTTTCATGTGTATACCATCTCTCATGGTAACCCAGATTATGTATTAGTCAGCATCAGAATTCTACACAACCCACAAAACTTGGTATTTTATGTCAGCTGCTTAGTGACAGGGCCTTAAAACTTGGGGGGAAAAGTTACTATTCCATCAATGGTACTGATACCTTTAGATAGAAGGAAAGACAACAGCAGAACCCTTGGGTCTCATAGGTTGTACATATTGTTTGGATAACATTTTGTTTTGTTTTTTTTTTTTAAAGAAATAGCATATATAGTTTTTTTCTTTTTTCAAAAAGGGAGCTAATTTGCAAAGCTTAACCTTAATCCCTTGTGAACAGCCAGCATGGGGCCTTAAAAACAAACTCCTCCTGCATTCAGAGTGCCCATTCCTGTTTTTCAGCTTCTTTTTCCCCAAACAAAAGACCCTGAATGGAGAGAATGTTTAAATGACATTCAGGCCCTGTTTGTGGTTGTAATATTAGCATTCTAAGTAAGGAGTTGTTTAAGGGGCCCACAATGGGTATTTTTCTTTCATTTGATTGATTTTGCCTAGAGATTTGTCCTTGATTTGAGCATACTTAACAAGATTTTCATATGGAACAACAAATCCTCATAAACCTGCTCACACTGTTATTATCACACCTCACTGGGCCACTACAACTCTCAGTAATTGCTCGCCAGTGGAGGCTTAGCCGCCCATGCAGGATTAGCACAGGTGGGATTTAGGAATCTTCTTATCTTTTATTGCCCAAATTCAAAGTATAAGTACCCTATCCTGAGAAACTAGTCATACGTTCTGAAATAGTGGAACCACTGTCTAGTTATTCTGGTAGTTCCTTCTAGCCTAAGATTAATAATTTTTTAAAATGGCTCGGCGCCTATAGCTCAACCGGCTAAGGTGCCAGCCACGTAAACCTAAGGTGGCGGGTTCAAATCCCCAGCCCAGACCCGCCAAACAACAATGACGGCTGCAACCAAAAAATAGCCGGGCGTTGTGGAGGGCGCCTGTGGTCCCAGCTACTTGGGAGGCGGAGGCAGGAGACTCGCTTGAGCCCAGGAGTTGGAGGTTGCTGTGAGCTGTAATGCCAAGGCACTCTACCCAGGGGGACAGCTTGAGGCTCTGTCTCAAAAAAAAAATAATAATAATAATAATTTTTTAAACATAATACATTCTGCTTTGTGATGCAAAGTCAAGCAGCAGTTACTGAGAGTTTGTGTAGATTTTGATCTCACAGATGGAACAGGGGCCGCATTAAAAGGAGAGATAGAGAGGACATTTATCATGTATTTTAAATGTACTTATTCATTGAAAGTAGTAATAGGATAATTTTTAACATTAATAATGATATTAATATTTTTTGGTTTTTTATAAGAATACAATAGGTAGTTTGTGGAGCCCAACTAATTAAAAAAATACTGTGCAGCTACTTAAAATTAAAACAATTACTTAGATATTAAAATAGTTCTTAAATGTCTGAACTGAAGGAATTTAAATTAGAAAATTTATATTGTTAATGTGTTTGCTTCCTTTATTTTACTGTTAATTTTTTTTTTTTTTTTTTTGCTTTTCTATTTAGAAAAATGAGATGGTAAAAGGAAGGGAATAGCAAAGCAAAATGTGCATGTAAATGGCAACCAGAGCTAAATTAAAAATAGGGACAGTAGGATCTCCTTACTGGTATAGATAGTGGTAAAGAGAAACTGCCTTCTCATTAATGTTTCGGTGCTATTCTTAGTGAGTTTTATTATAAATCTGACCTGACTTACTCTTTTAGGCTACACAGGATCTAACGTAATATTTGGTATTTGTGGCCTTGTTAAATGAATACCAAAAATATCAAGGTATCTTTTAAAACATAGTTACATAAAGGTAGAGATATTTTCGCAGTTATGCTGGGTTTCAAGACAGTGCCTGTCTCCTAAGACGTCAGCGTTTCAGGCAGCTGCCTGGGTCTTGATTTCTTGGCATGCTCTTGGTCGAAAAATGGCCAGATACCCCAAAGTAAGGCAAGCATGGAACAAAGGTTATTGAGGAAGAAAAAGGTAGATTTGTAGAGTAAAAGCAAGATGTAGGCTTACAGAGCAAGGTACGTTCACCACAGGCAGCAAATGGGCCTCCATTCCCAGGGCAAGTGGGCAAAGACGCCAGGGTTATAGCCCACACTTCTCCTCTGTACCACCTGGGTCAGGCCTACCTCATGGTTCAGCTGTCACCTTGGAACCAGGGTCTTACTGTACCACGTGTGGACCCCTCATGAGCCTCTCAGAGCCCATTGTGAGGCATGGACCATAATGTTAATTTAAGCTACTGGCATGATAATTAATCTAAGGCTGTTCTAGGTCACCTTCAAGACTCTATTGTACCTGTTGTTGGGCTAGAGAGTCCTCTGCATCCTTCTGCAGTTGGCACGCTAAGTTCTGATTGGTAGATTGGGAGGATGTTTCCTCCTTTACAGGCCTGAGTCACTTGGAACAATTTTTTTTTTTTTTTTAGTCTTTGGCCAGGGCTGGGTTTGAACCTGCCACCTCCAGCATATGGGACCAGCGCCCTACCCTTTTGAGCCACAGGCACCACCCCACTTGGAACAAAATTAAGGGGGTTGGCACCAGGATGGCAGCCCGAGGACTTTGACCGTGTCCTCCTTCCCCAGGAGACCTAGTCCTATTACCTAACAGTTAGATAAATAGTTACATTTAAGGTTTCTAGAGAAACGAGAAGAGGGATTGTGTTTTTGTAATCAGCAAAATATCCTGAATCCCATTCTAGAAGCCCAGAGAGGCCAGGAGCATTGGCTCACACCTGTTGTCCTAGGAGCTGAGGTGGGTAGATTGCTTGAGCTCAGGAATTTGAGACCAACCTGAGCAAGAGCAAGACCCCTTCTCTTAAAAAAAAAAAAAAAAAAAAAGCTAGGTGTGTGGTGGGCACTGTTAGTCCTAAAAGCTAAGGCAAGAGGATCACTGGAGCCCAGGATAGATAAACTGGCTTTCCTTCAACTTTCCGTCTATTTGGGGTCTCAAAATCCCGTGAATACTCTGAGCTAAAAGTCAGTAAAAATAGGTTAAGAAAATCATTTCTGAAGCAACCTCAATTCCGTGCAGTGTTTGTTTGCCACTAAAAATGGACTGCCTTGTCATTTGAAGCCAGGAAGTGAGGAGTGTTCTGTTTTCTCTGAAGTTGGTCATCATGTTGTTCATGTATGACTCTACCTTTCTTTAGCAGATGGAACTGTAGGACTTTGATGGGACCTGTGTGAATTCTTTCATGCATTTTGAATATTGTGCAGAAAAATGTGTTTAAATGGTGCTGGGCCAGTAGAGAGCTCTAGGAATGGAAACTCACAGAACTGATAAAAGACAAGAGAGATGGCCAGGCAGGGTGGTTCCTGCCTATAATCCTAGCACTTTGGGAGGCCAAGACAGGAGGATCTCTTGAGCCCAGAAGCTGGGGCCTAGCCTGGGTAGCATAGGGAGACCCCCGACGCTATAAAAAATTAGGTAGAGTCTAGGAAGCCACATGGAAAAGAAGGGGGAGGGACTCTTTTAGGGTAGCCATTGATCACTGGTTGTTGCTAGGGCAATACGAGAGGAGGGACTCACCCTGAGGATCAGGCACCAGTACAAATAAAGGGCTAATTAGTAGAGGTCAGCCAGTTAAGGTTTAAAGAAACCAACCAGTGTAATCCAGCTGGGTTTGAAGGGCCCAGTCAGTGTTTGCCAGCAGGTTTGGGTGGGCAGACCAGGCATTAAAAACCCACACCCAGAACCACAATGGCAACCCACTGGGAACCCCTTCCATTGTGTTGGAAGCTTTCCTATCCTCTTATAAACTGTGACTGTCGCTTCTGCTTGCTGTGGTAGGTGAATTCATTCTTAGATTCTGAGACCAAGAACCCAACCAGGAGGAGAAAAATCTGCTATCAGCGTCACTGCCTGCAGTCCCAGCTACTAGGGAGGGGGAGATGGGAGGATTGCGTAAGCCCATGAGTTTAAGGCTGCTGGGAGCTGTGACCACAGTACTCACTGCACTTCAACCTGCATGATAAGGCAAAATCTCTCTCTTTTTTATTTTTTTGGAAACAGAGTCTCACTTTGTCACTCTTGGTAGAGTGCTGTGGCATCATAGCTCACAGCAACCTCAAACTCTTGAGCTCAAGTGACCCCTTGCCCTCATCTTCCAAAAAAGGGAAAGAAGTTCGGAAAGATATTAGTGTGTCTACAGGTGGTTTTCACGTTCAGCATCTATGAGGTACAGTAATGTGAGCAGTGGTGGGCAGCGTCTCTCTCAGCCGGCCTGTGGCAGAGGAAAGATCTATTGTACAGTCCTCAGTAGTACCGACAGGTTGTGACAAGGGTGCTCAGTAGTACCGACGGGTTGTGACAAGAGTCTGGCTCAGTTGTCTCTGGACAGAGTTCAGGGCATAAAAGATGTTTAGTTGTGGTCATGGGGCCAAAGCTGCTGAATTTACAGAAAATGATGTATGCTTACGTAACACTATCAGTAAAATAAATAAAATAAAAATATCTGGCGGCTTTATGTCGTTCTTTAAAAGCACTATTAACTCTGAGTGGGGTCACTAAGCAATTCTGTGACGTGATTGGTTTCAACTGCCCTGTCAGCAGAATTAGATTATGCCACCTTCATGAACACGGCCACAGAATAAAAAGGTATACCTTGCGGATGAGGTTGAGAAAATCGGGGATAAGTATATACTGCCTTCCAAACAGTCTTCAAGGTGCTGTTTACAACACAGTGAAGATCAGATACCACCCGCACTTACTGGAATTAGCAGCCGAGATGATAGTTCTCTGCGTAAACGGGCAACAAAATAATCTGAGCAGCATGGACTTCAGTCTGGTGACCAGAGTAAAGCAAATGACATGTAAGAATGTACCCATGACCCCTCTTTCCTGGGGACCGAGGAGGATTCCTGGAGGTGGTCTCCCTACCGGGTAAGGTCCCGTGCTCATGCTGAGTGGTCTCCGGGAGGACTGACTCTAAGGCTCGGGCAAAAGAATGTGTCAGGATGGAGGTAGGAGGTGGTGCCCAGAACCTCGCCTTCTGACACAGGGGAGGTTAGTTTGTGGGTAATGATCATTGAAAAACATCCATGAAGTAATTCTGAAAATTGTGCCACCGAACGGCACCCTTCTCAACTTGCAAACACAAAACGTCCCGGCGTATGTGGCCTGCGGTACCCAGAACAGGCCTGGCTGCACACCTGTCTCCTGGCTGAGGCGCCGTTTGTTCCTGGCCCGGCACTAATGAGTCGTTCAGAAAGTCAGTCGTTCATGATTTACGAAATACACACCCAGGAGTGTAGTGGGTGCTTAGCCGTAATTCCTGCCTTCGGGGAGTTTATAAATTAATAAAGGAGTCTGTCTGTGGGGGATGAATGAGTTCTCAACAGCCTTCTGTCACTGGGGTAAGATTATTTAAATCAAAATGCCACTTTAAATCCACTGAGATTGAAACTGCAGAATCTTCAAAACCATAACAACGCTAAGGAGGAAACAAGTCTCCCTCTGTTATTCTTGACGAGTAGCGTCCCCGAGTTGCTACATCATTTAACGAGGAACAAATAGGATGTCAAAGGATAACACTGGCATTGTGGTTCAGGAAAAAAAAAAATCAAGATCCCCAAGAGCCAAACAACTGAAAACTAAATGCCAGAGGCCTTCACTGAGGCGTTTCTAGGTTTACTGCTATTCTTAAATGACTCTGGAATTTCCTCTGCTGATCCGCATTACCCTTCAACACTGCTGTTCCTAAGTCTATAAGGTTAAGAGCCTGTGGCTTTGATAACAAATGTAGACGTTCCTCTGGGCTCCTAAAATAGAGCTCTCCACTCCATACGGTAGAAATGGGCAGAGTTAATATAGGGAGGGCAGGATCTGGCTAAACATGCTTGTGTGTTCCGCATCCTCGCCTATGTCTGGGTACAGATTACCCAAGCAAGTTCTAGCACCTTCTTTTCCCTGAGAGGTGACAGAGTGAGGAACTTTCCAGGGCTTTGGACATTTTGGATTTTAAATGTTGGATTTGTTTGTTTGGGATTTTAAAAGTACGACTTGTATGTGCTTTAAATTTTCACAGTAAATGTTTTTAACACATCAAAGGAAACCAACATGGTCTCTTAGAAATTTCCAAACATATAGAAAAGTCAATGGGTTAGTACGTCTGATAAAACTCAGTGTAACCTCTCCAGCTATGATAAACATCAAGTTGTAGCCAATCCTATTTTATTTATATCCTTACCACATCCTTCCCTGCTTAGTCCTAGGATGATTTTTCAAATCAAAGCACATTCTAGATATTATTTAATTTGTATATATTTCAGTATGTATGTAAGAATCCATTAAAACTCTGTTTAGAATAGAAAGAGTAGATGGCATGTAATACCTTACCCATCTAGCCAAATTAATAATGTTGTAATATTAAATAGTCAACAGTTCTAATTTTCTAATATTTTAAATTTTCATTTTTAATAACGGTAAAACACACATAACAGACTTTTATCAGCTTAACCATTTTTAATGGTATAGTTAAGTAATTACCTTCTTAACTCTTTTTAACAGTATGATTCAGTATTAGGTGCATTCACCTTGTTGTGCAACCAATCTCCAGAACTCTCTTTTATCTTGCAAAACTGAAAAATCTACATCCACTAAACAACTCCCCATTCTGCCCCCTCCCCAGGTCCCAGCAACATCTATTCTACTTTGTCTCTATGAATTTGAGGTGCCTCATCTAAGTGGAATCATAGTATTTGTTTTTTTGAGTGGCTTATTTCACTCAGCATGACGTCCTCAAGACTCGTCTGTGATAGCATGTGTCAGAATTTCCTATCTTTTTAAAGTTGACTATCCCTTTGTAGGTTTATACCACATTTTGTTTATCCACTCATCTGTCAATGGACACTTGGGTATGGCCATTGTAAATAACGCTGCTGTGGACGTGAGTGTACAAATACCCGTTTGTTGTTTTCAGTGCATTTGGGTACATACCCAGAAGGGGACTTGCTGGATCATGTAGAAATTCTTTAGTTTACTTTTCTACTGTATTATTTTCATAGCAGCTGCACCATTTTATGTTCCCAACAGTGCCCGAGCATTCCAATTTCTGTACACCTTTATCAACACTCTTTATTTTCTGTCTTGTTTTGTGGTCTGATAGTAGGCCTCCTCATGATGGCGAGATGGTACTTCACTGCGGTTCAGATCCACATTTCCTTAATGATTAGTGATGTTGAGCATAGTTCAAGTGCTTGTTGAGTATTTATCTATCTTCTTTAGAAAAATGTCTACTCAGATCCTTTGCCCATTTTTAAATCAGGTGTTTATTTTTATTGTTGAGTCTTATTTCTGGATATTAACCCTTTATCAAATATATAATTTGCAAATATTTTCTCCCATTCTGTGGGTTTCCCTCTAACTCTATTGATTGTGCCCTTTGATGCATGTAAGTTTTTCATTTTGATATACTCAAATTTATCTGTTTTTGTTGTTGTTGTTATTGTTAACTTTGCTTTTCGCGTCATATCAAAAAGTCATTGCCATGTCTAATCTTAGAAAGCTTTTTTCCTAAGGACTTTAGAGTTTAACTCTTAAATTTAGATCTTTGATCTATTTTGAGTTTATTTTTGTGTGTGGTGTAGGATAAAGACCCATCCAACTTTACCAGCACTATTTATTGAAAAGACTTTATCACTTCCCCATAAAATGGTCTCGTCACCCTTGTTGAAAATCATTTGACCATATATATTCAAGGATTTATTTCTGGTCTCTCTCCTATTCTATTGGTCTATATATCTGTTTATGCCAGAAACACATTATTTTAATTACTTTGTCTTTGTTTTGGAAATTGTAACATGTGAAACCTCCAACTTTGTTATTTTCTAATATTGTTTTGGCTATTCAGGGTCCCTTGAGATTCCACATAAATTTTAAGATGAGTTTTTCTATTTCTGCAAAAAATACCATTGTTGATTTGATAAGGGATTGCATTATATCTGTCAATCACTTTGGGTAGTATTAATATCTTAACACTGTCTTACATCCATGAACATGGGATATCTTTCCATTTATTTTTATCTTATTTAATTTGTTTTAGCAACATGTTAAAAATTTTCAATATACAAGTCTTTTTGCCTCCTTGGTTAAGTTTATTTCTAAATAAATGTTTAATTCCTTTTGCTATTGCTGTTATAAGTGGAACTTTTTCCTTAATTTCCTTTGTAGATCAGTCTTGTTAGTACACAGAAACACAACAGGTTTTGAATGTTGATTTTGTATACTGCAACTGTGCTGAATTGATTTATTAATCTAATAGGTTTTTATTTGAGGGGGGGTGGCATCTTTGTGGTTTTCTACAATCATATCATTGCAAACAGAGATCATTTTACTTCTGACTTTACAATTTTAGCATCTTTTATTTGTTATTTTAGCCTAATAGTTCTGGGTAGGACTATTTCCTATGTTCTATGTTAAACAGAAGTGGTGAAAGTGACCTCTTGGTCTTGTTCCTGATCTTAGAGGAAAAACTTTTATTTCTTCACCATTAAGTGTATTAGCTATGGGCTTTTCATACATGACCTTTATTATGTTGGAGTAGTTTTTTTTTTTTCTAGTTTAAGTGTTTTTCTCAAGTGATTTTGTTTCTATGTCTCTGAAGTGTCTTTGATCTTTAGATTTTCTACTTGATCTTTTTTTTTTTAACCTCATATATTTTGTGTTTTGTTCTCACATCAAACAGATAATATACTGAGGTCCAAGTAAGGTTTGAGGAAGGTATATGCTTATGAAAAGTACATGCTTTTTTTCTCACATCAAACAGGTAATATACTGAGGTCCAAGTAAAGTTTGAGGAAGGTACATGCTTTCACACATGCTTCTAAAAACCTAATCATCATTCTTATAAACTACAGAACTATGGAAACCTTTGTGTATTTCTGTTGAAGTAACCCAACTGTCTTTATAGAGTGTTTGAGAGTCTAGGTTTTGTTGATTGTATTCCTGTTGTATTATTTAATATGTTGTACTGTTTCTTGTGTATTTCCTATAAACTGGTAGATCTGGTAGATCCAGAAGTTAAATTATTAGATTCAGGTTCCTTTTTCCTATCTATTTTTTGTTCAAGACTTTATACTTCATAGACGAGGTATATTCTTCTTGAGTGTCTCTGGTTGCTGTTGTTTTTAAAACATCAGTATTCTGATCTGAGAGGGTTCTTTAGCAGTCCAGAACAGGACAGTCTTACTTAGTCTGTACTTCTTTTCTTCTTAGCTCAAAGTTGGTGGATTAAGAAGGAGAAAATGCAAGAGTTTGGGGAGTTTTTTTAAACCATTAGACCTTTAATTCAACTGAATCAAGTATATGTAGGTCTTCTGCCAAAAATAAAAGGACTAACAGTTCCAATTTTAGATAACTACCCCAGAGCTATTTTTAGTGAGGTAAAGTTTTGAGATGAAACTAAACAACTTTATGAATTTTGGAATTTTCTTAACTATCTCCTCCCCATGAATAGCTTTGCACTATTATTGCACATCCTTGATCAGGTCTTCCTGGTTGCCTTTAGTGGACAGATAGGTGTCCTCAGTGGCTCATACTGAGTAACCTGACAGGTGCTGCATTCCTTTATTATCTTTTCACTGAACTGGGAAAGTTCAGTTTACCAGCCATAGTTTCAAGTCCCTGAATTAATATGATTAATCCTTAGCAGTGGTTCTCAACCTTCCCAATGCTGCAACCCTTTAATACAGTTCCTCATGTGTGGTGACCCCTCAACCATAAAATTATTTTCGTTGCTACTTCATAACTGTAATTTTGCTACTATTATGAATCGTCATGTAAATATCTGATATGCAGGATATATTTTCATTGTTACAAAGGGGTTGTGACCCTCAGGTTGAGAACCATTGATCTTAGGTATGGTTGGTGGCCAACTTTTAACTGTAGACCCCAAATATCCTACCTGAGGCTTAAGTCTAGTCTAAGGTGACCAGATTTTAACATTGGTAAAGC
>NW_003852508.1:6627070-6632408 GCF_000181295.1 Otolemur garnettii | reverse complement strand
AGAGGAGGGGTGTGTTCTTGATTAAAAATTTGGTCTATATAGAGCAACAAAAATTTACATAGGATGCAAAAATAGTGTTGTAATTTTTTTTAATTTCAACATCAGTACAATTTACAAATGTAATACATTAAAAAAAATTACATATAGGGCTGCACCTGTGGCTCAAAGGAGCAGGGCGCCAGTCCACCTGGGCGACCTTGCCCGGGAGGGGAGTAGGGAATTTACATTAGCCTTTTCGCTCCCAAATGGAGTTACGTTAATCTTTTTAGCAGCCGAAAACTGTATATTCCCTTCCCTTTGTCCCACCCTTCCCTAGATTGTCCTGTATTCTTTCCAAAAATCAGAACTTTTTTAAAAACGCCATGGGACACGGGACAAATTGTTAAAAATCAGGACTGTCCTGCCAAAAGCGGGATGTCTGGTCACTTTAGTCTAGTCTTACACATTTCTCTACATAATTTCCTTATAAATCTCAGTGTGAGAATAAATATTTAACAGACACTTATGTATAATCTATTATATTAATCTTGACTGGGAAGTTATTAACTATTAGAGAAAAATGCCATACTCACATTAGAAACCCAAGGCATGGAATCTCTTTTTCTTATATTCAGTTATGTGATCCAACCAGAGTTTCAATTTGTGAAAGAAAAAAATTTTTGTTCTGTTTTTAAATAATCCCTGAAAGATATTTAACTCTTTATTTTCCTCATGGAGTGGGTACAGTCCAAATTGCATGCACCTTACCTTGAACAGACAGCATATTGGACTCTTAATATGGATACTCCAGAACTGACACTGAAAAATTCCACTTCTTATTATGGTGGCTGATATTTTTATATTTTACTTGATATTCTCAAAGTGCTCCCACAAATTTATTTTTTTGACACTAACCATAAACATTTTTAGACCTTTCTAAAAATTTTATTATTCTTGAAATGTTAAAATATAGTTATCATTTTGTGATCACTGAAATTTCTCAAGGACTGTGCATAGAAGTTGCTAAATTTGGACTGTATTTCAATAATCACTATTTATTGTTATGTATTCCTAAAAGATACTTGTTGATAAACTTATGCAGGGTCAAGATTTTGCCCAGACTTATTCCCCTTAATTGACCCTGAGTGATGGATTTGGGCTAGGCTTAAGTCTCTGCTCACAAACTCTTACCTTTAATTCCTATAAGCTATATGGCATATGTAACTGATTCAAAGCTATCACACAACTTTGTGTATCAAAGCGATTGGTTTGTTTGTTTGTTTGTTTGTTTTTTAAGGACACTTTTGCATTTTAGTTGAATCAATGCATTGCTTATATCGTCTCAGAAAGACACTTGCTTCCTTTTGGTACCTAGATCTTCAAAGGATGGGAGTGCTTTTTGCTGGCTTCCTAGAGTCAAGTCTTATTTCCTAGTGATGAGAACCAGCTCTATACCAAGCTTGGCTTACAGCTTTGGGGAAGACCAATGGTATCCCCTCCTGAGAGTAGTCATGTTGCATGGCGTCGTTACCTTCTGTCCAAATCTGCTTTACTGATAACTGGGCCCACAAAATTGTGTTCATCTCAGAAAGAATTGGCATAAGGAATTTTGTGAAAATTTTATAGACGTTACCATGATGTAATGTCTACAGTGAAAGTCCATTTTGAAATGCTCCTAATTCTGTTTGAAATCAGCACACTGTACCCTGTAGATGCATTAATGTATACATGATCTATGCATAAATTGCACATGAAAAAAAGTCCATTTGCACATTTAAAAAAGTCCATTTATGATTTAATAAATAAATAAATAAGTAAATAAAAGTAAGTAAAGTCCATTTGTGATTTAATAAATAAATAAATTGCACATGAAAAAAAAGTCCATTTGCACATGAAAGAAAAAAGTCCAAAAAAAAAGTGAGTGCTGCAGAGGTAGGTAAGTAAATTATAGCATCAATTTCCTTTCGATAATAGTTGGAGAAGGGACATTTTTAGGGTGGCCTTCTCATTTAAACAGACAGAATTTCACCTCCAGTTTGAATGCAGAGTATCGAAGCATTTTTGGTAGCCCGGGCATGGGGCCATGGCCATAGTAAAAGCGGCAGTCACAGCAGTGGTAGTAATAGCAGTGGAAGTTTGCTGTGGGCCGGGCACTGTCTAGACCTTTAAATATGATACCAAATTTAATTTTGCAGATAAGCCTATTTTATTCCCATTTTACTGATGAGGGACCTGAGGCCCAGAGGTAAACTAAGTTTAACTTTTCTACCATCACACACAAAATGGCAAAGTTAGAATTCCAGTCCAGACTCTGATGGCACAGACCGTGCTGAGCCTCATGAAGGTGTGCATTTGGACCCCTCCTACTGTGATGTGAAAGTTCTTTACAAATGGTGAGCACAATTCTTTTAGAAGATAGCCTTTAATTTCTGTCACATGTGGCAAAAAAGTGGCCCTGCTATAGCCTCCTTTTGGGCAACTGTTACACCTAGTGCCGTCAAGAGACAAGCTGGATGATACCGTGATCTCTAACATGCAAGGTAGTCTGTTGCTTGTCCTAAGAGAATTCCTGGTGTGACAGTAAATAGATCATCCCTGTAGGAGCAGCAGTGACTTCATCTGTCATGAGAATCTCAGTATATTAAAGTTTTTTGAAACACTATAGGGATTGTGCTTACTAAAAAGTGCGGGTTTTTCCTTATTTGTAAAGGTTTTATTGTGCGTGGGGCAGAGAGCTAAGTCCTTGGCAGCTGTCTTCCTTCTGCAGCCAGGATGCCAGGACATTGCTCAGCTCCTCCCTCTTAGCGGGAGTGTGTCCCCACCTTTTTCTCGATGAACATGAGGGCCCCTTTGTCCTTGGAGCCTTGGAGTGTCTCCACGGCATGCAGCTCCTACAGGGCAAAGCCATGGGCCTCTGGGACCATATCCTGTGCAAACTTGTGTTTGGTGAGGCCCAAGGCACGGTTGTGCCTTGGCTTTCCCATGTTCTTGGTCACCTTGTGGCCCTTGTTTAGACCTATGGTTATGGGGTAGCTCAGAGCCAGGGCTGCAGGCACCCAGAATCTCTAATGGATGCCATTGCAGAAGTAAAAAGTGTATTTTTAAGGACCCAAGAAGTTCATCAGATACCGTAGCTTATCTGTGAAACAAAGCAGGACAAGAGTTAGTCTTCTAGTCCTCCTATGGTCCAGTACCAACAGACATTTACAGGTACCCCCTTTTTGATTCAAACTCAATTACATATTTTCAACATTTGAATTCAAATCAAGAAATAGTTCATCCAGGCGTGGTGGCTCATGCCTCTGGGAGGCCAAGGTGGGAAGATTTTTTGGGCTCAGGAGTTCAGCCTGAGCAAGAGTGAGGCCCCGTCTCTACTAAAAATAGAAAAACTAGCCAGGCATTGTGGTGAGCGCCTGTAGTTTCAGCTACTTGGGAGGTTTAGAGGCAAGGAGGATCGCTTGAGCCCCAGAATTTGAGATTGCTGAGAGTGAGACTGTCTATTAAAAAAAAAAAGTTCAAAAAACAACAGTGGACCAGAGACCATGAGGGTGACTTGCTTGTGGTATGGCAATAGTTTTAGTCTCTATGAGAAGTTCTGTGTTGAGAAATTGTATTGTTCTGTATTGAGAACATGAGAAAAAGATTTCAAAACAAGGGGGTAATTAAAGATCACTTGACAGAATTTGAAGGCAGAACAATTGTTTTAGGCCTCAGTTTACAGACACTCAGAAGATTTCATCATTATTTAATTTTTCTGTACAATATTACTTTCTATTAGTTAAATGTAATTTGTCTTTGTATTGAAAACAGCCACGGGTAGACTAAGATTACAATAAATTATTTCATACAGAAAAAAGTCAGGTTAAACCAAAGACGTGATGATTTTAAAGTCTTCGTTTTTTAGTCTTTGTTTTTTCCTTCTAAATGTGCCAAAATACACTGTCGAGCTACAAGTAACTTATTCAACGTTCACTTTTGTCACATTCGTTAAATTTGTAACATTTGTTAAAATATTACCTATTACAATAGAAATGTAACATCCACATGAGAACTCCAGTTTCTAGAATATGCAGCTAATCCGTGAACCCGATTACCTATCTCTTCTTCCGCTAGTTTTCCTCTTAAGTAAAACACTTCTGGTGAAGCTGGCTTGGTGCCCTGCCAGCTTAGTTAACTGAGCACAACTCACAACACTCAGTTGGTGTCCCCAGAGCTCTGCTTTTCAGCCTGTAGATCAGGAAAAGCTGTGAAATAGAAAGTCTCAGTGTACACTTCCCTCAGTGAATAAAGTCTCATCTTGCCAAACTTAGAGTTCAGAGTTGCATGTGTGGGTGCGCACACACATGTGCTCCTGAGGGGAAAAAATATTAGATCATGGAGTAAAATGTATTTTTACTGTGGCTTATGGCTAAAAGATGTTTGGAAAACATTGCTCTTGACTAGAACCCCCTTTGTATTCTAAAATTCTCTTGTTCCAGTCGACTGCCGAACTATTCTCTCGGCCTAGTGGGTGTTTCATAACAATACCGTGGAGAGGCAGGTATAAAAACTGTGAAGGAATGACTGCTAATTCAAAAGAGAATAACATGAAAAGGTAAATAAGGCCAACATCTGTGTTGTATTTTACCACAAGATTGAACAAGCCTTTAAAATTTATTAGTATCCTGACCAGCAAGTCATTACTGTAATTTATGAAGGAAAGTTAAAGTATGTTACGTATTAACGAACAATAGAGTAATTCTTTTGGTGGTCATATAAATAAGCAACCAGATCAAGGAGAATTAGTCCTTTTTCAGAAGTAACAATATGATGGCACATAAATTTTAGAATGGGCAATTAAATAAACATGGTGAGGCTCCATTCTTACCACATGAAGAGAGTCATTGACATGGTTATGAGACAAGTCAGTGCATTTTATTGGCTTGAACCGGAGGGAGCAAACACCTTAGGTTCTGTGCTTCAGAACAACTGTAGGAACTTGGCTGCTGGTTCATTTTGCCTTTGAGTATATTTGAGCATGTGCTTTGCCCAGCCTTGCTTACAGATACTTAGAATGAGCAATTTCCCGTATACCCAAGAGTGAATTAGTTTTCTTCACGTGTGAACTATTTTTAATTCTACAACCTATAAAACTTCATAGATTTCAGGTGGCATTAAAAGGAACGATGTAAGAATGCTCAGGAGCATGAATCATCCTACAGGAAATTTGAGGGGATTGTTTTCCTTTGCCCCTCCCAAAGCAGCTCTTGAACACTAAATTAGCCTCTGCCTCTCTGTTTCCTCTCTGCCCTCTTTGCCCCTAAGCCAATCTAACCCCCCAACTATTGGCAATACTGTGTCTGTCCTCTGCCTCCTTTCC
>NW_003852508.1:6599800-6626858 GCF_000181295.1 Otolemur garnettii | reverse complement strand
CCAAGGCCACACCTGATTGGCTCATGGCAGGTGGTCAGCGATGCTCCGCCTCTGTCTCCTCTATCAGACCCCTGCTGTCTCCAAAATGTACAAACGTGTATGATTGTGACAATGTTTTTAAAGTACTCTACATGAGAACATTGTTTGCCATTTTATTTATTAGATGAACAAACTGAGGCTCCATAAGACAAGGACCCCAAAGTGGGAGAGCAAAGGTAGGGACTGGCCCCGCCTTCTAGGGCTCTTCCACCACTTCTGAGTAGGGAGTAAGATGCAGGCAAATGTTGAGGTTTGGGATGAAGATAGTGTGTTCAGAAGATAATACAGAAAGTATACAAAGTTTATGTTGGGCCAGATTGAATAGTAAGATACTTTCTTTGGGTTTTATGGTCTTGACTCTGCTATGAGACTCAAATACTAGTGATCCACAGCGTACCCCAGCCAGATGGGTGGTCTCGCTTATGGCATAGTTTCTCCAATTACAGTTTACCTGGTTAAGTAATACAGGTGGATTCTGTCCTTACTCCAAAGGTTTGCTGTGATGATAATGTATCTGAAATTATTGGTTTTTAAAGAAATTTAAGATGCCATGCCTGTAAAACTGGGGATTGTTATTAGAATGCTAGTAAAACATTCAAAAACTCATTTTATAGCCTCATTTACTTTCTCCTTTGGAAGTTTTTTCCTTTTTTACTAAATATGGAGGATCTTCAAACATGAACCATGGTGCTCCTTGAGTTTGATACATTGCAAATACAGTAACACCATAAAAACTGCAAATATCTGCCTGTCCCCCAAGTTCATTTCAGTGACAGTAGGTATCACAGAGTGGGTTGTGTGCAATAGACTTGACTGCTCAGTGCTAGTGTTCAAGGCTTGGAGATTTAGGTAGAAGCTACTGTCTGGAATGCCAGCACTCCCCTAAGTTTATGGTACCAACTGTTTGACACCTGGGTAGTGTCCTGTGAAGGTCAAGATCAGTTCCCTGAGCTGGACGTGGTGCCCAGTGTCAGGGTGGTTATCACTTTCCCTTTTGAGTGTACTTAAAATTGGCAGGTAGTCAGAATAAATGCAAATACTGAAAAAGAGTTACCTGGGGTAAAATTAGTACTTATTAGTTTTCTGAGTATAGAGTGTATGTTTTTTCCAGACTGTATCTATTTTCTGATATTTGTGACAGTACAGTTAGATGCTCTTTCTTAATGGATTGTGATATAATATAGACAATGGGGTTTTTTTTATTCATTGAATTTCTTCTGAAACAGACACATAAAGCTGAACTTCCTATACTTTACATGACTAAGTAACCGTCGATTTTGTTTTGTTTTTGTTTTTTGTATTATCTTAAACAGCAGTTATTTCTCCATTATGTACCAATGACATTCAGGGAACTTTTCAGAAAATCAGTCCCTGAAGTTTGCATGCAGAGTAACGCATACACACCAAATGAAAGCAGCTGGAGGCCAGGTGTCCCTGTGTGTCTTTCAGTCTTTCTTGATGCTGACTCCCTCTTCCCGTGACTGTGTATTTCATGTAACCGGAAGTATGTTCCTGACCTGTAAAATTTTCCTTTTAGGATCCACCCACTTCAGTTTCCCTCGGACTGAGAATGGAAGAAATGATTTTCAACTTGGCAGACACACATTTATTTTTTAATGACTTAGAAGTAAGTTCTCATTTTATAATACATATTTGATTTTACATATCTGAAATCAGTGATTGGTTTTAAAATAACAATGGAGTGCCATTTTTTAAAATATATCATTGGAATAATGAGACCAAGTAATTACTGATTACCTGGGAATGTGTTTGCCCCTCATGTTATTTGTTGTGCTTTATTCTGGCTGTTGTGCTTCACAGTTAGATCCCATATGACCATTGGTAAACATTAAAATCTGATAGTAAGAATCTTGAATATGAAACTTTGTTGATTATCTAGGCTACATATTTCTCAGCTGCAAAATCACTGTTGAGATTATTACCATTGGAATCTAACAGATTTGGTGGTGCTCACAAATACTGTCTACGTCAGACACTCCGATTAGGTTTGATGCATTTCTTTCTGACTGATTGAATGGGTAGGAGGACTTTTTAGTTAGGCCTCTGGTATCTGGGTGTCCAGGGTTTCTTCTGTCAAACTGATGATGATTTTACTGGTCCATTATGATTTGGGGGGAGACTTTTATAAGACATCTGGCTAAATGTGTTAGGGGCACCGACAAAGACGGTAATCTTGGTTAGCAGCATTCTTAAGAATAAAGACTATTGTTTTTCATATCCCTGTTATAAGAAAACATGACTAGAACTACATTTGACTCCCTTCTTAATAGAGACAGTTGTTTATTTAAATCTCACTGTTAAGCAAGCTTGTGGTGGGGCTGCCAGCAGGCATTAATCATCAAGATGTTGTTTTGCTGGAATTTATAAATGTATGTTATTTCAGACAGGAGAAGAATCTGAAAGATTTAGATAGAACTTTTACTGATCAAAGTTAATTGGCAGCAATTGGCCTTTAAATATTTCCTGATGTTTCCCTTTTCAAAATCAAGCAAAATGCACCTTATTTAATAGATGAGCCAAAATCATTTGAAAAATGCCAGTGTGTGACAGAACTTAAATGTGGTTTTTTCAACATCTGTCCTGTGTTTTGATTTCTTTTCATCTGCAATGAAACTACTCACAGACGAATTGGCAACTTCCAGTGCAATAAAATTATTTAAATGTGCTTCATTTTTTTTTCTGTTCCTTAGTGAAATATTTATTTTTACACTGAAGGGTAAAATATAATTTTTTTTTTTTTTTTGCATTTTAAAGTGTTTGCTTTCCTTGAGGAAATTACACATAGGCATTAATATTTAAGGTAGAAATTTCCAAGTGAGTGACAAGTTCAGAATTGCTTTTAGAAAAGCTTAATTACCATACTTATTTTCAAAAGCTGTTTCTGATTTATACTTGCATTTTCCTCCATAAGAGACTGGGACAAAAAAATTCCATATTTTACTAGTGTGTTAAAATTTCTTTCCTAAGTTTTCATTTGTTCTGGAGACACAGGCTATATCGGCATTTTTGTCCTCAGTATCCAGGACACCTTGTTACTCTCATCGATGTTAATAGGCGTTAATAACAGCCATCAAGATGAAAATTAGCAGTAGTTTGCTGTTTTTTAAAAATATTACTTTCTTAAAAATGCCAAAACTTGTCCACATAGTGCCAAAACTACGTGGTGAAAGTGAGAAGTTAGACCAAAACCTTGCCAAACTCAATTTCGAGGTAGTGCAATGAGAGTTTTATTTGTTTATTGACATTAGTCACACTGAAGTATTTATAGAGACTGACATAGTACTCAAATATATGAAGAGTATATATTTGAAGTTCTCGTGTAAGAATGTAGGAGACGGAGTTTTTTGTAAACCCGGATTAAAAAAGGAACAGACTAACTAGTGGTCTGGACAGTTTCTATTCCTGACGTGAGGACTGCTACCTGTTAAAGGTAAAGCAGAAAGAGAAGGCGTAACTGAACCAAATGGGGGAAAACAATGGCGGGAAAATTTTGAGCTTAGAGCCTTACAAAAGTTGATTTTAAAGTTATTTTACTTGAGAAAAACATAAAGATTTTAACAAAAATATAATAGAAAGATGCAGTTAGCCTGTCCCTGGCCATTCTTTAGTTGCTATAGATTTGTACTATATTTTTTAATAGTTTTCATACTTATTCAAATCTTGTATGTAATTTTGTAATTCAGCAAACCTGGGACTGGTCTCTGCAGATGTAAGTTTCTTTCAAAGTAAAAGGTAAAATTATTTCCTGGCAAAAATAAGGGAATTGGCATAATGCACTTAAGAAAACCAAAATTATCTCACCAGGCAGAAATGATGTGGTAATGCCTGATTTCACACTCCAATTAGCAATGCCTGTGGGTAGGGGATGCAAATATTTTAATATATTTAAATTAAATGTTTTTTAGCTTTCTGAAGTCTGTGGTACAAGTAATTTCAAGGAGTTTAACATTGTCCTCGTTAACTTGCAGTGTGATTTCTGAAGTCTAATTATTGACATTTGACCTTATTTTCTTCTCAATCTTTTGCTCTCTGTACGTGGTATAATTTGGTTAGTTCACTCTTTAAACATTCTTTAAACTCTTAATAAAACATTCTAAATAAGAAATACACTCTGGGAAGGGCTTCCAGCAACGAATAGCTATTGTGATATCTAAGTGTGTGCTTAAAATGATTATTAGGATATGATTTAGCAAATTTAGAATATAATTCTTAAAGTAAAAATACTTTACTTGAATTCTAAGAAATAACATTGACAGCATTCACCTTTTTAGTTTTAAAAAATCTTTTTTAGTTTTTCTTAAAAATCACAATTTACATTGACACTCTAGGAAAAAAAAACAAGAATTTTTTTTTTTTCCTGTACCATTAAAATGTTTGATGTGTTAAGGAACATGAGTGGCAGGGAGACATAATTATCATAGGAAATAATATTTTTTCCCACCCGAGACTCTGGCATTTAGACTTCAGTTCCATAATGTGCTCCTGGCTTTCTTATTTCTAAGTCTGACTAATGTCCTGAATATTATTTTACAAAAAAGGTTTCCATGTGCAATTTGATGATGCTTATATGGAAGTCATTTTTTATGAATGACAGTATGGAATTGGCGTTTTTTTTCAGGTTTTTTAGTAGGGAATGACTCTTTCTGAGTGGATGGAGAAAGAGTTCTTTCTGTTGGATTTTTATGGACGGGCAGTCTAAAAAACAGAGTGAGGAAAGGCCTTCAGCATATGATAATATTTCAGTTTAACCTGCTGCTGGTCAGTGTTCCTGCTGGATTTTTTCAGTAGTAGGAGAAAATATTTTACAGAAATGGATGAACGTCTAAGTAAAAATAAAGCATGAAGTTTATATGGAATTTTCCCTCTCTGGCGTTAAGTAATATGACTGCACGGGCATTACAGTTACCATTCCAATCAGTGCTATTGACGCAGTGGACTTTAAGAGTCAGCAGGAACCAGGTCTCTGGTTCAGGTCACACTTTTTTCCTGCAAGGGCAAGGTGTAGGTCTGGAACTTGATGGGAAACCTTCTCTTGTGTCTTGGGACACGCAGGCTTGGGAAGCTTTTGCACGTACCACGTTCACCCAGTTGAGTGTGAAGCCGTGTTCATCTCCTCTCATCACCCTCCTCGTGTGCATTTTAGTTGGGCAGACCAGAGGATTCTTTGGTGGCAGGATTTACAAGACAAATAATCCTGCCCTTTCTGAGGCCTTTAATATGTAGACTGTAGTCCCAGGTCTGATTTTTAAACATCTATACTTGCAGTCCATTGTTTTTACCTTTTCTATTTTAAAAAAAGAAAAGAAAAAGAGATCTGAGGCAGAAGATTCTGGTCTTATTAGAGCCTGGGTTTGATAAGTCAAAGGCCATGGAAAAGAGCTGTGGATACCCTGTGAGTAATACCATAATTCAAAGGGCACAAACTACAACAGTTTTTCTTGTAAAGCAAAAAAATTAGTTTGCCCCTTGGTTTAATTCAGTCTTTAAATTTGCAATAATATTTTACTACTTTAAAATTTAGGTTATCATCTATTATTTTACAATGTCTTATTTACAAATTTATTTTTATTGGGAAAAATCTTTCTTCAGCATATAGTTAGGACAATATTAAGTAACTTCGATTTCAAGTGAAGCACTTTAGACCGATGATGCTTGTACATTCAAAAGTGCAAAATATTTAATTCAGAAGTTGGTTTTTTGTGTTGGAAAAATATAACTCCCCGGAAAAGTGCTTTATTCTCTGTAAACAAAGTGTGTGAACGCTGGAAGCTCTGGCTCTCTTCAGCCAGAGAAATGATCTTGTGGGTACTTGCAAGGAAGTACTTGCTTTCACACCCTTCCACGAGCCACGGACAGGTATACGAAAGTGTGCAGGCACATAAGTCATTACATTCCAAACATAAATGCCGCTAAATGCGTGTATGTATACATTTATATGCCACTTGTCATTTTCAACTCTATACACTGACTTTAGTTTACTTGTTCATTTTCACCTAATAAATCCATCAAACATAAAGAACTACATTTTATCTAGATACCACAAAGAACTCATGGTATCTAGACTGTCGCCCTCTAAATGAGTATCTATTGGATTGAATTCTTATGTGTTGACTAAGCTTAGAAAATCAATTTCTGTTTCCTTCGCCATAGAAGAAAATAAGTTGACTTTACCTTCATGGGTTGTAAGGTGGGTTCCTTGGCCATGCCCATTTCCTTAGTTAATGAGAGTTAACATCATAACCCTCGGTTTTCAGGGGGCAAAATAAGTTTTTAAGCAACAGATGATTATTAGACATAATCAATAGGTGTTGAGTTTGTTTTAACTGTTTTGTAAGTGATGGCCAAAAAAAGAAGTAATGCCCATATTTTATCCCTTGTTGTTGTTACTATGGAATCATTTTATTCTTATTTCTGTATCATTTCTCCGATGATTCTGTCATCTTTATTTTACCTGAAGTTACAGATAGAAATATAAAAATACCCTCAAAGACATCCTTAATTCTGACATTCGTGAGAGAATTAAGAGTTAACGTATATAGCTGCTTAACAGGAGTCGCCTTATGTTATACCAGTAGCCAACACTGTACTTAGCAGGAAAGTAACAGGGGCGAATTGTCCTAACAAATGGAAACAGAATAAGAATGCCTTCTGTCAACATCGTTATTCAGCAGTGTTCTAGGAATTTGGGGCAGTATCAGAAGCTATGATTAGTGACATGAATGATATTAAACTTAATTGTTTTTTGCAGAAGATTTGATACACATAGAAAACTGAAGAGAATCAGCTGGAATATTCTTAGAATTTACAATAGATTTCAGAAATGTGAAAGAATACAGAATTAAATTTTAAAAAATCAACTGCCTTTCTATGTTAGAAGTGTGTAACACGTAGAAATTTAGATTATAATTTTTAAATAGAAGTGGTAACTACAACATAAAAACAATGAAAGAAAAAAGAAGGAGGAACATAAATAAAAAGCAATGGTGAGAAATTCACGAATAGAACTATGATGTCTCACTGAGGGACATGAAGATAAGAAAAAATGAGATTTCCTCTCTTTTTTGCAATATGACACAGTTGTTCTGAGTTCTCTTTGAAAGGATAAATAAGGGGGAAAAACCTACAGATTCTTGACAAAAGGTAGTGGATATCTGGCTCAACCAAATATTGAAATGTTTTATATTAATAATTCTATATTAACTTGAAGATTTACGCTGCCCTGACCTTGATACTGTACTAACTATGAGGAGAAGAGATAGTTCAGACACAGACTCGACTTAACAGAAAAATTCTGGATGTGTTACATAAAACAAAACAAATTAATAGTGAAGGAATGGATTATTCAACTTATTTGTTAAACTAGATAAAGAGTTAAAATAGGAAAGAATAAAACACAAGGAAACAATATAAGTGAATCAAAAGTAAAACAGAATTTCTTCTGGCCATTTGACAATAAGCATCAAGATCCCCAAAAAGGTTAATACCATTTGTACCAATTATACATCTAGGAATTGCTACTAATCAGAAGTAAAGGCAAGAATTTATAATAACACACGTTTCTAAATCATCTAATTCTGATCATGTTTTGTTTCTTGATCTGGGGTATTGGTTTTATCAGTGTCTTTAGTTTGTCAAAATTCATTGAGCTATAATTTTTTTCAGTAAAAGGTTAATTTTTAAAAACTGATTCTTTGAGGAATATGCATACACATTGTTTTGCTCACATTTCTGGTAAAAAAAAAAAGTGTATATATATATATATATACACACATATATGTTCCTATGTCTAAAATGTTCACTGCTATTTCTCTAGCATAGAGCCTGGCCCATAGCAGGTACCCAATAAATGTATATTGAATAAATAAATGGAAATATGTGTTGTGAATATCTTATGGAAATAGAAACTTTAGAATTTTAACACCAATTATTTATGGTATTTGGAGGGATATTTAAAATTTTAGATTTGTACTTTTTGTATATTCCAAATTCTATATAGCATCTACTTTTTCTGTCTTCAGGGACTAAAACAAATACTGTGTTTAAAAAACAGAGATAAAACTGAGAGACAAAACTGATCAAATTATTTGTAACCAATGAAGCAAAGAACTGAAATTATTGCAGCTCGGTAAGAAAGACATAAAGAAATATGTAAGAAATGGGCAGGCCCGCTCCATGGCTCACGCCTGTAATCCTGGCACTGTGGGAGGCTAAGGTGGGAGATTACTGTGAGCTGTGATGTCATAGCACTCTATCGAGGGTGACATATGGTGCTCTGTCTCAAAAAAAAAAAGTTGCCAATGGCTATTTTTGGATGATGAGGTTACACATATTCATGTAAATGCTTCAAAACAGACACTACAGCATCCTGTATTCTCTTTGTGCTTTCTTGTTTTTTCCTTCATTGAATATCCAATACTTATTTGCTGATTAACTGCTAAGTGGCTGGGGACAGTTATAGATGCTGGGGATTCAGCAGTGATTGGATAAAGGACGCTCTCCTTACTGAGTTTGCACTCTGGAAGGTAAGCAGGTAATAAACACTATGTAAATAAAACACTTTAAGAGAGAGAGAGTGCTATGAAGAAAAGAAAGCCTTATTGGAAAAGGGATGAACTGGAGTGGGGAATCTTTAGCTAAGATGATCAGGAAGAGATATGTTTGAGGAGATAACATGTGTAAAGATACTAGGAAGTAAGGAGGGAAGCAGAAAGCATTCGGGGAGGGGATTGGCAAGTGCAAAGGCCCTGAGGTGGGATGAGTTTCCCTCCTTCAAGAAAGAAATGGGACATCCACTGTCACTGGACCAGACTAAATGGGAAAAGGATGCAGATCACGCAAGGCCTTGTAGATCACAGTAAGGGATATTGCTTTTACTAATTACAACAGGGAGCCACTGGAGAATTTGAAGCAGATACGTGACAGACTAGTGTTTACATTTAAAAAAAATCAATTTGCTTATCAAATAAGGAATGAGAGCAATTGTAAATCGTTGTAGCCCACCAGACAGGACATTAGCCTGGGGCGGAGGCCCTAGCATTTCTGGACATAGTAAGAAGTCACAGGACTCCTTATGTATTTTGGTGGAAGCTCTGGCAAGATTTGCTAAGGGATCGGATCTGGGAGAGGAGGGAGACCAGAAACAAGGGTGACTGCTAGGTTTTACCTAGAGCAAAAGAGCCATCCCGTTTCTGAGGAAGCTTAGGTGTGGGGTGTGGAGGAGGGAAGAGTTGGATTCGAATATTCCGTGTTGAGCATACTAAGTTTAAAATACCATTCAGTGCTCAGGTCATAAGATGACAGCTAAGCAGTTAGCTAGCTATCTAGACACCTAGGTTTGAATCTCAAAGAAGAGAGGCAAATCTCAAGTTTGGAAAGTTCCAAAGCCACGAGACTAGATGGCATCTCACAGGGAAAAGAGAAAAACTTGAGAAGACCACCAAGATGGCACACGAGGCATTCTGACCTTTCTAACAGGGAGAAAGCGCTTTCAACAGAGAATTGTAAGGAAGAGCCAGTGAGGTAGATGGAAAAGTACAAAGTGTCCCAGAAACTTAGAGAATAATGTCATGAGAATGAGAGAGTATGACACACTAACGTGTGAAATGGGGCGCAGTCCAGCAAGATGAAGACTATTGGACTGAGTGCGAATGTTGGCTGTTAACAATTCTGATAAGCACCATTTCAGTGAAGCTGGAGGTGAAGCCGGATTGCAATGGGCTGAGGAAAGCATGAGAGTTGACATAGTGAAGATGGGAAGAATGAGTAAGCGTTTCCACAGACGGGGGGGTGCCTGGAGGGGATCATAGGATCAAGGCGGGAGGGTTGTTTAGCTTTTAGGCATGTTTAGATATCAGTGGGAATGATTCAGTAGAAAGGTAAATATATCTGGTGTGGGAAAGAGAGAGAACCACTAAGAAGTGAGGTACTAGAGGGGCAAGAGAAAATGAGATCCAGAACCCAAGTTACCGGCTTCGTCTAAAATAAGAAGGAAAGCCACATCTGTCGGTGTAGATGCGGCAGGTAGATGGGTTGGGCAGTGGGGAGAGGAGGCTGTTCTCGCTGTAAAAATACTTACCGTGCTATGTTATGATTTTCTGTCTCTCTCTCTGTCCCCCACTGGAAAATTTCTGGAGGTGAGGGACTGTGACTTGTCCACTTAAATCCTGAGTTCCTGGTATGAGATTGGGTACATAGAAGGCTGTCATATATGAATATTTTCTTAAATTAATTTTTTCCAAATTTTTCAAATGAATCTACAATAAGCATGACTTCATAATTTGCCAAAGTTAACTTTTAAAAGTTAAAAACTTTGATATTTTGAGTCATATCTCAAAATCTTTAAAGTCAACACACAATTTACATGGAAGAGGTATGGTATAAAATGATATACAGTGTGCTTCCAGTTTGAGGTTTAAAAATAATTTTTTTAAAAAATAGATTCAGAAAAAAGATTAAAAAAAGATTCAGGAGGCTGAGACTGGAGGATCTTTTGAGCATAGGACGTAGAGGCTGCAGTGAGTTATAATCATCCTTTCATACTCCAGCCTGGGCAGGAGAACAGCACCCTGTCCCTTAGAAAAAAAAAAGAAAGAAAGAAGTATTTGCATCAGAAAGGAAACATAACATTTTCTACAATTAAAAGTTATAAGACATCAGTAATTTCTGCAGTAAAAACTGATTTATCTCTGGATAGGAGAACAAAAGATTAACTTTATTTTTACTTTCTCATAACATTCTCCAAACATTAAATGGACTCATAACCCTACTGTTTCAACTGGACCCCAAGCCCTCTGCGTGGCTTATCTTACAGTTCTAGACGTACCAAAGATTGAACTCCTCATTCCTTCCTGAGGGCCCTCTGTGTGCCTCAGTTTCCTGTCTGTGAAATTGAGTGATGACACACCTCATACAGACACCGAGAGGGTTATGTGAATTGATACTTGCTAAGTGCCTGGCAGTGCTAGCTCACAGAAGCACCGAGAATGTCTGAGCTGCCTTATTGTTTATTGAGCAGCTTTTCTATGAAGAAGGGGCCAAGCCCTGCACAAGTGTGGAGGAGGAGGTAGGAATGACATAAGGAGAGGCTGGGAATGAGAGTGAGACAGTAAGTGGTTTGCTGCCAAAATTCCCCTGTAGTGTTCCAGCAGGAATCCCACCAGAGGTCAGCCTGCCCTCCCTACCCCCACCTCTGGTCCAGGCCCAGCGCGAAGACTTCTCTGATTCAGCCTCAGTCACGGAGGGAGGGGCACTGTTGGTACCTTAGGAGCCACTGCACCTGGCTCCGGTCACACTGTGCGCCCTTCACAGTCAATGAGGACGCCGTCTTCATGTCCAAAAGACACGTGTTTTCTTGGTTGTGCTGGTAACTTGTACTCATGGTCTTCCGAGCTCACATTCTGAAGGGTGGCTGGTGGAACTGGCTGGTGGCATCCCAGCCTGGAGCAGAGCCTTGCTGTGTGGGAGGTCGCTGAGCAGAGCTGAGTGTCCCCTTCCTGCACACAGCCCAGGGCAGCAAACTCAGGCCTCCCTGGGTGAAATAGTGAGGGAGGAGAGCAGCAGGCCCTGGAGAAACTCTTCTCATATCTTGTTTAAAAAAAAAAAAAATCATTGACTCTGACTCTTCATCAGCGCTGTGGATTCAGTCTTACTGTTATCTCCAGTTTCCATGTGTGGAAAATTGAAGTGAGGTGATTTTTGCCCGAAGCCAGTAGGGTGCTAAGCAGAAGTTGAAAGCTGGGTGTTTTGCAAAGAAACCCGTGTTTGTGCGTCGTTGCACAAGAGCTTTCTAGCTGTGTCACAGAACATGGATGTTTCTCTTGAACAACATAAAGGAGGTGCTTACAACTTGGGTGTCCTTACACCGAGATGCGGTGGAGCGAGCACAGTGCCAGTCAGGGCCTCTCTAACGTGTTCTTGGAAGCCCTCATTGCTCGCTGTGTCTTACAGACCTACACATGGTAGTTACTCAAGCTCCCTAAAATCTGGGAAATGCTGGGACATGGATCAATGCTTAGAGGGTACAGACAGACAGGGGATGACAGACATGAGCTTAGAAGTTCCTGTTGCTGAATAGTCAAAACTATGATTTTCACAGCCCCTACATTTGAGATAAACAGAGCTGCTTTGCTATTTACTCACGCTTGCTCCATTCTGGACACTAGCTGGGCACTGAAGAGAAGAGATTAAACATACTCGCTGTCCTCAAGGAGACCAGATGCAGGCTGAAGCCAGAAAAGTAAAAGTACCATTATACCACAGTGGTGGAGACATTCAAATCCAAGGTCAAGTGGGTCGCCCAGACAGAGGGAGAGGTGCAAGGAAGAGAAGCTGGAGGAATGACTTCCCCAGGAAGTAACATTCAGCATGGCCCAGAGCACAGCCCTCAGGATCAGAGCCAGAGCCCACGGGCACTTGTGAAATGAGAGGACAGAAGGGGAGATGGAAGCCAGACCATGACAGGTTTTGTGCATTCTAAGAAGCTTGATTTTCTGTTGAATGCCAAGGAATCACTAAATAATTTTTTGTATAACTGTGGAGATGAATTGTATTGTAAAATCAAAGGTGTGAAACATGAGAAAGCAGCAGTATTTCTTGGTGGGAACAAAGCTGGGGCAGATTCGAAAGCTTTTGAGAACGCCATCTGGGTGGGATTTGGAGATGCCACATATATTGGGTATAAGGGGTAGTGAACAAGACTCTTAGCTTCTGTCTTGAGCAGTAAAGTAGAGCTCGAACACCCAGGAGACCATCTGGCCTTGGAGGAAGATCCAGGTCTGAGATGTTGAATCTGAAGGGTGTTGGACATGCAGGATGCACACAGGACAGCCGCTCAGAAGAGAGAAGGAAGGAAGCCGGCACTTGTGAAATCAGTTAAGATTTCCCAAGAACGAGGTATTCAGTGAGAGAGAAAAGTTAGTTTGGAAACACAGAATCTAACAACATATTAAAAATTCCTGATTCAGAAAATGAAATGATTTATGTAAGGCAAAAGTGTCGTTTTAAGCAGCAGTTATTCTAACAGACTGTGAATTAACCTGCCTGCAAAACCACTTTCCGAGCTTTGCCACAGTCCCTTCATGCCCTTGGATGAAGCCACTGGGAAGTGTGTGGTCTGAGGGGAGAGTGAACGCTTCCGGGATGGAGGGACCTGGGTTCAGTCTCTGCTTCCTACCAACACGTGACCTTTATTCTGTCAACGCTAACACGCTTCCGAGTGGGCAACAGGAGACACAGTGCCTGCCACGTGGGGGTGCCTCCATGAAGGGACTGTCTGCCCTTCGTGTTGAA
The DNA here is from genome assembly GCF_000181295.1 of Otolemur garnettii. Lineage (NCBI taxonomy): Eukaryota > Metazoa > Chordata > Mammalia > Primates > Galagidae > Otolemur > Otolemur garnettii. The sequence continues at coordinate 6,613,511 of NW_003852508.1, read as the reverse complement.
TGAAAACACCACTTGGGCGTCAAGGCAGTGGGCTGGATGGCTTCAATTGACCTGTCAGTGTTACCTATGATGGGCTTTTAGTTTAGAGCTTTGATTTTGACAGGTGCTTGCTAATCTTCCATCTGGGAGAGTCACGACTTTGTGAGGCAATAGGAAGGTTGCTTGGTAGAGAAAGGAATTCAAGGTGCCCTTATTTATTTTATTTTCATTTCATTTTATTTTATTTTATTTCATTTCATGTCATTTTGTTTAGATTGAATAGTGCAAGAGAAGGCCTGTGAGCCTATAACTTCAACTTCCCCAAAATGTGTTTGAGTTGCAGTCCCCGGAGTCTTCTCCCATTTCAGCACAGCTACAATGGAGGCTCTATCTGTGCCCAGCTCAGTATTCTAACAGCATTTCCAAGGAAAGGCTTTCTAAATCTGGATTCTTCTCACTGCTAATTGTGTGCTGTTCCTTTGTAAATCAGGTGGAGGGTTGGGGGCATGGACAGAGGCTGTTGTTTTTTATCAACATTATTTTTAACTCTTTTGCCTCTTCAGAAATAACTGGCTAAGAGTGATCTATTGATATTGGCATTTTGTGAGAAAATTAAGGAGAGTTTCTATATCCAAGAGATCATCCTATTTAATTTGTGGGAGCTGTGTGTTTTAAACACACCTAAATGCAATCCTACTGAACTTGGAGATAAGGTATTTCTAGCAGCAAAAATAATAATAAATAGCTTAGAAAACCAACACAAAGTATTTCCCATGTCTCTAATAAGAACATGTCAAGGTTTGGTGAAGTAAGAATATTTTTCCTTTTTAATGTAGCAACTAAAACGTTTACTTTAAAACATAAGGAAAATGATTTACGTTTTAAATGGAAAATGGATAATTTAGACTTACCAGCGTAGACCTATTCAGGTGCTGTTCCGCAGCAGGCAGCCTCATAGGTGGCCAAGGCTTTATGGAAACGGACAGGAGAGCGTTTCCCAAATCCGAGGGAAAGTGTAAAACCTCATTTACGTTGAGACGACATGAAAATGCTTCTGTTCAGTCATTATAAATTGAATTCATGAGGAAATGAATGAAAGACTACAAAACGTGTGGCCTGTGTATTTTCTAGGGATATTGCCACAATTTAACCTATAACATATATAATAATCATACTCTTTTAACGTATATGTATAGTATAAATACATATCATATTGTAGGTATAAATAACATACAAACAAGGTGTGATTATCTATAGCTCTAATATGTAATTCTTGAGACTAGGTGTGGTTTTGTAGGGAGTAGGAAAATAAGTACATACAAAATTTTAGTTTTCCTTTCAGGCAGCCAATTCTATTTCCCCTATTAACACCCAGTGATTTAGAGCACAGCAGGCTTCCCTGTGCCGGAGGAAATTTATCTGATACGACAGTTCACTTCCAGGTAATAGAACTTAAATAATGTATCCTTACTTGAAGACTTTGCCTTATAAAAGAAGATTCAGAAGGGATGATTATTTGTGGTAAAACTTCAGACGCACTCATACTTAGAAAAGAAGAGGGAACTTTCTGAGTAAGAAAGGCCCTCTCTGAAGCACTGCTGTCCCCTCCAGGGACTGACAGTGAGGGAGGCGATGATGGAACCCTTCCTGCAGCTCACAGGGAACCTTATTTAGAAAGTGCCTATGTCCGGTTGTACATATTTTTCTTTCCAGAGTCAGTGATAATTACAGGGCAGAGAAAATTGCCTTGGAAAATTTTTTATTAACGTATTAACTAAGGATATTGTTGAGCCGGATTTATTCTGAGCTATATGTTCTTTTGCACAAAAATTGAGTATTTCTTAACTATTACTAAATTATCCATACACATTAACTAAAGTTGATAAATTAGTGTAACTTTCAAATCGGTAATCCCACCCCTGCAAAAAAATAGAAGCATTTCAAAAGGTCAATTACATGAAAAAAAAATTTTAATAGTATTGACATAAGGATTACAGTTAAAGATATGGAATGGTGTCTTTTATTTTTACTTTTTTTTTTTTATAGATAATTTTAGGAAGAGTGAAAAAGTGTTCCAGAAAAAAAAAAAAACTTTCTTAAAATAGGATCTATTTAATATTAGAGCTTGCAGTTCATTGTTTTCTATATAAGCAAAACAGAAATAGTTCTGCATAGATTACAACTGCTTATTAAATGCTTTGTGAACAAATTGGAATGTGATTCATTTTCTTGAAATGTCAATGAGGGTTGAAAGAAAGTCATGGAAAGGGATAAAAGGTCTCCTGGTTTGCATATTTTTCCTTGCTTCTGGCAGCAAGTTTGCAATAAAAAGAATGATTTTTATGAGATTGTGATTATTCACAGCAAGCCTAGAGCTGGTGTCACAATGAAAAATTCTTCTTTAGTAGATCCTCTCAGCAGGAATAATAGATCTAAAAGAGAGGAAACAGGAGTTACAGAGAACACTGACTATTGCCGGTGACAAATTATGTTTGCAAAAACGATGAGCAAGCCCGTTGAAAATCGAGACGTCAGTTCTGCGGTAAATCAAAGGCTTAAATTCTTAAAAGTGGCTCTGAGTCGACGTTCAAAAAAATGCTATTTCTATTAGATGTGTGCTGGATTTTCTTTACATGTTCTGAATAATAATTATTGCGTACATTAATTCAGCCTTTAGCCTTTATCCTCATACTTCACATGATAAAATTTAAAATATATAGTGTGTTAATGATAAAATTATAGAATTGAACCTAGTATCAAACACTAGTGCATTGCCCTCTATTATGTCTGAAAGTTCACAACTTTTCGCTGGTTCCTACACAAAGTCATAAATTGCCGCATTCTCTTATATTAACTGTACCATAAATGAAGCGATGTATTTGGGCATCAGATTCTGTGAACAATTTTGGCAACAGGGACATAGAGTGCAGTAAATACTTTGTGCTACTGTATAAAACGTAACTTAATAAAAGGAGCTCGTAGCACTAGATATTAATGGTAAACTTTTTAAAAGGTAAAATTACAAGTGTTGATATCATTAGATCAAATGTGAAATATGCCATAATTATCAATTAATCAGTGCTTTTCAAGACACAGTGTTGAACAATTTTAAATAAACCCATTTCATTTTAAAAGTTTATTGTCAATTGTTTTTGGCTTTCATTAAGTGAGACTTTCTTTTCCTCACCCTAAGTTTGAGAGTGTGAATGAAGACAGATATATTCAATATTTAGTCACATGTTACAGGGAGGCAATCGTGGTGAGAAAGAAGGAACTCCAAGCAGAGTGGAGCTGACATTTATTAGCCCTGTACTTCCTTAGAAGGAGCAATCGTCATGTGATTCCTTTGGGATTCTGTGAGCCACATGCTAAAATGATATTATCATGATGTCTTATTTTTTAAATAGCACATTTGAAGAGAAATTTATATCGTAGGAAAATACTTAACCTCTGAAAAACATATTTTCCTACTTTAATGATTAATGCAATACTGAGTTTAGGAGTCCTGGAAACTGTTACTTCGTGATCTTAAATGTTTACCATAATTGTATCTCTATTTCAGCACGTAGCTTAAGCACTTCGATTTATCTTTGGCCTTGACATACTATCTGCAGCACTCTCAGTAAAGACTTTACCTTCTAAATATCTCCTGGATATTAGTATAAATAGAATAAGATCAAAATAGCTAATACCTTACCTTTCTTGAAACTTCTGTAATTCAAATCTTGGGTTCTAATGAAGCACTTAGGTCTCCTACTTAATAGAAACATAATTCGGGGAAAATCTCACTTAGATAATGTCTAAAGGCTATTATAACGTTAAATAGTCCATTAAAGCACCCTTTTTGTTTGTAAAAGCAGTGTCTCCACAAGTTGCAGCTCATTTCCAGCTCTCAGAAACAGATGTGGAAATTCCTCTCTTCAGTTTCTGAGATTTGACATTCTGTTTTTTCTTTTCTCATTGGCTTACATAGTTGTCATCTCGCTCCTATCATAACAGATACAGATATTTCAATGTTGACTTAAAGTACTATGTGTTGGTGCCAGTGGTGTGCTGAGTAGGTAGTTTAGGGAATTTAAAGGTACATTTGCCCTGGTGTGTCTTAATTCCTTAACTTGCACTTCCCAAAACTGTCACACAAAAGGGGGCCAATTTCCAAACTCTTTTTGTTCTTCATTAAACCCTGGTCACCCAGTAAGGCCATCTGTGTTTGATACCTCTTCTGGGGAAATGACTGTAGTGTGGGTAGGTGGGCGCAAAGGGGTACACCTCTTTTTTTGTGCCTTAGGCAGAGGGAATCTGCACACTGTTGTTCTGTGAGGAAGCGGTGTGGTGGGGCAGAAGGGAAATAGTTCCCCCAAGACCCCCCAGACCGAGATTATAATTCCTGGCAGAGAATGTCGCTGGGGAGAAGCTGCAGGGCACACCCTTCCGGTCCCCACAGGCTTGCATCGAGCCTCCAAGGCTCTGTAGAGGGTGTCTGGCAGCACCTAAGTTACATCTGTTTGAACCTGCATTGGAGGCTTGACCACGTCTTCAGAAAGCATGTGGGAATCAGGTTATTCCACAGCAGTAAGTATGTACACAGCGTCTCAGTTGGGCATTCTCCTTTTAGAAAGAAATATGTAAATAAAACCTGGTTTCTGCAAATCTAACTCGTGGACAGAATTTCTTAACCACAGAGGCCGGAGTGGACATACCAGATCTAATTGTCAGTTAATTAGAAGCAGAGCTATTCCCATCTTTCCCATCAATTGGCTGATTCCGTGGCCACCCGTCCCCCTGCTTCAAAGTTCCAAATCATAGAGTAGCTCTAGGGATGTCCCCTTTTACCTTATTTTTGCAAAGAAGTTATCAAATATCTAGAGAGTCCAGAGTTATTTCCAAAAACCCCCATGGGAGTTTTATAACTCCTTTATAAAACTCTTGTCACCCAAACCCTGGTCACCCAGTAAGGCCATCTGTACAAGTTACATTTTCTGGGGAAATGATTGTAGTGTGGGTAGGTGGGCAAAGAGATATGCCTCTTTTTTTCTAAGTATTGCTGATCAGTTGTCAAAATTAAGCTTTCAATTTGTGTGTGCCTGTGTGTCTCAAGTACTGAAACTGCCCTTGTACTACATAGAGACATTTTCGTGTTTGGAAATAAGAGGAACATTTTTTCTTAGTAACTTGTTGATGTCAAAGGTATCAAGCAAGTGTTTGTATTGTTCAATAGGGAGGTCAGAGCTAGGGGTGTGATTGCTTAATGACAGAGAAGAGGGCACATTGCACCTCCCTTGGCCAACTCCAGCTGGTCTCACTAGGCACGGTGATGTAAAGACAGTGAAAATAGCTAGTTCTCTCCTGACTCTTTTTTTCCTTCCATTTTTACTTTGTAAAGGGAAGTATTGAAACAATTAGTCAGCAGTATGGTGTTAGTTTTCTCATGGTAAATTTGGAACGTGGAGCAAATACAGCCTCCCTCAGCAGAATTTAGGCTCCTAGAATTTAACTTCTCCGAAGACATGCTGTAGCTTTTTCATATTGTTCCTTTCCATAATGTGCAAACTGCCTCGGAGTCGTCTCAGAGTCTCTGTTTATTCAAAGACTTCAGGTTTTCTCTGAGTTTGTGATTCTAGTTTCATGTTCAGAGGTAGAGAGCATCAGTGCCCTGGCTGTTACGTCACTCTGCTTGACGAAGATAATAAGACTCATTGTAACTGTCTTAATTCTTTTTATTTTCCTAAACTAACTTGAATTGTATGGTGTATTTTTACATAATTATGGTACAAGTGAAAGGCTTGGGGGGAAAGTACAGCCACTACAGTATCAAAGCAGAATAAATATTTGCAGAAAAATTCTGCCATAACTTAATATTTTGCATATGAGCCCCTGTGCACGATGTGAGTTATTCCTGGGGCTGGGTCCAAAAGAACATGTCTGTGGCCCAGCCCTAGAAGGCCAGAGATGATGATGGATCAGAAAAAGGTCAGCTTGAGTCTCGATGCCAAGAATAATGGCAGAGGGGACCAAAAAGGCAAAATAACAGTGCAACCAGAGTTTTCAAAGCAAGTGTGCATTCACCACATGGCTGCAAGGCCGTGCCCCGCGTGGCTGGCTGCCTGCTCCCTGCACCAGCACTGGCTCTCTGCTGCTTCGTGTGCTGGCAGCTTTCCCCAGCCATCCGTGTGCGCACTTTATCAGCTCCATGAGTGCGTAGATGTCTGTGAGCTGAGGGCTGGCAGTAACTCAAGCCTGCTAATTTATTTATTTTACTTCTCTGCGAAGCACAGGCCATGTCACATAAAGGGATGCCAGGTGAGGGTAAACTCTGGTCATTTGGTTTGTGGCATTTGCTGAAGATGGTTTCAGGGGCCTGTCACATTGGAGCAGAGGTTTGCAGGCTAGTCCTTGTGGGCACCACACCATACCTCTGACAGTTGCCATTCTGCCCTCATTCAGCTGCCCCTGCTGTGACAGTGGCCTAATCCACGTTCCTGGGTCTCAGACCTCCTCCTCAGGACACACCATGTCGGTGTGGCCTGCTGGAACCTCTGCTCACCTTATCTACAGTTGCACTCTGGACCTTCCACTGCTGGCAAAGACCCCATTACCACAACGGCTCTCCTTCCAGGACCATTTCCCTCTGACGTACCAATCATTTACAGGCCTGGTATACATGAAGGGTTGGGGCTTGTGCTGAAGGATGGAGGACCCATATCCCCTGCCAGGCAGGGAGAGGGGGCCATGATCACAGACGCTGGGCAGAGGTAGGAGGGAGGCAGACAAAGGGGAGGTTGTCTCAGAGCTGGTGTCCCTTAAGCTCAAAACAACTGAGAAGCCCCAAAGGACCTAGGTCATGGCCAGCACCGACAGTGAACCCTTGTCTATACTGTGTGAAATTGAGGAGCCTGGGAAGAAACAGGGAATCGAGGATCAAAGACAGAGTGTCTCAGCATTTATCTTACAGTATTGAACTTCTCTGAGTATTCATTTTTCATACCTGTAAAATGGATTATAACATTAAATACTATCGCATTTTCACCATGAATTCCACTCGACATTAGGAGTCTGTATATGTGAGCGTGACCAGCGCCTACCTCTGCAAAAACTCCACCAGAAGTTTAAGAAATGCCCTTCAAAGGAGCCTTGTCATGGCTTCGGTTCTTCCAGAGTTCTATTTGGTGCTATGTGGTAACATGTGAGGATTGGTTAAATTAAACTATTGCTCATGTATTCCCCTACTATTATTGACTAGTTAGGCTGTACAAAAATGGTACGGATTTTGACATCCCTTCCAAAAGGCACTAATGAAAGAGAACTCTTTTCTCTACATCTTGATCCCCTTGCAGCTGTCGTACCAAATTATATCTGTGATTTGGGGGCACAAGAAACAATGTCTTCAAGAGGCTTCTTTCTTTTCTGAGGCCTGAGTTCCTGCATATCTGTAAATTCTGCTTGTGAACAAGGGCTTGCCCTCCTTCCCCCACCCCACAGCCTTTTGAAGGTAGAGGTCCAGCATGGACCATCTGGGACCAGAAAAGTGTCTGTTTCTGTCACCACAGCTCAGGGACTGTGAACCACCATTTATCTGTTTATTGGTGTGTTTCAGTCCCCAAAGCCACAAGGACCAGCAGTAGACCAGGCTGTCCCTCCCTGATCCATATAATCTCAGTGCTTCAGACCTCTGCAGCCTCGCGGGCTGAACAGCATCAAGCCGTTCACCAGGAGGGTTCATTCCGCTCCCAGGGAGTTTCTGCAGCATTTACTGCAATTGTCATTAATTTGTTACAAGTATAGTTAATGAATTAACTTCTCTTTCTTACTGCTTAATGGGGTAAGTCCCTTGAAGGCAGAGACTGGCCACTTGTTCCCTGTTTCCTCAGTAAAGACTTGCTCCAGGCTGTGGCCTGTAAGCTCTGGAACTCTTCACCTGGCTCTGTGATCCTGGAATCTCCTTTGGGACTTTTGAACTTGCTCTTTCTTTTGTCTGGAAGGCTCTTTCCCCAGACCCCATTTGGCACTGCCTATTTTTTTTTTCCTTTGGTTTTTGTGAAAAACAGTACTTTTATTAAGTTTGGGGCATTTTTTCCCTTTTGCTGTATCTTTTTCTACTTACCAATTATCATTGTCTAACACAGTGTACAGTTTGCATATTTTCTACCTGCCTTGTGTCTCCCCAACAAGAATGTTAGTTCCACGCCAGTGAGGATTTTTGTCTCCTGTGTTTGATGCTGTGTCTTTGGCATCTAGAACAGAACACAGAAGCATCTTAATAAATAACCCAGTACATGAGCGAATGACCTACCACTTGTCTGAGCTGAGGCACCCGTTAGCTCGGGTTGGTGTGACTGCACAATCTAACTCCTGTCCTTGGAACCAATACCTGTGCCCCAGTGAGGTCCTAGGCAAACACAGCAGGGGTCCCTTGGGCATTTCTGGCCCTGCCACTGCCCCTTACTGTAACTACCAGTGGCCCCAAGAAATGTGAATGCTGTTCCAAGACTTGGTTCAGTGAATGATTGCAACACCTTGAACTTATCATGTGCATTTTGGAAGTTTATTTCAGAAGTACATTTTCAGCATATTTAGTCTGTTTTTGGAACATGAAATTCCCTATGTCCTGCACTCTGTATATCAAGTACTAAATTAGGGTTTTTAGAGATAGATGTTTGCCACCCACAAATACCTTAAAACCTCCTAGTTTGTGTGTGTGTGTATCCTGTCCATGGATTCCTTTAGTGGGGCTTTGCACTTTGTTGCTGGTAATGTTTTGGTGGGGCCAGAGCCCCTTCTGCCTAAAGCCACGGGCTCTTAAATCAGGCCTCACACCTCTTCCCCAGTTATTTCTTTGTCTGGGTTTAAAACAAATTTAGAAGCTAAAAAACAACCAAGCCCAGAGGGCAAAGAGAACCTAAAATTTGGCTCTTAAGAAGATAAAAAGCTCCGGGAGTCTCCCGTGGCTCAAAGGAGTTGGGCACCAGCCCCATATACCAGAGGTGGCAGGTTCAAACCCAGCCCTGGCCAAAAAACTGCAAAAAAAAAAAAAGGTAAAAAGCTGAATGCTTGCTGAGAAAATGGGAGAAGGAAAGGTCCTCTCTCCTCCTCAGTGGGGTATCTGAAGAAGGTGGCCACCAAGTTAGCAGGTTAGGCAGCTCCGCTGGGAGGCAGAGCAGTATCTTAACAGGCTCCGTGCTTTTAAGAATCAAAGTTTGGATTGAAGTGGTAATATTACAGCTTCTCACTGAAACTTGTTATAAAGCATACTCCCGAAGACATTTATGTCATCCTTTGTAAACTCACGAAGAGGCCCATGGGTAATGAATCCTCAATATGTATTTTGCATATTTGAAGTTTGTGCAATATAGTATTTTTCTGTTGTCCATTGACTGAAATAAACAATACTATAAGTATTTTTACGTGATATTTTAATGCATCTTAATTCTTAAATGTGCTAATGAGACCTTTTTCGAAAGGCCTTAATTTGGGATCTCTTTTCATAAAAATCACTCTATAAAAGTTCTCCTGTTAAAGAATGAGATTTCCTTGGTGCCACTACCCGGAACTTAGCTTTAATCAAGGCACTGTGAGTTTGCCACCTGCAGGTAAAGCTTGAAGGTGTTGACACTTAATTAGAGCTCACCTAGAGATGAAATGATACTTAAATGAGGGCCTGGGCACAAAAAGTTTTAAATGAAGCTAGCAGGAAAAAACAAATACAGGATGTGGAAGAACAATAGGAACAATGGAGTCATTAATAGTCCTTAGAAGATAACTGACTTCTCTGCCAGTAATGGAGATTTACAACTAAATTAGTTTAAGAAAAGCATCTTAACACTCTGCTTTTTCAAAGAATTCTTCCAGCCCTTTGAGGTAGCTAGGGAATTCTAGGTCAGCTTTGATTCCTTGAATTAAATTCTTTTAAACATATCTTTTCCTCTTCTGTGAGTCTCTCACCTTCCCCCTTTCTGTTCCTTCTCCCAAGATAGAAAATTTCTGCACTGTGGCACTATGGTGCTTTTTTTTTTTGGTTGGGGAGGGGAGCGGGAATGCTGTAGACTAACCACACAATTCTAAAAAAGTGGTTTACCAGCAACATAAAAATTGCATTTTTGGTTAGATGTAAGAAATTTCTGCTTATGATTTAGCAAGTCTTTAAACCTCGAATAAGTATGTTGTTGAAAACACAACTACCATTCATCATCTAAAATAAAATTAAATTAATAACTCTGAGAAATTTCCAATCATGTTTTCCAAGAATGACCTGTTTTTTAAATGTTAAATTCACAGTCAGCATGTGAGGGCTCCTAGACTGGCTTTTCCTTTTTTCTTATCTGAGGTTATGTACCTCAGGAGAGCGGGGGAGGGTTACAAGGTCAAAGTCTTTTCCTCCTTGGAACTTGCTGCTTGCTGGGAGAGGGCTGCCTGGAAAATAGATGCTTTAGAGAAGAGGTTGGGGGGGTCACGATTTTAATTCTGTTAAGGAACAGCTGGTTTGAGTTTCTTTCCACTTCTATCTCCTGCTCCCTTCCTCACAAATCCATGGAGAGAGAAGAATTTGTTCAGAAGGAACCAGCAACATAAAAATACACCGTCCATTCCTGCCGCGCTTTCCACACACGTCATCTCCGTTACCAAGCTGCATGCTAAGTGCTGTAGAGATGGGCTGATTTTATAAAATTAACTATATCTGAAACGTGACCAGAGCTTTAGCCAGAAGAACCTTTTAAAATACAAGACATATGCCTAGAAATTTCTTTAATAATATTTTTAAACTAAAACTTTAATGGAAGTAAGTACAATGAAGTCCTCTGGGGTATTTGGAACCTGACTGCACAGAGAGGAACATGGCTGAAATATGAAAGCCAAGTGTGTGTTACTGGTAAGAGACCTTGTCTATGTCCAAATTAGTATATCTTCATTCAACAAATGTTTATGGAGGGCCCATGGCTTTCCTAGGGCCCTTCCTAGCTGTGCTAGGGCCTGGGATACAGTGGTGAGGTGTGTGGTGTGCCGTGGGCCGGGCAGATAGGTGCACGCGGCATTTACTCAGTCTGATAAAGCTGCAGCCTCCTGTCCTGGATAGTTAATAGTTTACGCACTCTTTAAGATTTAAAAATCAGGTCTGTTCAAAATAACATAATGCTATAATCCACTCATAAATCTACCATGTAAGATGAATATATAATAATAGTAAAACAGAAAAATAACACAAAGTGTAAACAGTAAAAAAAAAAAAAATACAAATGGCTTGGTTATTTTTATTTAGGATTTCAAGTCTTCTGTGTTTGTTTTTATCGCATACATGTGTGTACACACACACACACACACACACACACACACGGAATAAAACTTACATCTCTCAAATAAACGGCAAACCAGTAACAGATTTTCCGTCTGGGCTCCTCGGCACACTGGCCTGGGGCTGTGTTGGTGTGTGGCTCAGCAGCAATCAAAGGTCATAATTTCATTGGCAGTTAGCATCAGGTTTAATTTTTCTAGCATGTTACATTTACCGAAATGTCTGGTTTCAGTTATGCTTAGGCACTGACTGAATCAGCTTTGAGCAGCATGATGTCTTAGGGTACCTGAGGTTTATGGAACACATATGCTAATTGTTTTCAATCACTTTCCTTTCTAAACACAAAAACGTGTTTTCTGAAGCTGAATCACGGTAGTCCTTAATGACACAGCTTGCTTCCCACAGTGGAAGAGGACCCCAAGTAGGTAAAAATGTCAATTTAACAAGACTGCCCCCTACTGATTGACATCGTTGAAAAACTCTCCAATTGAGGTGTTTTTAAAAATAGGCCTGTGTGGTTTTCTTAACAACTGACATGTGTCATTTTGATTGCATTTTAGGAATGTGACCAAGTTCATATAGACGATGTTTCTTCAGATGATAACGGACAAGACCTAAGGTGAGCTCCCTGAATGTTGAGGCCCGGTCTCCCTGTCAGAGTGGAATTGCTCACCTAATGTAGGTGAACTTTCTGTTTGGTTAACTTTGGGCTTTTCTTGCATCTGAATAGCACGTATAACTTTGGGACAGATGGCTTTCCTGCTGCGGCGACCAGTGCTAATTTATGTTTGGCAACTGGTGTTCGGGGCGGCGTGGACTGGATGAGAAAGTTGGCCTTCCGCTACAGACGGGTAAAAGAGATCTACAACACCTACAAAAATAATGTTGGAGGCAAGTGACTACCGCCAGTATTTCAGTGGGTTAGTTAAGACAGTCTGGGTAAAATTCTAAAAGTACCACACGCTTCTGTGTCACACCATTGTGGATATAATAGCTTTTTCAGGGCAGTTTCATCTGGCCATTACTCTGTGATTTAGTGACAGAAATTTTAGACTAGTGTCCTGGGTAGTCTCCTCTCGCCTTGGCTTCTTTGCCTGTTGGTATGACCTGGGGCAAGTTTCTTAACCTCCCTGACATGCAGTTGTCCTCCCAGGGCAGTGAGATTAGCAAATCTAGCCCAACTCACAGACAGTTGCTAAGCACCTTCTACTTGGTAGATGCTTGTATGAGTTTGGATGTTTGGACTGTGATTCAAGATGGCTTTAGCATAAAAAGGAACTAAATTAACCTAATAATGAAAAGCTTAGGGGGCGATGTTGGTCTCTGGATGGAACAGGATTCCAGATGCTGAGACGAGGTGTCAGAAGAACCTCTGCCAACCTTGAAGTAGGAGTCATGCTAGGTTTGTTCTTACCAAGTGGTACAGTGACCACCAGGAGATCCAGGTTTATATCTTACCAATTTAGCACCTATGTGGGGAGAGGAAGCAGGAGAGACAGCTTGCCCAACAGATTCAGCAAAAGTTCCAAGACTGACTTGCACCAGCAAAGTTAAGGCTCTGAGCCTACCTTGGGAGCCAGAAGCTGGGATTGGCTCTGGCCAAATTACAGAGTTAGAGGAATGGGGAAGAGTAGGCTCCCCATGAAGGAAGAGATGACTTCTCTAACCAGATGAAAGAATGCTGGGAATGCAAAATCAGTAGATGTTTCCTATAATGTTAAAGACTTGCCCACTGAATGATAGGATGTGAAAAATACTTTGTGCACTGGAAAGCTGAAGGGTAGTAATGCTAACTAATGTTTATTCTCTGTAAAGCCCAGGAGACATTGGTAGGGAAGTAGTTCATCCCATGCTTATAAATCCTCAGGTCTGCTTGGTCCGGCTAAGAGGGAAGCCTGGCTGCAGTTGAGGGCAGAGATCGAAGCCCTGACGGACTCCTGGTTGACACTGGCCCTGAAAGCACTCTCGCTCATCCACTCCCGGTGAGGCTGTCCGCGGCCCCGCGGGGACACGGGCGCTGCTCAAGCTCGCTCATTTTGGAGATTTATTTTTCAACAGTCTTTTCTTCTTCCTGTTCTCATAGGACAAACTGTGTGAATATTTTAGTAACAACTACTCAGCTTATCCCAGCACTGGCGAAAGTCCTGCTGTATGGATTAGGAGTTGTATTTCCAATAGAAAATATTTACAGTGCAACTAAAATAGGTGAGCTGTGTGTTTGTTTGTTTGTTTTTTTAAATAATCCACCTTTCTCCTTCAAGCTATAGTAAAAATGAAAAGCAACAAATGAGACTCTTTTTTGTCAGAAAACTAGAAGAGTAATTTAACCAATTTGCAAAATTGGCTTTAGTCATCAAGAGAAATCGAAAGCATAATCCGTGAAGCTGAAATCATAACATTTTCAATGAAATGTTTTTTGTTAATTCTGTATGTATCAACAGTTGAGTT
>NW_003852508.1:6599018-6599418 GCF_000181295.1 Otolemur garnettii | reverse complement strand
GTAGTGCTCACAGAGGTAGACTTGGGTTTAGTGACAGTGGCCCCCAGTGTCCAGTGTGCAGAGCTATGGAGGTAGACTTGGGTTTAGTGACAGTGGCCCCCGGTGTCCAGTGTGCAAGCTATGGAGGTAGACTTGGGTTTAGTGACAGTGGTCCCCCATGTCCAGTGTGTAGTGCTCACGGAGGTAGACTTGGGTTTAGTGACAGTGGCCTTGCACATCAGCTAAGGAGATGAGTGTTGTCTTAGCCCAGGGGAAGATGGATGAGCATCCTGGGGTTAGGAAGGTGGCTGTCTCTGGGTGCTCAATCCTATCTAAATAAAAAGGGCAAAAATGGGGTCCCTGTAGGTCTAACTTCTATATGTCTGCACTTTTAGTCCTCTGGTTCTTCTCCATTATTTAC
>NW_003852508.1:6597655-6598768 GCF_000181295.1 Otolemur garnettii | reverse complement strand
GTTGAATTTGAAGAGCCTGTGGGATATTCAGATAGACCTTTAAGTTAGAGATACATATCTAGAGTTTGAGAATGAATGAAGCTTCTTGAGAGGGGCCAAGAACAGAATGCTAGAAAACATTTACAAAAAGAAAGGAATATACCAAATAAAATAGGATTCCCACTAGCACATTATAACCAGTATTTTTTATATGCTCTCATGTTCCATAAAAATAGCAATCAGTTAGCATTAAATCATGCGTTAATCCTATTTTCACCTGTATCAATGAAGAGGAATTACAAGGGCTGTCCAGAAAGAATCCAGCTACAATTAATACTAGTTTTCATATTACCTGGCTGGATACTTTCTGAACAGCGCTCGTGTATTGTTTTGTAAACGGGGATCATGGTAAAGGTTTGCCAGCCCGTGAAAGGCGCAACAAATTCCAAAGAAGCATAGAGTTCAGAAGGGGCAGTGCTTAACTTCCCAGCAGGAAAGTACAAGTCCTATCACATGTCGTGTGCATAGAGCAGGCATCCTCAAACTGTGGTCTGCCCAGTGTTTTTGCCGCTGCTGCCTGGCCTGCTTAGCAGCCGACTCATTCAGGGGCCTGCGCTCTGGCCCTCCAATGGTCTGAGGGATAGTGAACTGGCCCCCTGTTTAAAAAGTTTGAGGACCCCTGGCATAAAGGTTTAATCCTGAATGATTTAGAAGTGGAAATACAGTAAGAAAGTATAATACGGTAAGAATCCAATGAGGAGTTTTTGGGTTTTTTTGTTGTTTTTTTTTAAAGACAAGGTCTTACTCTGTTGCTTGAGCTAAAGTGCAGTGGGGTCATCCAACTCACTGCAGCCTCAAATTGCTAGGCTCAAGCAATCCTGCCTCAGCCTCTGAGTAGCTGAGGCTATAGCAGCACACCACCATGCCAGTTAGTTTTTCTATTTTTTGTACAGATGGGGTCTCACTATTGCCCAGGCTGGTCTCAAACTCCTGGTCTGGAGCAACAACTCAAAGTGGTAGGATCATAGGCATGAGCCACTGCACCCAGCTGGATTAAGTTTCTCTTAAATGGGTATTCTGTTTCAAATATTTGGCTTTATTTTTCCAGAACAGAATAAAAATTAGAATAAAAGT
>NW_003852508.1:6541606-6597176 GCF_000181295.1 Otolemur garnettii | reverse complement strand
GGTTGTACATATTTACAGTGATGAAGACTATACTTTGTATTTGTTTCATGAAGTGATTTGCTATTTCACAGTTTAGTGGGCACCTACAGCAGCATTGAAATTGCATCCTTTGAATAGGGCTAGCTCTATTTCATTCTGTCAGATGCAAACTAGAGATTTTAGCGCAAAATACAAATATAAAGCAGACATTTGTTTAAGCAAACAAGCAATTTGTTCATGAGTATATCTGATCCTTATTTGAAAGAGGTGCAGGCCTCGCTCAGCCATTCACATTTGAAAACTATAAACTGTCCCATTGTCCATTAAAATGACCCTATTGGCAGCCCAAGCCCTGGAACCCCATTTTCTTCTCTAAGAAGAAACAATGCCTGCATTAACTGCAGGGATGTGCTGACAGTGTAGCCGCCACAGGAGCCCAAACTCAGTCATGACATGGGAAAGATAATAGACAGATAAAGGTATTTGATTACCCTTATCCCACTTTTCGTCCAGGGAAGTGCTTCATTGAACAATTAGAAGCCTGGGTAAGGCAGCCGTGATCTCACTGTAGTACCCAAATTACCTGCCATTTATTTCAGAAGGAGTTTTAGGAGAATATCTCAGGGAAACACATGAGGTCTTTAATTTAGCTGCCAACGAAAGGATGAACTAATCCCAGTGCTGGTTTGTCAAATGCCATCACAAAGCCAAGTCCAGTGATTTTATCATTCTCGGCGGTCTTTGGATTAGATATTAGAATTTGATATATAGTGAAATATTTTTAAAATCAAGTTAAAACGTGTTGCCAGAATTACATGCCTTTGTTTCGACCAAGCTGATAGGGAAAAAAGTAGTCCTGAAAAATACCACTTTTTCCTCCACGTGCTATACTGTGATCAACTAGATACTGCTTTTTAGTAAATGAGTCCTTAGAAAAAGACTATCGAAAATGCCAATTTCTAGGGGACAGAACGAGACACTGCCCATAATTTACAATTTTCAATTTATTGTGCTATTCTGTGTGTCAGCCAAGTGGCATAAAGACATTATTCTAGGTGCACAGGTGGGATAGGGTTGAATCCGAGCATGAAGAAAGCATTTTATATAAAAAGCTCAAGGGCTGTCACACTGTGTTATCCAAACTTAACCTCTTTTATAATGTATTTTTATTCATTAGGAAAAGAAAGCTGTTTTGAAAGGATAATCCAAAGGTTTGGGAGGAAAGTAGTGTATGTTGTCATAGGAGATGGTGTGGAAGAGGAGCAAGGAGCTAAAAAGGTGAGCGGCCCCAGCCCGTGCGTCTTGGCCCGTTTATTGTCATGTAACAAGTGCCATTTCTCTGAAACAGACTCTGCATGTGTGCAGAGAAGCCTTTAATAAATAGGGAGTGTGCACAAGCTCAAGGCCACAGGTAGAGCAGAAAGGCAGGCTCTGTGGAGTAGCTGCCAACCAAAACAGCACATGTGCCTGACTCACGCCAGTCCCCCTGTCCCTTCCCATCCCGCGCACGCATGTCAGATGTTACCAGGTGATTCAAACCTTGCTACCTGAGGCTGAATGAACACAGCCTGAGAACTTTTCAGACATCTTCAAAAAGCCTCTGCCCATTGTTCTGCGCTGGCCTGCAAGATGAGCACCTGCCCTCAAGGCCTTGATGCCTCCTTTTTACCATGAGGTTGGCACCTGCCTCCCTCGGGGCACAGGGAAAGGGAGCAGGCCTGACTCCAAGTCTCTTGGCTCCCAGTTTGCCCAATGCACTTCATCATATTCTTCTGAATCCCTGCGAGTATAATTCTATCTTTACTCTTAGCAAAAGCTTTCTTTAAAGGAGAGGATGATTTGCCCTTAGGTTTGTAGCCAGACTGTGAAGACTCTATCTTTCTCCCACACCCACGTCTTATGCTCAGGGCCATTCGTCTGCTCACTTTCCTTTGACCATGCCCAGCACTCTTTCTCTGCTGTTGCCTTTTTTTTTTTTTTTGGAATGATCTTTGCCCCAGTGCCTTTCTGTCATTGTTCTATTCATTTCAAAATTTCTATTCTAAGAGCTCAATTATAGTAGCACATGCTTTGACTGGGGAAGCTGTAATGGTAAATAGCTTGGATTATCCAGTGAGACCCCCTGGATTTGAATTATGGCTCTGCTGCTTACCTGTGACTTTGAACAAGTTACTTCTACTTCTCCTTCCTTGTCTGTAAGTGGGAATACTAATAGCACTTAGCTCCTTGGACTACTTGAGGATTAAATTTAGTTGATTAGTTTATATAACTCCCATAAAACAAAGCCTGATATGTATAAAGTGTACAACAAATGGTAGTCACTGTTGTTATTTATTTATTTATTTATTTTTAGAGACAGAGTCTCACTTTGTTGCCCTCAGTAGAGTAGCTGTGGCATCACAGCTCATAGCAACCTCCATCTCCTGGGCTTAAGTGATTCTCTTTCCTCAGCCTCCCAAGTAGCTGGGACTACAGGCACCCACCACAGCACCCAGCTATTTTTTTTGTTATTGCAGTTGGACCAGGGCCGGGTTTGAACCCACCACCCTTGGTATATAGGACTAGTGCCCTATTCACTGAGCCACAGGTGCTGCCCCACTGTTATTATTTTGGTACATGCCTGGTTTTAGTGAGCTAAAGAGGTAGGGATCTGATCTTTCTTGGTTTGTTGTTTGGGACTCTGGCCGGGGCTGGGTTTGAACCTACCACCTCCGGCATATGGGGCCGGCACTCTACCCCTTTGAGCCACAGGTGCTGCCCTGTTATTTGGGATGCCTATCTTCAACACACTTGTACTCCATAAATGTTTCTTGAATTGAAGAACTATTTTATGAGATAAACCGAAAGCATAATTTCCCCTCCCTTCCCCATGTACATACTCATAGGAATGCTTGTAATTGAAACAAGTTAGCTCTTCTAGAACACACCAGAAATAGCACATAAAGTCACCAGATCATAGATACCAGCACTGAGCTTAATTCAAGTCCAATGCCTCTGAATTCCAATAGGAGCATAGGAGATGACTTGAATCCTGTAAGTAACAGATGATTTCACGGATGCCCAGATCACGCTTGCCGTCAGTGCTGGTGGAAGCCCCCCAAGGTCCTCTAGTGCTGGCTGGGAAGCCACATAAGCATCACCTCTGGCCTTTCCTTCCCCGGCTGCCAACCACTATTTCACTGGGCCTATCTGTTCACCCTATGGGCTGTCTGTATAAAATAAAATCTTTCTCACTCTCAATTAAATCCCCCAAACTGTATCCTGGCACATGAAACAGAACTTTCGGTGAGAAGCCAAACTCAATTTTCTTCCTGGGACGAACTCTGGAGCACAGAATTGGTTTGGGCCTCTGAGCAGTGTGGTCCTCGGCCACAGTGTGAAACAAGCTGGTCCTTCTTCCTCTGGGAGCAGGCTGCTCCTCAGTTCCACACTGCTCAGAGGTGCACGTCCTCCCAGCTCTCAAATTTGATTTTGTGGATGACTTTATGTAGTGAGTCCAAAAATATTTGATGTGAACAAACTCTTTGCACCTTGACACCTGCCTCTGTGTGTGTAAAACATACAATTATTTCAGGTTCAGAATCCTAATCATCTTGTAAAAGATTCAGATGTTATCAATCTACTAGAGTGACAGATGGGACATTCCTTTCTTATCTCTAACTTTATCAAAAGAGTCTCCCTTTTTGTCTAACCTTTTGAGGTTAACTATTTTAGCAGCTGAGCCTGAGTTGAGAGAAAGGATCTAATAATTCATAATCGATAACAGCATCTTTAAAGTGGAGTACTGCACAGAAGTAGAGAATGTGAAATAATTTAGGAGGAAAGACTCTACAATTCAACATCATCTCACTTTAAAAACTATAAAAAGTCAAGCTAAAAAATTGCGATGGCTAGCCATGCTTTTATAATCCTCATGGTAAATAACAAGAATGGCTACCAATCAGAAAGCCTTTATTACACCTCAGTTTTTCTTTTGGGCAGAAATGGGCAGTTTGTTATTAATTATAGCAATTGTATGTGGAAGAAATTCTTAGACCCCTTTTAAAGATGAGAAAATTGAAGTATAATAAGGATTAATACTGTGACCAAGATCACACATAGGATTGGAACCCAGTTATTTTCTCTGGCCTTGAGATTTAAGCACAGATTCCTTCAGACCATGAAATACGTTTTTATATCTTCAGTATCTTTAAAATCAAGTTAAGTGAATGTTTTATTTCATTTTGGGAGGTAGATTCATGATTAAAGACACATTCTGATATTCTGAGTAATTAGGATTAACAGTGAACAAGCGAAGTCCTGCACATTTGATGAGGCAGAACATTTTCGTGCTCCACACAGGTTGTGTTTCCAACCTGCTTTTAACCATTTAGCTTGGCTCGCTTAGTTGCGTGTCCTTGTAAAATCTAGTATAACACTGTCTTCTCTGTGGAGAGGTCTTTCATCTCCCTAACTAATGTTCTTTTGCTAAAGGTAGTGACTGGTTTTTGTTACTGGGATTAAGAAATGTAAGGTAATCAGCCAGTTGGCCAGTTTTGTTAACGGTCAATTGAGGTCTATTCTGTCATCCTTATTCTCCTTGCCAATGTAGTCCAAGGACTGTCGTCAGTAATTTAATCTATAATTTGTATCACAAAAAAATACCCCCTTCAAAGAGAAGTTGGAAATGCCTCTGTTTTGTAAAAGAACAACCCTTTGTTCCTAGAAAGACTGCCACTGATAGGTTTTCTTCTTTACCGTAAAATGCCTTATTTCCCTAATATAGCATGGCTTGATGGAAAATAATTAGACAGATACGATTAAAATGTAAGTAACAGTCTCCTGTATGCATATGAAAGCACAGATATGCTTTGTTTTACACACATGATAATTGTATATTTTCTGTACTTGCTTTTTTCCCTTTATCCATCCTGGCAGTTACTCCCCATCAGCCCAAATCCTTTTAAGCGTGAGCATCAGTATTCTGGAGCTGAAGAGATAGCTGGTTTCCAGTATTTACTATTACAAACAGTGCAACAGTGAAGGGTCTTTATGTGGGTCGTGCATGTGCTATGGGATAAATTCTTAGAAATGCAATACTTGGGTCAGAGAGTATGTGCTTAAAAATTTTTGAAACATTAATACATTTATAATAATTCATCAAACTTCACTTTACATGCAGTATATCAGATACATAAGGGTAGAGTTAAGGAGATTTGGAAAGTTGCCCTTGTAGACAAGACGAGTAGGAATAATGTGTCATTATTTTCCCAGTAGATAATATTTTAGTTCAAGAGACCCACTCCTCTGAATCTATGCCTGATCTTGATGAACTAATCATATCTCTGTTAAGGTTTGTGGGTAATTGTTTTTGGCTCCAGTGACCTGAGGGATTCTCGCCACTTGGGTTATACTTATCTGATTATAAGCAGATGAATGCTGCTGTCCAAACCAGTGTGCCCACTCCAATTTTCTTTGGACTTCTCTACTTCTAACCCATCACTCTATTTCCACTGTCCCTCTGCCACCACCCAAATTCATCTCCAGGCCATTCTCCCCTGGCTGCTGCCTTAAATTGTTCTTTCCCAGTGTGTCCCAGCTTTCAGTGTTAGCCTCCATTTATAAGATAGGAATCTAAACTCCCATAGGTATTTCATGTGCTTCTACCTTGAAAAACCTCCTTCCTTCACATCCCTGTAATGGACACACCCTTCCAGCCTCATCACTTTTCCTAATGGGGAATCCCATTTCCCTGCCCCCCTCCCTATCCAGCTAAGCTCTCTTCTCTCTGAATTTATGATTACAATTTGTCACTGTCTTATAGTGTAAGGAAAGTGTTTCATCACATATGTGTTGCCTGCCAAGCAGTTCATGGCAGGGATAAATATATCTTGTGTGTATTACATATCTACTGTAGCTATGCTGCTATGCAGGTAAGAGACTATTTTGATAATAAGAAGCAACCCTGGGTCATTTCCCCATAGCCCTTATTTTTAGAGCTCCAGGAAGAATATGCCACAGTTGAAGGTCATATGGTAAATGCCAGAGTTGAGAGTATAACCCAGGTCTCCTCATTCTAGCATGTGTTTTTCTTTTCTTCTTTTCCAACTATTTCTGATTTCATATAAGAAAAATTAGTTGCAGTGGCTAAACACTGATGCAAGGAAAAAACTATTGATTTTGCACCCACTTGTACTGGGAAGCTCTTACATTATGTAAATGAATAAAATGTTCGCATCATAGGTGCAACATTAACTCAACACTCTCGTTAATAAACTCCATAGCAGGGCTTACCAGGCCTTACACCATCGGGCTCCAACTCTGTCTTCTCTCACCCCCACCTAGTATGTTACTAATGAATTGCTTCATTATCTTCTGTCCCCCAACCCACACAAACCCATAAGTGTGCTTTTCTCCTTTCATACCCAGCTCAACTATCACCTCCTCTTTTCAGACATTAGAAATGAGCACACTTGATTGTTGTACATTTCTACCACTCACTGTGAGCCAGATGCATCTCTGGTTCTTCTGCACATAGCACAGCTGCCCTGTAAGAAGGAATGCACAATGGTACGTCCTCCAGTGTAAAGAAAGAGATCCTTAGTACTCATTTCTGGACTGTTCTGTTAGTGAAGGATAACAGAGATATATGGACACTGCAAAAAATCTTCAGAAAAATCTCCATTGCATATTGGAAGGTGGTATAATTTGAGGCAAAGACCCTGCAGATCACATAGGTGTTATTTATTAACAGAGTATCCCAAAAATCACCCCTAAAGAGTTGTCGCTAACTCTACCTTTATCTCCAAAATATTTATTACAAAATTTTACGTTTAGAATATCCCATTTTCCCAGGGTGACATTTGGGGCACCATGTCGATAGAAATGGTAGCTTCCCCAGCTATCTATATATGAAAAAACAAAAGCCCTCACCACCACTGTTTGATTCCCTGACAAATTTTCCTGTAAGTTTGAAAATTTCTCAGAACTAAAACTATAAATTAGACTCTGTGCTCCACATTGTTTTTTTGTATAAAACAATTATTCTGTGAGCTAAAGGGAAAGGTGATGATTATGTTTCTCTTATTTAAGAAAAAGATTTTGCCGATACTAAAGTACTTACTATAGTTCCTTTGAGCAATAAAAGTTTATTATCATATTTTTACCTTTTTGAATAAGGTAACCTATTTTTTTACCTGTTCTGCTTGTCCCTGGTTCAGTCAGGTGTTTCCTGTCCTTCAAACTAGATTTTTAGATTGATGAGTTAAATCATAACTACAAAAACCTTAGATTTTCATTTAAAATTTTTCTTACCTGGTAAAGCCATTATAAGGTCAACGTGAAGAAGAACTGATGGAAATAAATGAAAAATATTGTTGCAAGATTAAGTAAGGAAAAATGTAAAATACTACCAACTAGGGAAACCTGCTAAAACTCATAAAACACAAGCTTTTTAAACTTTAGCATTAAAAGCCTACTGGCTACTTATGTGTTCCTCAGTGTTCTTCTTCCGGTTGGAAAAGATATTTGAGTCACAGTGTAGACCCAGTTAGGAAATAGCCATCACCCTTTCCAGAACAGACTCCAGATTACGTTTTAAAACTCGTCCTGCATTTGCAGTAGGGGAAGATTAAGGTTGAATTTTTGTTTTAAACAAACATGATGTTAAGATCTTAGCTGCTGGTTGTCATGGCACTGAGAAATACGGGGAGTTTCGTGATGGGTTTCGGAGGGAGCTGGAAGGGCTTGTGTTGGGTGCGTCCCTGTCCTCACCCTATCTGCCCCTCCTGCAGCATGCTATGCCCTTCTGGAGGATCTCCAGCCACTCAGACCTCATGGCCCTACATCACGCTTTGGAACTGGAGTACCTGTAACAGCGCACGGCACTTTGAAACTGCACAACTGCTCCATGACCAGGGACAAATCCAACAAGCCCAAGTGTCTCGTCAGCGCTGGACTACAGAACTTAGCGATTTCGACATACTTATGCACAGCTGCTGTCGGTCTTGACCTCTGCCCCTGGGGTGCATGGAGGACCACATCCATTTCTTCAGAACAGCTGTCAACTCTAGTACTGTGAATTCAATGAAAACAAGCCATGAGAATGTTCTAGCACAGTGTAATGTGTCTCTGCCACATTAACTACACGGTTCAAACCTGTGAAGAAAGGACCTGCAAACAATTCAGTTTTAGCATTTTCAATGTGACATAAACAGCTTCTCCAATACAGAAAACTTGATTGCACAAAAAAGACTGAAATGTGTTGCCTGAATCCCAGTGGAGGAATTGTCTTATAAAGAAGGTTTACTTTTTGGTGTCTCATACCCAGGGTAATCTGTACATCTCTACTTATTTATGAACAGACTTTTTTTTAACAGCTTTATTGAGGTATAATTCACATACCATACAGTTCACCCAAGCAGACTTTTTCGATTTCAAATCATTGAAGAGACAATAGCAGTAGAAATAAGTGATTAAAGTCCTTTGCCTCACACCATGGCAAGTACAGTACTTTGAATTTTAGCACATTGCAAAGTAGTTTAAAGTATGTCTAATTTAAACGTATAATATGTACATCACTGAGACAATCATGTACAGAAAGAATTTTTGGTGTAAATTTGTAATAATGGATGATTCTTTTACATATTGTTTAGGGAATGGTATTGAAAGGTAGCAATGCCTTGATAGTGAAGCATGAGGCAACATGTGCAGAAACTCATGTGCCTTATCTGAGTTTTGGGTATAAATATGGAGATCGTGGATTTTTTTTTTTTTTTTTTTAGGTAATGTTGTCAAGACCAAAAGCATGGATGTCAAGTGTCAATAAGGATTCTGTTTTCTAAATATTTTTTCCCATCTCATCTCTCCAAATTTTTAAAATTCTATTAAGAGGGCCTTGATAAAATAATACAGCAGTTTCTTAAATACCACCTCACTATTTCATTTCAATACTAATGTATTATATGTAACTACTTGGAAAAAATTATTATTCAAATACTTCTTCCCACAGAAAGAATATAGATGATAGATATATTTTATTAATAAAGGGATTCATGAATTGGAAACTAGCAAAGTTTTCATGTGCTCAGAATTAGTATGTCTGCTTTTTCTTACATGATAATGTATTCCTTTATCTAAGTATCTGGAAATCATCAGAATATTGCATTATTACTCCCTACATTCATATGCTGCTTTTCCTCTCCACCCAGAGGAAAGTTCATTGCCAGTAGTGACCATGGCCTCATCATCACCATGGAAATGATGTTCCTCTCCACTTGCATTATATAGTATGTGACAAGCATAAATCTGGAAAATTAAATATTACCTTTGTCATACCACAAGAAATTTTTTCTAGAATGATCAGTTTGGGCACTACTTTCTTACATCTAAAGCTTCTCATTGTCATGAAATTCTTAAAATTCATCCTAATATTATATTGGGGAAGAAAACCACCAGCTTTGGCACAAAGTAGCTGGTAAGCTACTCCATCCTTTGAGGTTTCATGTTGCTGCTAGAATTAGTCATTTGTGGATTCTCCAAATTGTTTAAATTAATAATTAGGTTATTTTTTCCTTGTTTTGCTTGAAGCAAATGGAAGTTGACAGTTTTTTAACCTGTTCATTTTATGTTTTTGTACTCTGCAGACTGAAAAGACAAAGTTTATCTTGGCCTTACTGTATAAAGGTGTGTTGTGTCCACAATTGTGTACAGAATTTTTCTTCATTAATTTTGTGTTTAAGTTAATAAAATTGATTTGTGAAGTACTGTAAGCTCTTTTAATGGCTGTATCATCATCTTTTGGTTAATTAAAAAGCAAGATCTTGGTTTCATTAGATCATTCAAAATCCAACAAAAGAAAGAATGTGAAGTAATTGCAGTGATGGTGTTATCAGTCCTTTAGGGGACTAAACATGAAGGCTAGCAGCTGTTTCTTTGATCACTGAGAACTGATGAATGGGAAGGCTCTTTACTTCCCCCAAAACTACACACTGGACCCTCACTCATTTTTCTACTATAAAACAGAATTCAGCCTAAAGCATCTTAGATTGTAGAGTATACATTTAGCTACTTAAATACCCAAGAGACAGCAATAGAAAGCAGTTTTATCCACAAAGAACACCACCAACACACACCTCGATGATCTTGGCCAGGTTGATCAGTGGCAGAGCTATAAAACACAGCTTGCTTCCTTCTGAGAATTTAATCTTAGAAACAATGTATGCAGATGTGAAAACCAAGCACACAGTAGGTGAACCCGTTTCCCAGGCCCCTGATGTGTATTTTTCACATGCACACCTGGGACCAAGTGGCCTAGATAATGAGTTACTGAGCATGCACAGACACCCTAAGAATGAAAAGAGGAGAAATTCTTTAAAGAGAGGCAAGGGTGGGAAGTGAAGGGATTTTTAGGTCTCAGGTAAAAAGACAAAATAGAGGGCATACCCTCGAAGATGAATTTTCTAAAGCATCATGTCTAACGTGATAATCCCTGGTCGAAGTGTTTAAATAGCTTCACTTTAATCATGGATTAGAGCTCAGATCCCAGCATTCTCTCTCATTACCGAAACGAGCTAGCACACTCAGCTAGTACCCTAGGCTCTTTACTGGCCCAAACCGTCCTCAAGCATCTCTGCCTCCTCTTTGCTCAATGCACTGCCCACAGTGGCAGCCTCCACCCTCAGTCCACCCACATCCCATCCAGCGCCAGGCAGTCCCTCCTCCCGCAGAGGCTTCTTTCCCCCACAGCATGAGTGTTGGCTCCTTCTCCTGAATCTCCTGCCCTCTGTCTGTGTCTTTACTGGAAGCCTACATTCCATTCAACAGAGTCGCTGGGCCCTTACCATGTGACACTGTCCTAAGGTGCTGAAAGTAGGACGTCCCTTCCCTCAGGACGTGGTTGATAGTGGAGTTGGTGGAAACAAACAATAAATGAATTACTGAATAAGTTACAGGTTCTTCATGGAAAACAGAGGACGTGGGTCAGTGACAGGCATACCCCTCCTGGAGCAGGAACCGAGCGCCCAGAGGTCTGAGCTGTGCCCCCCTGCTAAGGGGTAGGCAGAATGTAAGGCCCAGGACTGGAGCATGCAGGAGAGACCCACAGAGGACACTTCTGCCCCTCGTGTTCTAGAAGCAAAAACCACTGCCAAGGAGAGGAGTGGGAGATGACTTTGTAAAAGGGAGGGAGACCAGGAAGGCCTTGAGGTAAGGGTCAGGGGTTGGACGTCATTCTAAGTGAAATAGGAGGCCACTGAGGGCTTTACCCAGGGTGGGCCATGGTCTCGTTTACTCTGAGACGATCACTGCTGGATAGAGGAGGTGGTGGAGCAGAGTCAGAGAAGAAGGGGAACTAGTTAGTGGGCTCTCTGTCCTGGTGAGCAGTGGTCAGAAGGTCCTGAGACCAGAATGGTGGAAGTGGAAACCTAGGTTTCTTTTTAGTGATGGCTAAATGCTTGCTGTAGGCAGATGGCAGGAATGGTGAGACACAAGAAGTGCCTGACGTGTCCAAGGTAAGTGGTCTCAGCACCACCCTATGAGAGCTCAGCCTTGTGGTTAAGAGTCAGGTCAGCAGCCAGAGTGCTTGAAATCTCAGCTTCCCTGTCATAGCCGCCCGTTATTTAACTTTGGAGCTTGTTTCCCCATCTGTAAAAATGGAATAACAGTATATACTTCAGAGGGTTATTATTACAAAGACAAAATTATATTAATACATAGGTAAAGTGCTTGGGACATTGCCTGGCAGATCCTCTAATGTTACCTGTTATTGCAATGACTAAGTTTTCACAGACTATTTTTTTCTCCCAGATGAAGAACCAGCTCCTTAAACACTCAGAACCTACAGAAACACACTGTATCCTTCTGGCCTGGTCTAGAAAACCAGCCACAAAAGATAGTCTAGTATCTAGTCCCTGACCTTGAGCTCCATCCGGGACGGTGGCTAGTAAGGCCTTCATAACAACTCCTACCGATGGAGGCCAGGTTGGGACTGCTCTGGGCACTGGGAAAAGCTGCACTGGAGAACTGATGTCTCAGCTGGAGACCTGAGGCTGGGGCAGAGTTGGCTCAGGCAAAGCAGGGAGAAGGCAAGAGCAGACCAGAGAGAGAAGGGCTGCAGCAAGCTGGGGAAGGAGACGGGAAGAGAAGGAGCCAGGGAGCAAAGGTCTGGGGCTCAGAGAGTGAGGGGTAGATGGCCAGGAGAGGGAGGAGGCGAGGGCTTTAATTGCCCCTCACTTCAAGTAAAGTTGCAGGCATAGTGCTTCTGTTGAGCCTGGGTGGGAGTGCTCCCCACTTCTCAGGAGGGAGAGAACGGGAATAGCACTGGCGGGAGGCCCCCCTGCATTAGCACACACAGCTTTCACCATGAGTAATGAATGCTTCAGGTGTCCTAAAACTGCAGCCCGCCCAGGATATTTATCTGGCCCACCAGGTGTTTTTGCCGCTGCTGCCTATCCTGCTTAGCAACCAACTCGTTCCGGGGCCCGCAGTCCGGCCCTCCAACAATCTGAGGGACAGTGAACTGGCCCCCTGTTTAAAAAGTTTGAGGACCCCTGGATGCTAAGCTAGACTTAAAATGTTAGGTCTCAGGAGTATCTAGTGGAGTCCCTTTTATTTTACAAATTACAAAATTTGAGTTAAATACTTTGTCCTCAGGTCACAGCCAAATAAAGCTATGTTGTGACCCCAACCCACCCTGTTGGATACAACTCAGAATCTTGAAAGATTAAGAGCTGTGCTGGCTTTGCCTCTCTGGTCCCTCACTAAAGAACAGCATGAGCTTAGGGGTCCCCTTCTAGTTTTCAAAGTATGTTTGGCGTCCGGCCCACAGTTGGTGCAATTTTCCAATGCTGTCCAAATGTCTTTTGTTTTTGTAACATTAGTCCCTTAAACCTATGTCATCCTTCCAGAGTTTGGTTCAAAATTTGTCTTCCAATGAGCTCTTACAAATGTCAAAGAAAACACATATACATTTCAAAATAACTTTTTAAATTTGCTTTTCAAAGTATTTGCATATGGCATGAAGGTTTCCCAACTCAAGTGAATTTAAAAGAGGCTATTTGCTTAACAGAACTCGGAGATAATGGACACACCGCGTGTTCATGTGAGACTGTAGGAAATCCCCTTCCAGACACTGGAAATTTGCTCACACTCTCTGCAGCTATGGAACAGCGGCGATAGTATTGGCCATCGCATTCAGGAAAGATTTTTTGACAACCCAAAAGGCTGGTGTGAGTGAGCCCTTCTTCCTTTCAGTATCTCTCTGCACGGCTCCGTTTCTCCCCGTTCTGTGCCATTTATGTGATCTGACAGGATGACTTGCAGCCCGAGCAATGAAAGGGTTTGTAATTTAGGAAACCTCTGGCCTTGCTGACTGAAAGCAGGTTGTTTGTAAAAAGGAAATCCTGACCTCAGCTAACTGGCAGACTCTGTCAGAAGCAATAGAAGGACGCGAAGGAGAAAGAACAGTGCTGGGGATTTTTATTGGCAACAGAAGAAAAAACGATGCTCTGCCAGAGGCAAGCCCTTCCGAGGAGCACGTGCCAGTGGGGGACCAAGACGTGCCCCAAGTCCCTGAGGGCGAGACTGCACCACTGCCTGCCAGCATGGTAACTCTGGGCTGGTTTAGGGTGCTGGTTTGGGGGCTGTTTGGACAGGGGGAGTTTGCTGCTTGGGACAATAGCTAGACTGACAACCCTAAAAACAGATTCCCTCACTACCTGAGTGGGGGGTCCTCGGCTGCAGGCACCCCCTAGCTTGACAAGAGGACCAAGGCTCACAGACCGTTGGGGGTATTCCAGGTGTGACAGAGACGAGCTGCCCAAAGTTTTCGATGTTGGTGCCACTTGCCAGCTCATCCTCCCTCCTCTGTGAGCTGTCAATGCTGCCAAAATAGCCCTGGGAGTTCCAAACTCCTAATTGGCTACCCATTTAAATCAGCTGGAGTACTTTGAATGAGTCCCATGCTTGAGCCCCACCCTGGAGCTTCTAGTTTGCTTTGTCTGGGGTGGGGCCAGAGCAGCAGCCATGTGGGAAAGGCCCCCACTGCCACACATGCCAGCTGGACTGGCCCAGCTGGGGGCATGTGTCTCCCAGCCTTGGCCTCTTCTTTCTCCTCCCCTCCTAGATGGCCACGCCCATGCTCCTAAAATCCTTATGACCTCAAGGCAAAACCAGTCAACAAATGTCTGGAGGAGCTTCTGCTGGAAGTGTTCTACCCAGTGTCAGAGGTGTCCTCAAGGGGCTGGCCAGTTAATGGAGAAATGGATCTGTGACAAAAGGCAGGATACGATAAGGGCCACACTAGATTTCAAACATACCAGCCATGTAGGGGACAAGGTGGCAAACCATTGTAATTGATGACAGAAGCCCAAAAGATGCAGCAAGGAATGTTGCCTGGAGAAATGGAAGAACTGTCATTGAGGAGGTGACATTTTCATCATCCTAAATGAAATAGAATAAGATGCTGGCCAGAAGTGGCCTCTTGCCACTTGTTTTTCTAGCACTCTGGGAGGCCAAGATCGGTAGATTGTTTGAGCCCAGGAGTTCAAGACCAGCCTGAGCAAGAGCGAGACCCCAGCTCTGCTAAAAACAGAAATATTAGCCAAGTGTTAATGGCAGTAGTCCCAGCTACTTGGGAAGCTGAGGTAGGAGGATCACTTGAACACAAGAGTTTGAGATTGCAGTGAGCTAGGCTGACACCAGGGCAGCACTCTAGCCTGGGCAACAGAGAAAGATGCTGTTAAATAAACAAACACAAACAAACAAGATGCTAATAGCATCCTAACCTTAATCCTCCCCAGATTCCCCCAGTAGAAGGTCTGATTGCTCAAGACGCAAGTACAGTTCTAGAAGGCATCCAAAATTTCCCTTTCTCCCCCTGCACCCAACTTTCAGCCCTTCACCAAGACCTGCTGATTTCCCCCCTAACACAACCCTTCAGCCCACCACACACACCATCACCTCGTCCACACCAGGGGTGCCCTTCACAGGCCTCGTGGAAGAGCTTCCAGGGGTCACCCAGCCCTCACTCCCTACCCACTCCCCATACCACAGCCTGAGGCACTTCTTTAGAATGTGAACCTGGTCTTCCTGCTGCCTATTCCTACAGAATTGCTTTTAGAAAAAGCTCATACTCCTAGTGTGCTGCCTGACTTGGCTCCTGCCCCCATCTCGCCTGCAGCCTGCCGCCTACTCCCTACCCCCACTCCTGAAGCTTCAGCTACACTTGCCTCCTTGCTGGCTCTTGAAGGTCAAAGATGCATCTCTGCCTCCAGGCCTTGGCATATGCTCTCTGTCCAGAGGACTCTTCCATTCTCTGTTTTTTTCTACCTTTGAGGTCTCAGATTAATGCCTCAGCCTCCACAAGCCTTTCTTTCTCTTTTTTCCCTGTACGCATGTGTGACAGAGTCTCACTCTGTTACCCTGAGTAGAGTGCTATGGCATCATCACAGCTCATAGCAACTTCAAACTCTTAGGCTTGAGTGATCCTCTTGCCTCAACTTCCCATGTAGCTAGGACTATAGGCATCGGCTATGAAACCTAGCTACCTTTTCTATTTTTAGAGACAGGGTCTCACTCCTGCTCTGGCTGGTCTCGAGCTCCTGTGCTCAGGAATCCACCCCCCTCAACCTCCCAGAGTGCTGGGATTACACACATGAGCCATCGTGCCCGGCCTCCACAGCCTTTCTGCCCAGTCTCTCTAAAGCCAGCTCCTCGCCTCCTGAACACCTATCCTTTTCTCCCCTTCATCATCCTCATTGGCTCCCTCCATCACACTTCCCACCGTTAACCACTGTTAGTCTGATTACTCTCTGTGCCTGCCTCTCTCAGAGGCTGGACACCCCAGGAAGAGGAGGAGCCCAGCTACCAGATATTCCCAGCATCAAGGGCAATGCTCAAGACACTAATGCCTTTTATATTGATCATAATAAAATTAAAATATGTGTTCACTAGATGAATAAGTATTGCATGAAAGAGCAAAGGCCCTGGGTACCAAGAGGACGATGTGTACTAGAGAAATTTCAAGGAGTTTGGGAACGCAAAGCTTGCATGGGGGTAGAAGAGCAACAGTGGGGGACAAAAAACCCGAAAAATGGAATGAATCTTGATTCATTCTGAATCCAGGGGTCCAGACTCAGAGACTCAAGACTTAGCACTTTAACTGTTACGAAGAAGGCATCAAAAAATTTTAACCTGAGGGGTGATCAAATCAGACGTATATTCATTTGATTCGTGAGGGACAAATGTGCAGACACAGGGGCCAGCGGACACATGGGAGATGGTTGCAAGGATCCAAGCAAGACGTAATGGGGGTCTCTGTCCAAGGGTGGCCCTGGGGATGGAAATGTGGAACCCACATAGCAGGTGTCCTGGAGGCAGGACAGGCGTTGGTGGGTGGGGCCGGCTGCCAACATCCTCCTGCTCCCATCCTTCCTTTCCCATCCAGCACTGGAAAGGGCCTGCATGGGTCCAGCCCTGGACAGAGGTGTAATTAAGTCAGAGAGTTACAGCCAAGGAAGACAGTGCTGGTTCACTCTCAATCTGCTTCTATCTCAGAACTGGAAGACTTCCTTATCTGGAAGTAATTTCATATATCACTGATGTGTGTATGAGAGAGAGATTTGCAGTGAACTATTTAGAGCAGCAGTTCTCAACCTGTGGGTTGTGACCCACAGGAACTGTATTAAAGGGCCATGGCATTAGGTAGGTTGAGAACCACTGGTTTAGAGGGACAGGAAGAGCAACCTGATTTCCCCAATGGCTCCAGAAAGTACGGTCATCAGGTTGAACTCTTCACATATAATTAAGAAAGTGTCACTTTTCCAATTCCAGAGGAGAGAAGAGGCTGAAGGAGATTATGAACAGCTAACCCCTGGCCCTGAAGGGCCCAACTATCTACCACCACAGTCCCTGTGAAAAACGTCGCCTGGGGGCAACACTCCCTCTTGCACTGCTCAGTGACAAGGGTGCTGTAGCCTTCAGGACAAACTCAGCACCTAGCAGCTGCCTGAAGATCCTGACAAGGCCCTCTGACCCTGTCCTGGCACCTCTTATGCACCTGCGCAGACCCCCTCAGACAAACTGCTAAGTGTTGGAGCAGGAGGAAAAGGAAGAAAGAAAAACCCAGGCAAAGGGGGTGACAAAGGAGGGGGGTAAAGGGGATTGTGTTGACTCAGATATTAAAGGACTACCCCAAAGGCTGGGCCTCCAAGCTCACTTCAGCCTGGATATGTACAAGGCCTGGATGAGTGCCCCCAGGTCACAGAGATCAAAGTCCTTCAGAAAGGGCCCCCTTCACCTCCTCACCTCCCTGTCTGCAGGAACCTCTCATCACTGAGAATTCACCATAGGCTTGATCACCTCGGCTACTTAGCAGTTCAAAATACCAAGGCTTTCCCGAATTTCCATTCTTCCCAATGTAGTTAAAATGCAAGAGGGAGGGTGTGCGAGAGAATGGGGGAAGCCCACGCCCTTATTGGAACTGTCTTGTTTTGAAAAACTTCTGCCCTCTGGGGTTGAAAGCATTTCTTGGCCGGGTGGAATCAAGAGGTGCCACAATAGCTCCAGAAATGCTTCCAGCCCCTGACCTTGATATTTATTTGCAAAGCCTGACAGGAAATCGGCTGCATGTTCCATGAAAAACAAAGGAAAATGCAGGAATCAGAAAAAACAACAGACAGTCCTAAACAGCCTTACATCAACAGACTTTAAAGAAAATTAAATGCTAAAACAATAGTTCCCTTTGACATAGAATCTTTCAAGGACCCACTACGTACCCAGCTAGGCGCCCACGGAGTCAGTGCCCTGAGAAGCTCGTGTTCCTGGGGCGAGAGTTGGGTGCTGTGGAGATCAAGGCGGTGAATGGGTGATTTGGACGCCACCAGGGAAGAACAGGATGAGCCCAGAGGCTTCAGGCCCAGAAGTACAGGAGAGATTATTGGGGAAACCCCTAGGACAACACAATACTTAATCTGTACTGTGAAGAATGGGTGGGTGGGAGACAGTCTCAGGGAGGAAGAGTGAATAACGTCTAAAACAGGCTCGGCGCCTGTGGCTCAAGCAGCTAAGGCGCCAGCCACATACACCTAAGGTGGCGGGTTCGAATCCCCAGCCCGGGCCCGCCAAACAACAATGATGGCCACAACCAAAAAATGGCCAGGCGTTGTGGCGGGCGCCTGTAGTCCCAGCTACTTGGGAGGCTGAGACAGGAGACTCGCTTGAGCCCAGGAGTTGGAGGTCACTGTGAGCGTGATGCCATGGCACTCTACCCAGGGGGATAGCTTGAGGCTCCGTCTCAAATAAAAATAAAAATAACGTCTAAAACATTTCAGAAATTTTCATTTCAGAATTCAGAGCCTTCAAATGACATTGGATGACCTGATCATCATTTACCACTCATGCAGTGCTTTCTATATCCACTATGAGAGACTTGTAACATAGCAAGAGATATGGGCCCTGTGCAGAAAGGCCCCGGAGTGATATGGGCCACTTTAGAAATTCCAAGCTTCTCTCATTTAAAAAAATTTTTCCTCTTTTGATAGTGACCACAATTCAGAAAGTATTTCTACATTATAAAAAAAAATGTAAGACCAGTACAAGTAACTAGCAATAGGCATTTATCCTCAGAATGAGGGAGGCAACAGAGAGGCTGGGGACTGTGTCAAACGGGTACCGGCATAGCTGCTTCTCAACTCTAAACATTTGTTTCTGGGTAGGAATGCTGGCTCAGGGTGTCAGGTTTTCTAGTTTTCAGAAGCAGCCAGACTTCATGCTATTGAGAGAGAGTTGGTTGTAGGAAACTTTATAAATTATGGGTCAAAATAAAGAATTGTATAGGTTAATTAAAACATAATGGTGGTCACATAGAGCTCACAGTTTAAAACATTCAAATGATGGGAAATATTTCTGTCCCGCACAACTAGGAAGACTTCAAAGATGTTTAAGCTGGACCTTTGAGAAGGCTGTTGGCAGAACTAGGGGCCTCGGATAGGAGGCTGAGGGGCCTCATTCATCCTTTTGAATCTCCTCTAATTTAGTGGTCCCAAATTTGGCTATATATCAAAATGAACCTGGGAATTTTCCCCCACGTTTGTTAAATATTTTAAACATTTAACTTTTAAATATTTATTTATTCATGTATACTGCAACAGGGATACACCTTGAAACATTATGGCAAGTTAAATAAGTTGGGCACAAAAGGACCAATGTATGATCCTGTTTATATGAGGTACTTGGAATAGGCAAATTCAGAAAGGCAAAAAGTCAAATAGAGGTTTCCCCGGGCTTGGGGGAGGGAGGAATGGGAAGTTATTGTTTCACAGGTTCAGAGTTTCCATTGGGGATGTAGGAAAGTCCTAGAGTTGGATAGCTGTGTTGGTTACTCCATATTGTGCAGGTACTTAATGCCAATGAATTTATACATAACAATCATTAAAATGGTAAAAAAAAAAAAAAAGTTTGTGTAACTTAACTGATGCCTTCTTATTATAAACAGCAATGGAAATTAGACGTTTATAAATTTCAAAAGGATTTTTGTTCTCAACCTGCATCTAAATGAACATGTAATAATACACTAGCCAATCCTTGCTCACCACTCCTATCAGAAATCAAAGAGGTGCTTGCATCCCAGCATTGCATACTTCAGGGGCAACAACCCCAACTCTTGCCATTAGAACCATCCCTAGGTCTCATATGGTTTGACTCTAACTCACTGACCATCCTACTGCACATTTATAGGATCTGGGTGAAGGATCTAGAAGATTTGGATGCAGAAGGGTTGATCAAAAGCTTCAGATTCCTTAGAGGATAGAATCATGTGACTATTTTTATGTCTGTGAACATTTATGTGTAACATGTGAGCACAGATGTTTTCAACATATTAGCTTATATAATAATTTTCTGCTTCTAGATTTTTTAAATTTTAATCATATATATCTTTCCACTTTAATACATATATATTAGTTCTTCACTTCCAAAAGCTAGCTATTAAAATAATATTACACTGTATGTAAGTGGCATAATTTACTCAATACATCTTCCATCGATAGAAATTGAGGTAGTATGCTATAGTTTCCTATTGCAAACTATGCTGTAATAAACATTATTTCATATGTGCATTTGTAAAGGTACACAAATCATTAATGTAACTTCCTAGAAATATAATTACAAGGTCTACAGATATGACTATTCAAATGCCAATAAAATTTGCCAAATTTGTTTTCCAAAAAGATTTGTACCAATTTTTAATTCCACCAAAAGGCTTGTGGAATCTGGAAGGCTTTTTAGACTCCCAGAGCTCTACTCCCAGATTCTGATGTGGTAGATCTGAGATAGGGTCTGGAGCAATATTATTTAAAACTCTGCAGATAGCTCTACCACTTGCCAGCTTCTGGACCTACTGATACAAACATAAGCTCATTAAACAGGTTTTATCTAATTGCAATTGAAATCTGAAAACTACATTATTGACAGAAATTAAAGAAGTCCTACATAAACAGAAGATTATGCAGGTTCATTAACTAACAGACCTGATGAATCCCACAGTCCAAGAAGAATGGGGGATGGGGAGGGGAAGAGGTAATAGAAACTGAAACATTCAAATAAAGCTGGCAGAATCACACAAGCAGATGTTAAAATTCATCACAAAGCTATAGCAATGAAGACAGTGCAGTATTGGCCCTAAAATAGATAAAAGGAACAATGGAAAAGCACAGAGAGAAGGAGCTACACATATCCTGTCACTGATTGATGATTAGGATGACCGTAGAGTAGATAAAGGATGGTCTTTTCAATAAATGATGGATCAACTGGATTTCCATGTGGGGAAAAAAATGAATTTTATCCCTACTGCTCCCTATACACAAAAATAAAATCCTGATTGTGGGTCCAAAATCAAAACAATAAAGATATTCGAAAACTACATGTGAAGTTCTCTTTATGACTTTCAAATACACAGAGATTCCTTAAGAGGACATAAAACATTTTAGCCACTTTTAAAATGATAAAGTGGTCTATTTTAAGATGTTTTGCACATCAAAACGCCCCATTAAGAAAGTGAAAAGGCAAAGCCAGAGTGGGGAAATATCTGTGCAATCCAGATGTGTGACACGGTCACAGAAACAGAACCTATAAAAAAAACTCCTACAAAACACTAAGGAGAAGAGAAAACGCGAGGCTTAAAAATGTGCCAAAATTTGAATAAACATTTCTCATAACAGGACATCCAACTGGCATATAATCCCAGGAAAAGTTGCTCAATTTCATTAGTCTTTAACGAAATGCACATTAAAAAAATAATGTGGTACCTTCGCATACTATCAGAATGGCTGAAATAGAAGAAAGATAATACCAGTACGTAGCCCTTGTGAATGAGTAAACTGTACAGCCTCTTGGTAAAACTATGGCAGTAACTACTAGCTTCCATCATGCTGCGGTCCTCCGAATTACTGGCAAAAGTTCTGAAGTTCTATTTATGTCATTCATTCGGCAATATTGTCTATTATTTTGTAAAACAATGGCTGGTTTTTCACAGATGTATTTCTTAATTCCCTGCCCAACATTCTAAACTTCATGGAGTAGAGATAGTATCTCATTTGCTACACAACTGGGGTACCAAGACAAGACACAGAAGTATCTGTTGAAAGGCACGCTGACTTACACTGTAGATCAACAAGTTTATTTATATGTCACACAAGAATCTCTGATTGTTTCTTTTTAAATTTAATATCGTCTACATATTAAAACTATGCTGATGTCTTAGATTTCGGCTAAATACTTTTTGCTATAATTTCATTTCTGGGAATTTATCCAAAGAAATATTATTCATTTATTTATGTATTCACCAGAAATTATGCCAGGCACTGAGAGTACAATCGGGAGCAAATATGATTACATTTCTGCCCTCGTGGCACTGAGCCCATGCTGTGAGCATCATGACCAAACCATACGAATGGATGCTTGGTGACAAACAGTACTGTGAATAATAATTGGCGTGCCTATGAGCTGGGGACTGTAGCCTCTGTGCTTCAGGAGAAACGTCTACCCCCTACACACATGGCACTTAGCATCTTTTATTTGGGTTGATTGAATTGCGTGAATTCCCCTGCAGTCCCTAAGCTCTATGTGGGCAAGCACCAAGCACCATGTGTGCTTTGCCCATTGTATGCCCAACACAAGACACATTAGAATTAAGAATAAATTAAGGTACATCTATGTGATGAAAGACTACACCACCTTTAATCAGATGATGTACACCTATACCTATATTTATGGAAAGTGGTCTACAATATATTGTTTAGTGAAAGAAAAAAGGTGCAAACAGTATATGTACACAGACAGCATGACAATATGTACACATGACTATGTGTACATGTGTGCACAGCAAAACATTTGGATTAATATATGTCAGTATAGTAACAGTGATAATGTCTGAGTGGTGGAATTTTGAACATTTTCACTTCTCGATGTCTTTATTTTCTGAGGTTTCCAATGAGCAAATGATATGTCTAAAATAATCTAAAAACTATTTTTAAGGTTTTAAAAAATTTTTTCTATTTTCTGATCATCACCTTTGGTAAGATTCAGTTCAAACACTATATCTTCTGCAAAGAGGTCACTATCCCCCAAAGCTGGGTAATTTGAGAGCCAAACCCAGTTCAAAGACGTGAAGTTATCTGGCTTTCCATGATCTCTGCTTCTTCTTCCATCTGTGCGGCAGAAGCATTGGGTCCCTCAGGCAGGCGGTGGAAGCCAGCTTGAAGGTCTCTCCAGCATTAAAGCTATGTATTCAGTGGATACCCAGGTGCCAGACCCTGAATATCCATGTGAGACCCTGAGCAAGACAGAAGGAAAGCATAGGACTGGCCAGGAGACTCCACACCCTCAAGGAGATTTCAGGCTCCCTAAGACATCAGGCACACACAGCACATGTGAGGAGTCGAGGTATCTATGTCTACCTCAAGGTCATGGCCTCTTGCCCTATTAGGGTGATTGCTAGTCACTCCTAGAAGCCAGTGGGCCAAGTGACAGAAAGCATAGGAATACTCATTCCCAGCATATTTAACTGCATTTTAATATTTTCCAGTGGTAAAAGAACATGCTCATGATAAAAAAGTTGAAAAGCATACAAAAATATAAAGAAATAGGAAATAAATCCATGTATGACTTTTCCATTTAAGGAGTGGCCTCTTAATATTTTCGTAAATTTCCTTCTAACACCTTTTCACTGCTTTTCCTTCTCACATAGTTGAGATAAAATTGCATATTCAACTTTCTACCGTGTTTCCCCAGTTATGATTAGTATATACCCATGTCATTAAACACGTCATTGGTTAAGACAGTGTGATGCTTTGTTGGATGAGCACCTACCATGTGCCCACCACCGTGCTGAGCACTGGAGCAGCAGGAGGCAAGAATAGAGGGAAGCAGTAATCACTTTTCTAGCAGCTAGACAAGGGGATTATTTCATTTAATATTTACACTTTATGAGATGAGAACTAATTCTATTAATCAGAATTTAAAAGTCCTTGGAAAACCATTGAGCAGTTTCCCAGTCACAGAGATGGTAAAGGGCAGAATCAGGATATGGACCTAGAAAATCTGGCTCAAATCCCACCTACTAACCTCCTATATTATGTGACCTGCCCTGGAAGGGATAGGAATGGCTAACAGCTACTGAGAATAGGACACAGGCCAGGCAGGCGCTTAGTCCTTTGCATGCATTAATTTATCTCATAGTCACCAACATTCTATTACTCTTTTTACATATAGAAATCTGAGTAGAGGGGATACTGTGCCCACACAGGTAGGAAAGTGGCAGTATCAAGTTAGAACCCACGCCTCTGACTCCAGCCCTGAACGTAACTATTCTTCCCTAGGAGAACAGTCTTAT
Source organism: Otolemur garnettii (assembly GCF_000181295.1). Lineage (NCBI taxonomy): Eukaryota > Metazoa > Chordata > Mammalia > Primates > Galagidae > Otolemur > Otolemur garnettii. The sequence goes on along the minus strand of NW_003852508.1, from coordinate 6,573,331 downwards.
TGCCAAGCTCACTATTGTGAAGCTTTCCCTATTTTCTTCGAAGATATTTATTGCTTGAACTTTCACATTTAAGTCTTTGATCCATTTTGAATTAATTTTGGATACAGTGTAAGAGTCCAATTTCATTCTTTCACATACAGACATTTAGTTTCCTCAGCACATTTATTGAGAATTTTTTTTTTGAGACAGAGCCTCAAGCTGTCCCCCTGGGCAGAGTGCCGTGGCATTACAGCTCACAGCAACCTCCAACTCCTGGGCTCCAGCGAGTCTCCTGCCTCCACCTCCCAAGTAGCTGGGACCACAGGCGCCCGCCACAACGCCCAGCTATTTTTTGGTTGCAGCCGTCATTGTTGTTTGGTGGGTCCGGGCTGGGGATTCGAACCCGCCACCTTAGGTGTACGTGGCTGGTGCCTTAGCTGGTTGAGCTATAGGCGCCGAGCCCTCAGCACCATTTATTGAAGACAATCTTTTCCCTGTTGGATGATTTAAATGGTCTTGGTACCTTTGTCAAAAATCCTTTGATCATATACATGAGTGTTTATTTCTGGGCTCTCCGTTCTGCTCCACTGGTTTATATGTTTGTTTTAATGCCAGCACCACACTATTTTGATTACTGTAGCTTTGTAGTAAGTTTTAAAATTAAGAAGCGTGATTTCTCTTACTTTGTTAGTCTTTTTTCAAGATAGTTTTGGTTCTTTGGGAGTCCCTGGAGATTCCACATGAATTTTAGGATGGATTTTTCTGTTCCTGCAGAAAATATCATTGAAATTTTGAAAAAGTTTATTGCAGTTGTCATTGTTGTTTAGCTGGCCCAGGCCGGGTTCAAACCTGCCAACCTTGTCAGCCTTAGTGTATGTGACTGGCACCCTACTCACTGAGCTACACGCACTGCCCAAGATTTTGAAAAAGTTTATAACAAAAACACGCAAATTGACAATTCTAATGAAATGTTGTGACTGTGGAAACTGCTAATCTTTCCCCTAATAAGCTATGAGCATTTCATGTTGTATCCCTCATGGAATCTAATATTGAATCATGCTCTGGGTGGGACTCACATCATGCCTTTGAATGAATTGGGAATAAGAGCATCAAATACTTCTTTCCTTGTCTGGTGAGAACCATGATGTTTTAAGAGCCAATCAAATTAAATTGAAAATTAACAGATTTTTTTTCAACAGATTTCATATTTCTTAGTGAAGTAAAACAGAGTTGAATCCTGCCTCACACAAACATGTCATGATGTACAAAGAACTGTGGCAGAAGCAAAATAATGTTTGGCAGTTTTCAGTCCAAAACAAGTAGAACCTCTTCCTTCACCTGCCCCCTCCAGCCAGCTATAGCTTACCACAATCTAAGGATGATATACACAAAGCCCCACCATCAGGGATAAGTAGTTTATTATTTCAGAGGCTATATTACCAGCTGCATACTTATTGTAAATGCTCAGGATTGGACATGGTTTATTCTATTTATAGCATTAATACTATTTTTTAAGTTAAAATAAACAGATTGAAGAATTGAAGTTCGCATAGTAATGTTGTTATATAATATAAAAGGTATGAAACATAAACCTCTTCCTTCCTTCTGTGGAGTCTAATGAAACTGCCAGTTGTTTATTTTAGCACAAGAAACTCTTGGCCTGCAGAGCACAGGAAAGACAGAAGAAAAGCTTGCTTTGATGCTTCTAGAATTAACCCAAGAGGCCTTGTAAACTAACATAGCAAAACTGCCCTTCTCCTGCCAGCCCAGGCACTGTCTCCACTCTGCCCCCTTCCCTTGGCAAACGTGATTCCCAGAGCTCGTGAAGGAATAGCCCAGCAGTGGTGGAATGGAAGAAGATAATTCACTTTTATCTAGGCCAGGAGCACTCAATGTTTTATGGGACATGGACCTCTTTGAAATCTGATAAAATATAGGAACTCTGATCCCCCACCCCCACCCCACAGCCAAACACAGCCATACTTGCAAAATATGACATGTGATTTCAGGAGGTTCCCAGACAAGAACTTCTAAATACCCCATGCCAATTTTGTGGTATGGCTGTGCTAAGTGAATTAACACAATGTGATGATATACATTCCTCTGGCAAGTGATGATGTTTGGATCCAAGGGTCAGAGAGAGGGATTACAGGGTGATAAGTTTACTGGTTTATTTTAATGGGTTTGCCCAGAAAAGAGCCCCAGAGGTGGAAGACGTGCAGACAGTGAAGAGACTTGCTAAGTCACTGTGCAGACAAGAATTTGGCCTTGCCTAAAGATAGGTCTCGCCTTTCCCCTCAGGTTCTGTGAGGTAACCTATGTCATACTTAATGGGAGGGTCCTTGTTTAGTGAGGAAGCTGACCACCACAAAAACCACAACCATGGACCTTAGAGTGGAGGCTTTGGGTCATGCAATTGACCTAAAGGCAGAGATGAGTCATTCATAGCAATGTAACAAAGCTCTAATAAAAACTCTGGGCACTCAAGCTGGGATAAGCTTCCCTAGGTGGCAATGCTCCGTGTATTTTGTCACACATCTATGCCAGAAGAAAAACACGTCCCTAAAGATAGTGAAAGCTTTGTGTTCAAAATCTCCTTGGACTCTATGCGTGTCTTCCCTGGCTAATTCTGAACTGCTTCTTCTCCCTGTAATGAAGCACAGTTGTGAGGATAATAGCTTTCAGTGAGTTGTGTGTGTTCTTTTAGTGAAATATCAAACCTGAGGGTTGTTAGGAAATCCCATGAACTAATAGTAGATATCAGAGATGAGATAAGTCTTGGGACTGTGCAATCCAACGTTGGTGGTGGTGTCAGAAGTCTTGGGAACTCTCAGTGTGACTCACTCTAGCTAGCTGCTTTTAAGCCCAGCCCAAAAGTACCTAGGTCCTTTGGCAAGCAGCATCCCAAAGGTTGGCTGTTAAATTGTCAGAGACTTTCTAGACCCATTGCCCTTGGGAAAATCTAGCTATGGGAAACCATCTGGACCACTGATGTGAAGCAATGGTGTATCATCTATGAACAATTGATATCAAGGTAAGTAAATACCTTACTTAACCTTTCCCATGGGAGAGCCACTCATTTAGCATCTCATACTTAACTTTACCCCAGCAAGAATGGAAAGAGTCTCAGCAAAAATGGAAGCTCAGCAGTCTAGAATATGCTCACAAAAACCTCACACTTTCTAGAGTCAAGGAAATGTCTTTCTCCAACAACTGACACATGTCGAGGTCCCCATAGATTGTTCTGAGTTTGTTTTGACTAATGAGATCTTACAGGGAGCACATGGTACTGGCATCCACACTACTAAGAGAAGTTGGCCTTTTTTATAGACATGTCCATTTTTATTACTTGGGAAGAAAGCCAGGTGACAAATGTCTAGTCAACAAGATAAGCAAATGGTATAAGTTGGTAAGATGCCTTAGAAAGGTAGAAAGACGGGTATTTGTCCAACTATTTCCAGTGCTCTTTTCTTTCATCTCTGCATTCTCTCCTCCCAAACCAGCATGAGAGTAGTGGAAAACTAGAGATTAGTGGAAATCAACACCATGCTGCTCCTTCCTAGCACGCTCTGGAGGATACACACATTCATATGGAAGTGGGTACTGAGTTGCTTGTGTGCTCAACATATTCTGCTGAGCACTGGGAGCTGGGGAGAGCTGTGGTTCATGACGTTAAGAAAGGACCCTACTCTGAAGGACTCATAGCCTGATGACATATATAGGACACATCACCTGGGAATATAGGAAAAGCAGGACACTGTGTGGACTGTACGGAATATACTAAAATAACAACTTATGGGAAATCAGAGGGAGATTTCACTTTGATTTCCCATAAGTTGTTATTTTGTACGGAGGTCACCATGAGTGGTTATTCTAAATGGGGGTCACCGAAGTAACAAAGCCATGACCATTATAAAGAAATAGCATTAATTAGATGAGAAGAGACTTAGACATAAGGACTCTGGAGAGATGAAAAGAATGGAAAAAAAAAAAAAAAACAGAGTCACTCTAAGACAATTGAGACTAAAACCCAGATAGGGCTAGCCAGCCCCTAAACCAAGGGCTTATCATCGTCCTTGTTTTTACAGAAAGCTGGTACAGCCTGATCAGAGTGACTTGTGCAAGATCACAGGGGGAGTAAGCAGCTGATGAGTGATTCAGGCCTGATTGATGTAAAAACAGACAGCAAGTTGGCAATGCAGTGCCATGGCACTGGGACCACCCCCTGGCTCTGCATCCTGGAGGGGTGAGGAAGGGACCTGAGCAGGAAGGTTTATCAGAAGCCTCAGAGGCAGCAGCAAAGCCTCAGCTCAGGATGCCAGCATGGTTTCAAACGAACTGCCCATTCGTGGCAGGATGAGAGAACATTGCTGAGAGTATGGCCAGGGGCTGTGATCCAGCTCTGCACACAGATACTACAGCCTAGAAAAAGACAGGCAATGGGCTCAAGTGACCAGGAAAGTGACATAGCCACCCAAAGCAGCGTCTCCATCACCTGCCTATTGTGGGTACCCAGAGAGATGAAGAGAATAGCGGCACACACAGGCTAATCTGTTGTCAATATGTCCTATAAATCAGTGAAGTTGATGCTTCTACAAAACCATCTTGCCCACGAGTGGCTGCAACTCTGAAAAAGCCAAGTATAGCAAAAGAAGGAAGAAGTGGTGGTGGTGGGAGATTCCCTTAAAACTGATAAGCTACCTTTTTAGGGTAGAGAGAAATACTTGGGTATCTAGATGGTAATAAATCAGAGGATTCAATAGTATCAGAAGTTGGGAACCTAGGATCAGAAGGCCTCCCATTGAAACCTCAGGGAATTGTTCACCAGTGCTATCCAATGAGACCCCTGTATCTGTTGCTGTCCAATATGGCAGCCACTAGCTTTGTGCAACTACTAAACTCTTGAAATATAGCTAGTGACTACTTTAGTGAGCAGAATACTTTCATAACCAGGAACGTGGTAAAGAGCATAAGTAAACAGACCTTTCAGAGAAGCTGTTCTCACTGTAAATAAAGTCAACCTCACATTGGTTAGGATAAAATAGATGATTAATCCATGGGAAGACACTAAGGGAAGTGTGTCCTTGGCTGACCAAGGTCTTGTCTCTGAGATGTGTGTTTAGGAGTATCGCCACATCCTTCTAGACAGACTGTGGGTCTCTACCTCTGGGAGAGAAGGAATGCTGGGCCAGATGGACAGAGGTAAATCATAGGTTTTTATGGACATATTAAATGTTTCCTGTGTTTTTCTTTGATCTCACCACCCCCACCAAGGCAAGAAGACCAGCAGGGTATTTCTCTGTATTCTCACTGCTACCTGAAAGGCAGTGATATTTTTTGGACTTGTACTAGTGAAAACACAACTTCAAAATTCTGTCCCTGACAGGCACTAGACTAATTACTAGGCTTAAACATAGAGGCCTTATCTCTTCTTTTAAACACAAAAATAAACGTGTCCTATTTATCTCTTTATCAGCAGCCTTATCTTCTCCCACAAAGAGCAAAGGAATTGACTGGGGTGCTCAGGAAAATTGTGGAAACTTCCAAGGAAAACAGTGGGCCCTCCCTTCTAGCCTAGGGCTCACTGCCCTGCCCCTGAGACCCTGCGACTCTTCACTGTGAAATAACTCAGGAAAAGCCATCAATGCAGGTAACATCAATTCAATACTAACAGAATTCTGATCTTCGGAGATTCTACTAAGATGCAATTATGATAAAAATAGTAAGATAGAAAGAGAACCAGAAGAAATGAACTTAGACCCAACAGAAATAATCAATTTTCTAAGGAAGGAGTGAAGGAAGGAATCAGAATAGAAACACACGTGGACTCTGAGAAACCATGATTTCTTCTCATGGCCTGGAGGTCCTCTTAAGCCTCAGGTTTTTTTGTCTGCAAAATGGAGATAAAAGTACCTCAGGAGAGACTATTCTGGATTAAGAGATTTAATAACCTCATGTAATATATAACCTTATTTGGATCCTGATATGAAAAATATTGAAAGATTTGTTAGGTAAAAATTTTAAAGATGGACTGTGTATTAGATGATGCCAAGGAATTATGTTTTTGTTTCAAAGAAAATGTCCATATTTTTTAGAGATTCATACTAAGATGTAGAGGTAACTCGATATAAGTCTTGGAATTTACTTTAATATACTTACACAAATGAGGAAGGAAGGGGGCAGGGGGCAATTATAGTTTTGAAATGCTTGTTTTTGGCCTTACCCAGCTGTAAACAGCCAACTTACCCAAATGCTCTTCCTCCAGAGCACATGGCCACATTTAAAACCTAAACCTTCCCAAAACATTCTTAAATGTGAACCACACAAGATGCTGGCTCCTGGTGGGGGTACCTGTAGGTATTATATATTCTCAAATCAGTCATTTGACATTTTTATGGCATCACAAAATCTACACCTTTGCCTGAGCCTAAATCAACAACAAAAGCATCAGCCAAGACTGCATATATTACAGAATCCTTGTAAATCAGCAGTTGCCTTTAGGCTCAAGGGGCCTCCAAATTTGATCAGCTGTTCAAAACAGTAAAATCTCATTAGTTCAATGTCCAGCCACTCACCAGTGAGACCAACTTCAAAGGCACAAACACTCTGAAACCAGTGAAAGAATAACCAGGAAACTTTAGTGTTTCTAAATTAATTAACAAACTGAGAACCTGATTTCTTGTCAATCGGGGGGGAAAGGACAGCATGCTATTAAAGTTTTTTCCTTTAATTACTCCTCTCTATCCCTTTTGTGATAAGACATCTTTTTCCTTGTAGAAAAGAATTGGTAGGACTCTACTTCCCTATAATTAAGCTGAGAAATCACATGTTAAAAGCCTTTCATATAAGCTTGATGTTGACTATTTTGATTTCCTGAAATTCCAACTAGTGATGATGTTGACTTAGGCATTAGGATGGAAAAGATGGCATTAATGTTCATCCCTGATGAATAATGATTATGGAAGGAGGGGTACTGTTAATTGGCATTTTAGTAAAATTCATTATCACACAGCAGCCATCTTTCTTAAACATGTCAGAGAACAATGGCATGGTTGCTGGCATGTGCATTGGGCACCAAATCTGTCCGGACACCCATGAGATAGTGAAGAACGAAAAGGCAAGGGCTGAGAGCCTATGGTTTTGTTTTTTTGCTTGCCTGGGGCACAGAAATGAGAATGAGAGAAGTTGTGTACCAAGCCCAATTAACTACGTCAGGCACAAGATGCCACTCACTTTATCATTTGGAACCAGATGTTGTCATCACTTTGTTAATGATCTACATAGGCCCAAAGAGTTTGATAAATATACAGGCCAGTGGTGCTGGGAGAAGGTCGACGGTGGAAGGTAGTGAGCGTGACAGTGTATCCTCATTGTGTACCAGTGATAAGCTGCTGGAACATGTCTGTTGATGCAGCAAAGCCCACTGAGAGGAAACAAACTCTGGCATCAAGATTTGGTAAGGGGAGTCCAGCTGGTACATTGAGGAATGGGGCCCACACTTGGTGAGACTAAGACACCCTTCCTCTACCAGTTTGCATGGTGTTATATTGGTACACACACAGCCAGCTTTTAAGGCTTCTCTTTGAAACACTGTTTTCATCTTCAATGCAGTCTGCCTTTTCCAGAAGCTATTCTGAAAGATGTCAACTTTCATGACGTAGAGAATAAAAGGGATGGCAGTAAGCACGTCATGGTCACAATGTGTTTTTTAAAGAACCGTATCCCTCTCACATTTTTCATGGTGGCCTTTGAAAGCTTCCTGACAGTAACAGGGGTCTCTCCAACTGGAACACTGCTCCTCTGTCACATGATTTCACTAGACAGAGGGTCACGACAGCAGTTTGTTACTCTCTATCTCACTGGTATAAGAATAGTTTTGTCACACAGCTTAATAGATATTTGTGGGATGAATGAATAAATAAAATCAGTCCATTTTACCTGCTATTTGGTGGCAAAGGAAAAGCTGTCTCCTGTTAGAGTCCCAAGATGATGTCTGAGAACGAATTTCTCTGAGACTTTTCTCCGTCCCCTCTCCTATAATAAAATTTTGTGTCTTCTTAAGATAACTTGACTGCTAACGTGTTGGTCACGTAGACACCAAACACATTAACCACCAAGGGAGTAAGTGGCAATTCTGCTGTGCATATTTTTTATTCTTCAAAAAACACAACCAAACCACCCCCAGAAAGCCACTGGCTAAGAATTAAATTGACAATTCCTGTAGCACAATTGGCTCTCACTGGAAAATCCACTAAATTACCAAAAAATGGTTTTGGAAACCGGACCAGAGGCAACATTAACATGCAAAACTCTGCCAGATTCTCACACAAGGTTTTAGCATCACCCTCGGCCTTTGGTGCAGATGAAAGGGTAATTGGAGGCCCGTGGAAAATATGAGTAGTGGGGTCATAGATTTTTCTTTGCTTCTCACATATCCCTGCACATTCTAGAGGGGAAGGAAACGGCTTATGTAATGCTATGCAAGTGTGAAGTGACTATCGCTGGATGTCAGCTAACCGCCGACGGCAGGTCAGGGTGTGGACTCAGCGCTCCAGCTGAGGAAGCCACAGAAGTGAGGAGCGTCACTAGTGCCTTCTGGGTTTTTCCACCCCCAGAACCCAACATGGCTCTAGCGGCAGCAGCGCCAAGCACAAACACTTCCAAAAACCTCAGGTTCTTCTCTTCTAGCCCAATGATGTGCTTAACAGGAAAGAGGAAATGAAATTAAGTGAAAACAGATTTCCAAAAACGTTGGAGGTACTGGCCAAATCAGAGTCCAAAAAAATGTTAACAGCCCTCGGTAAAAGGATGATCCAAAACCCAATCCATCAGGAAAAAGACAGTTGAGTCCATGATATTCCTTAAGAGGGAATCCCAGTAGTACATAAAGTAGCTCCAACCTTCCTCACAGCAGGAAAAAACAGTCCCTCTCTTTCTCAGTCTGGTACATGAGCCTAACACATCGCAAACCTGTTACAAAGCCAACTCCCCAGCTCAGAAAGATGAGAAGGGCCTGACAGAGTAGGCAGCGTGCAGCCCTGAGCCCCAAGTGGGTCCTGCGTCCATCTGAGGAAATTTACCACTTGGTTACTGAGCCCCATACCAGCATGCTTCCAGACCAGTAAGGAATGCCAGAACATGAACTGGCATTTTTTCAGACATGCTTACTCTATTATGGCTGATGTTATGTCATCACCTATATACTTGGGCGCTGACATCTGTTTACCTGGATCCTGCTAATTATTTCTGAGCAATTAGCAATTTTTTGTTTATGCCTCACTTTTCTGCCTCACACGTACAATTCCATGATTTCTACTGTCCGTGGATCCTTTCATCTGTTATTTAACAATTTTTTCCCAAATTTATGTAGGTCCCAAAGATTGACTCATATAGCACCAGAGGTTTATTAACATAAAGTTAAAGTGGTCTCAGCCTACTCACCAGATATTCATTTGGAGCGAGGTAGCGTGGAGGAAATTAAGTGTTTATTTTTTAAGTTTATCATATTAACAAAAGAGTGATACAAAGTGGTTCTTAGGAAATTCATATAGGAGTGTGCCTGAGCTTTGAACAATTTGGGAATGCTGCCGCTTATTGTTCTGTTTAGCTACTGAAAAGGACTCTAAGAATAAAAATCTATTTTAATCCGCTACGCAGCCTTATTTGAAATTCTCATAAATCTGGCTGAGAACTTCCTTTAGTTATGTTCAGATGTTACATATTTAGAATTCCTTCCTTCCTTCACACCTTTGACAAGTTACCTGTGATCCTTTTATTGGAAAAATATTTATAGTCACTCTGTTTTAAAACAATCTTTTTGATGAAGTTACTAAGTTTCAATTTTCCATCTTTTTATTCATTCATTCAGCTAACGTTTACTAAGTGCCTATTCTGAGCAAGTTACTGTGCTAAGAGCTCAAAATAGAAACATAAATCAGAAACTTTATAGTCAAGAGAGACTTAGAGGTTATTAAGGAGCATAAGAGATGTGAATAATCATAAGGCAAGGTAAGAAGAGAGGAGTACTGATTATGCTAGAGTCATTCAGGGAAATACTTTTAATTAGAAAAAGATTAGGGAAAGTTTCCTTAAAAGAAATATTTTTAAGTTTGAAGAATAATCTCAAAACATATCTATGTATATACACACACATATATAACACACATGGTATTTTAAAAATTTGTCTAGGCTGGGTACAGGGGCTCATACTGGTAACATTGCACTTCGGGAGACTGAGGTGATAAGTGGGAAGATCCCTTGAAGGCAGGAGTTTGAGACCAGTCTAAACAATATAGCAAAGCCCTGCCTCTACAAACAATAGCAAAGTTATCCAGGCATGGTGCCACATGCCTATAGTCTCAGCTACCCGAGGGGCTGAGACAGGAGTATTGCTTGGGCTCAGAAGTTTGAGACTGCAGTGAGCTACGATGACACCACTGCACTTTAACCTGGGTGACAGAATGAAACCCTGTCTCAAAAAAATTTTTCTATCTATCTTTCTCTGTTATTACACAGCAGGTTCCTTAAGGGACACAGTTTTGTCCAGATTATTTGTTTGTTTTCTTTTCTTCTTCTTCTTTTTTTTTAATCCCAACCTACTTCAGAGGCAATACCTAATACGTAGGACAGTACCTAAAACGTGCTCAATAAATGTTTATTGAATACATAACTTTATTAATATTAATTAGGTCATGCGGAGAATTCCAGGCAGAAACCATAGACAGATTCTTTTGATTCCATTGTTTGGCAAATTTAGAATCTTCCAGCTATGAAAAATAAAGAAATATGTTTCTTATTCTATTTTAAGGTTTATTTTTATTTGAGACAAACTTCCTTGCCTTCCCCCCATGTCCTGCTCCACGAATTCGCTAGGTGCACCTAAATACACTGAGCAGTAACAAGGCTCAGGGCAGAAATTTCCTCTCCTCACCCTAGTTCCTAGCAGCTTCCCAGCTGAGTGGGGGCTTCGTTTATGGCTCCTCCAAAATGTGGGAATGTTTCACCATGGCTACACTGAGGATTAACCAAACTCGGGCAAGTGTTTGGAGAGATTTAGACGGAGGTCCCTCCGGACCCACAAGGTATTAATGCGATGGAATGTTTAGAAAATCATGCAGCTTGGCTCAATTCTTCAAACTTGTGAGGCTCTGTTTTAGAATTATTGCTATGTTCCCATTTCTAACAGATCATAGTCCATTACCATTCCCAGCATGGGAAAAGACTTAGAGAAAGGAGAAAGAAAACAAAGCCTAACGCCTACATCGCTTCAATATGGGGAAGGATGATTGGGAAAAAGAACACGGTAAATAACTAGATGAGAAGTGAGCTCCAAAGACATTCAGGGTGGATAAAAGCAGACAGACCCTTCCCATTTAGGACTGAATCTTTCTCCTTCCTTTTCCTCTCAGTATTGTTTATTAAGGTAAATGATACAGGAGACCCTTTTATTTTAAAGAAGTTCTTAGTAAACTCATTTGATTATGTGTGAGAGGTAACTAAAGTTAGGGCAAACCTTGTGATCTCAATGTTGTTTTAATTAAAGAGCCTCACTTTTTGAATTATGTGGAATGCCTGGCAATGGCATTTTCTTGACAACTGTTTTTTTACTTTTATAAAAAATAACTTTATTTCTCAACACAAAAGCTATTTAAGAACAGTAGTATTTTCTTATATCTTTTCAAATCTCTTTAATGTCTACACTAGTGTTTTTCAAGCTTTTTTATCTCACGGCCCACTTGAACCTACAAACATCTCACAACTCTTAACAAAGGCTTTCCCTTGAATGATGTTTAGAATTTAGAAAGTACATTCATATTTATGAGCCCTTGGATACGAACACTGTAGGAAGGTCATAAGCCCCATGTTTGAATCCCCTTTTCACAGATAAAGACTCAAGTTAAATATGTTGGTTTCCATTCACCACTAATTAGTGATAGGGCCATTTTGTAAATCTTATTTCATTAATCCTTACAGAACTCTACACAATTCTACAAGAGAAGTGCTCACATTCTTTATCATAGATGATTTCTTCAAATCAGAGAAATTAGGTTCTCTCCAAATTATCACAAAATTTGTAAAATGGTGACTCTACTACCATGTTTCCCTGAAAATAAGACCTACCCAAAAAATAAGCCCTAGCAGGATTTCTATGCATTTGTTAAATAAAGCCTTACCCCAATAATAAGACCTCATGATGGGCGTGGCTATGCAGCGTACCTGCATAACCACACCATGCATTTCGGCATGGAGAGGAAGACATCCCCTAAAATAACCCCTAGTGTGTCTTCTTGAGAAAAAATAAATATAAGACAGTATCTTATTTTGGGGGAAACATGGTAGTTCACCTGCTGCAGCCATTAGTACATCAATACTATTCTTCAAACACATTAACTATTTATTCAACAGTGTATGTATTGAGCACCTATTATGTGCCAAGCACTATTCTAGGCACTATTGATATGCCAGTATCTTGTGTTTACAGGTTCAAAGTGGAAATAAATGACTTTGTTGTTCCATGGTGTATATAGGTATGAGTGTACTCACTATAGGACAACCAAAGTTGTTGAACACAGAAGTGAATTTACCAGGATTTAATTTCACAAGTGCAAATAGCTTTTCTGTTTTGAGTCCATCAAGCACTACTCAAGTGGTTTTAACAGCCACTGCCAAGATGCCAAGATTTTCCTGCACTGTTAGGCAGAATCCAATGACTATATCTTAAAAGAACCACACCCCCAGGGTCTTAATGCTAAATGTAATTTCCTAACCCACAATCTTTTTTTTTTTTTTTTTTTTTTAGACAGAGCCTCAAGCTATCCCCCTGGGTAGAGTGCCGTGGCATCACGCTCACAGCAACCTCCAACTCCTGGGCTCAAGCGAGTCTCCTGCCTCCGCCTCCCAAGCAGCTGGGACTACAGGCGCCCGCCACAACGCCTGGCCATTTTTTGGTTGCAGCCATCATTGTTGTTTGGCGGGCCCGGGCTGGGGATTTGAACCTGCCACCTTAGGTGTATGTGGCTGGCGCCTTAGCCGCTTGAGCCACAGGCGCCGAGCTGTAACCCACAATCTTAGTCTCAGAACCCACCACTAGAGAAAGGATAAATGGGTGGCAAAACTAAGGACATTCATATTAAATTAGGTCTCTTTGTGTTTTGTGGATGGTCTGAAGAATCTGATGACCCTGATCTAAATTTGAAATAAAATGTTTATATTTTTGTTTAAGAATAAGTTGGGCTATGGTAAGAAATAATCAGCTACAATGTTTTGTGCAATTCAGCCACCGACTAACTGTCTCTTTGGGAATTTGGAGAGCTCTGCGCTGCCATTCCAATATTTTCTTTCTCCGTGCCCTCACTTTTTTAATGTTAATTGATTTGCTCCATGAAATGCCCTGTAAAGTGGCCAGATGTTGTAAGAGAATCTTGGTAGTATGGGAATTCAGCAGGAGACTCCCGTAGCATAAACTAATCCTCAAATTTCCCTAGCTCTCAATTTAGCAAAAACAAAGGCTCCCACTTTAAGTGGGATTATGAAGAATCTCCTGGATTTTACTAGTAATGTCTCAAGAAAAGCAAAATGGTCCACTTCTCCTACCACTGAACACACAAACAGGATTTTGTTAACCCAGAAGAAATTACTGCGGAGTAGTAGCCAGGCGACATATGTTAATTCTTAACTCTGCTATCGTCTAGCTGTGTGATGCTGGACAAATCATACGCTCTCTGGGTCTCACATCCCATTTATCAAAACAGATGTTACACATGTAAGTGTGTTCCTATCAGGTATGAACAAAGCATTCTGGGGAACAAGGAGCTCTTCCAGGGAAATCACAGAAGAATTCACAGAAGTGCTGTTATTTGCCTAGTCTTTGACAGAAAAATCGAGTTTTGCCTGCTGAAAAAGACAGGGACAGAAATGAGAGGCTATGATGGAATAAGGGTTACTGTGTAGTTGCAAGTCATTGCAGTCACAATCAACAGACATTTTCAAAGTCTGTTATGCAAGGGAGTGTGGGATGGTGCCTTCAGGGGTTAGGGAAAAGCAGAGAATAACGGCACCAACATTGCTTAGACAATGCTGCTGAGTGAGGTCTGTGCAGGCTCTGTAGGGCCTTCTGTGGCTCACTCAGTTAAGACTATATCCAGAGGATAACAAGGGGCCTCTTATTTTGCAGTAGGAGGAGATTGTAAACAGAAGATGAATTGGATGGGAATGTAAATGATGGTTAGGGGACCAGTTAGAAAGCTGGTGCTGTATATCCAGAAAGACAGAAGGTCTGAATTAAAAACCTGGCAGGTTTTGAAGACGTTTCTTAGAGAGAATTAACAAGACTTTGTGACTGAGGAAAGATGAGACTGAGAAATCAAGAGGGCTATGAAGTCTCTAACCGGAGGGGCTAACACATCATTACCACATGACATTTGGGTCAACAACAGACCACCTGTACAATGGTAGTCTACTATAATGAGATTACAGTGAAGCTGAAAGATCTGTCACCTTGTGACATCATAGCCACTGGAACGTCACAGCGCAACACATTGTCTTTTGTGTTTAGCCACACCTGCGCTTACTATGGTGTTCCAGTCACCCACGGCCTTCAGTACAGAAACTTGCTGTGCAGTGCACCACCCAGGAGCAGCAACCCGTCCCATACAGCCCGGGTGTGTGGTAGGCTAGACCATCTAGGTTCTTTTTTTTTTTTAATTTCTTTTAATTAATTTAAGGTTTATTTTTATTTATTTATGTTTTATTGTTGAGAATTCATTGAGGGTACAAGAAACCAGGTTACACTGATCACTCCATGGTGTTTGGCAACAAGGAAGTCACCTGAGGACACGTTTCTCAGAACATATGCCAGTTCCTAAGGGACACATATATGGTGATCCTATAGAGACAGATTCCCAGAGCGGACCGTGTAGCAGAATCGCCAGTAGGCTTGCTTAAAATACACTATGCTGAGTCCTATCCCCCAAAGTTTCAATTTATGAGGTATGGGTGAGGCTTCAGAGCCTGCATTTCAACAATTTCTCAGGAGATACTACTGCTACTATGGATTGAGAATTGCTGCTAATGGATTTAAGGGGGTGGAGAGTTCGTTTAAAAGGGAAGCAAGCTGATGGTTAACTTCTAAGCATGTGTTGTTTGAGGAATCTATGGGATGTTATATATATATTTCTTTACTATTTAAAAGGAGGCTTTACTACTCACGTAGCTAACAGCAGAACAATAAACAAACAAAAGAACAAACTCACAACACACAACTGAGCCTTTGAAGAGATAACTCATAGCACAACTACTCCCTTTGTTTTAATTAAACACATGTGCCCTAACTCATTATCTCTAAGAATTCATTTTCTTAGCTTTGAAGAGCCCTAAGCAGACAGTAATGGTGTGAGTTCTCTGCCTCAACTCTTGCTGGACAGATTCCGGGGACTCTGATATAAGTTAGCCTTGCAGAGAAAAGAGAAAGAAAACAAAATAAAGAGCAGCCGCAGCAGTTATCAGTCTGCTGAAACTGAGGGGAAAAGGCCATTTAACACTTTAAATTAATCTTCCTTGACCGGACACAGTGGCTCACCCTTTTAATCCTAGCTAGCATTCTGGGAGGCCAAGGCAGGTGGATTACTTGACCTCAGGAGTTCAAGATCAGACTGAGCAAGAATGAGATCCTGTCTCTACTAAAAATAGAAAAACTAAAAAAAAAAAAAAAAAGTAGAAAAACTAGCCAGGCATTGTGATGGGCACCCGTGGTCCTCGCTACTCAGGAGGCTGAGGCAAGATGGCTTAAACCCAGAGATCGAGGTTGCTGTGAGCTATGATGATGTCACAGTATTCTACCCAGGGTGACAGAGTGTGACTTTGTAAACAAATAAAATCTTTTCCTCAGTGGCCCCACACTTTCTTTCATTCATGCGCCATGGCCACTCCCTCCTTTTTATTTTCTCTCTTGCTTTCTTTCTTTCTTGAAAAAAAGGTAAAATAAAGCTTTGACTACTTACTCTACTGCTGGTGTGAGAAGTCTTTCTCCAACCCATGCTGTGAGAGCCTTGTGAGTCCTCACATGAAATCTAAGAGAACAAGGATGTATTTGGTTCCTATCTGTACCCCCAGGGGCAAACAAGATGCCTGAAACACCTGCAGCCCAACAAAGACCTAATGAATGAGAGAATGTTGAGTTACTCCAGTGGAGATGACCAGGAGGCTAAAGTCACAGTCACATTGTTCACATGGACCTGGGTAGAGAGACCAAAGGAGGATGTTGTAAAGAAGACAGATAAAATCATCAGAGCCAATATTTTTCATATCCTTAAGAAATCCAAAAGAATTAGGAATAAGAAATTTCACTGATTTCATACACTTCCTGTAGGGGTGTCCAACCTACAGCCTGTGGGCCACATGCTGATTTTGTGAGGTCTTTGTTTGTTTATCTGTGGTATTAGATACCACAAAAAGCATTCAGGGACCTTTTTTCCACTAATCAACTTTCACTAGTGTTTGTATATGTAATGTGTGGCCCAAGACAACTTTTATTCTTCCAATGTGCTGTAGAGGAAAAGGTTGGACAGCCCTGCTTTACAGGTGAGTACCAACAGAGGGTTGGAGATGAAGTCTGTGTCTAGAGTCTCCCACAGTTTGAGATGTATATGACCTACAAAGCTAAAAACTATGTATTTCTAAAGTGTGGAAACAAACACTGAAGGAGCATCCATGTGTTTGCTACAGGAAGAATTTCTGCATGCGGAGGGAAGCTGGACTAGGGGATCACTCAGTTCCCTTCCAAGTCTAATGTAGAATGTGTTAGGATTCATGACTGAAGTGGAGCGGGGAGCAATGCATTCATGTAAACTGGAAACAGGGGTACATCATAGTAATTAAGCAGGGCATTAGAGCCAATCAAAATTTATTTTCAAGCGATAAAGACAAGCGTAGTAAAAATACAAGAGAGCCTTAGTTCTTACCACAGGGAGAAGAAACCCAGGGGTCAGGACACTGGTGAAGTGGAGGCTGTGGCCCCAACCTCCTGCAGAGTGGATGGGCCTTTGCAGCTCTTAGCCATGACCATGCCACACACAGCCTAACAAGTCTACAGACTGGGCAACTATTCTTTTACCATCTCTTCCTCCTCATTAATCAGAAGTGAATAGATCCTGATGAGAAAATAAAGCTCTTGCTTATCAGAATATCCCAGAATATCCTTGTGCTGAAAGGTCACAATTCCAGCATCAGAAGCATCAAGAATAGACACATATATCTTATCTCTGGCCCTTATTCTCACAAAGGATTATTTTTAGAAAGAAAGCATATAAATCAGGCATCATTTTGCAGAGAAGAGAATTCCTTTTATCAGTAAAGGAAATTTGTGGCCTGATAGTGATTGAACGTTAGAATATGCTCTTACCTCTGCTACTGGTTTACAAATGTTTCAGAAATACACAAAGGACCTAAAAAAAAAAAAAAATAGTAGGGCAGTGCCTCGGGGAGTACCGCTAGTTTAAATAACACATGAAAAGTATTTATGAGCCCTTTTTTATGAGGTGGTCAAAGAAAAGACCATCCAGCATGTAACATAAGACTGGCTGAAGAAGAAAGCATGTCCAAACCACATCGGAGAGTGAAGCATGAATGGAATTTTATTTCAGTCTCTATTGCTTATTTAAATTAATGGTGTTTTCAGATGGGACCTAAATGATAACGCAGATCAAGGTAAGGCTTGCCAGGAAGAAAATATACTAGTCTATTATTCAAGGAATGTTACTAGGTAATGCTGAAATAATCTGAAATATATGGGTTTAGCAAAAGGGGATTTATGGAAGGAGTATGTGGTTATAATACAGCCAAGTCCATTTTGGATTCTGTGGGTTGCGCGTTTCACTAGAGTCAGGCTCTGGAAGTGCTCCACATTCAGCAAATGTGGCTAGGTTGTCTACAGCCAAGGCGGCCAGAGCCCCGTACGCAGGGAACCACAATGCACTGTCACAGCACCAGGTCCATTCGGCTATAAAGTGGGCTGCTGTTCATTCATTTAGCCGTTCCAACTGACCCCTCTAAAGAGCTATGCCTTCAGCTCTAATTCTGCTAAGTAGTAATGGGTCTGAGCTAATCTGCTCACCATCTCCTTTCTGGGCCTCTGTGTGACAGAGAGCGTGCCCTGGTGTGTGACAGCTGGCAAAGGTTACGGGTTGTGGAGGCGGCCATGGAACAGAACAAAGATAACTGGTCCCCAGAGGCATTAAACTGAGATCCTTGGCCTCATTAATTCTCTATCTTATAACGAGCATCTGCCCATTAGTTGTGTCAGTAACAATTGTAACACTAAAGTGTTCCCTCAGGCCACCAGTTGATTGAGTTCCATAGCTGTGTCAAGAGTATTGATGTGTGCAGCCCTTCAATGAATGCTAAATGCTCCCGGTCATTCCCTCATTTATTCTACAGACATTGATTAAGCGCTGACTACTTTCCAGCGTAATTGAACCCACGTGATTTCCACCAAACTCCTTTTGGAAATTAAAAATATAACAATGTACTAAATCCGAAACTGGCATTTCTACATAAGAAATCCTCAATATTTGTTTAAAACTTAAAATAAACAACAGCCTATCCTCTCAAAAAACCCACATTCCAAGTTCAGAAACGTCAAGCCAAGATAACTATTTTATAAACCTTACATTCAATCAAGAGGTTAAACTCAGAAAAAGAAATGCAATAGTAGATGGTCTGTCCTTTGTGTATCCACACAACAGCTTCAAAATATTGTGAAAGCGAGGAAAAGGAAGTTCTGAAATAGGAAATTCAGGTTTCAATACAGTCAGGGAGACCGTCAAATCATTTGTATTCCCTTTTATAGAATCAAAGTGATTTTTTGTGTTTCCTTTTAACCCATTCACTTTCTTTTTTTCCTTGGTCATCTATCTTCCTTATACCCAAACTTTCGGACACTGCTGGAAATGACTGATGGATACCAAGCATGCCAACTTCTGCCCGTTGAAAAGGGACCGTCAGCCAGAGCCTGGTGTGGCTTGGCGCACGCAGAAACCACCTCTTCGGCACCAGTCTCTACTTCCCCCTTCTTTCCTTCCATCCTCCCTGCCAGATGGAATAGCCGTTTATCAGCAGGAGGCAAACTCCAGCCTGTAACTGCCTCTAGGTGAGACCACTGGTTAAAGAACAAAATTGTCTACTCCTCAGCAGTTGTCAAGTCCAACCCAAGGTCAATGATCCCTTTTCATCTGGTGGTGGGGATAACTCTCTTCAAGGCAGAGGAAAAGGTTTAATCAGCTTTTATTAAGCTCTAACCTGTAATTCCTCACTTGTCATTGTAGCAAAGTATATCTTGCCATACCAGATATAGATCAATACAGGACGCTGCTTCCGTTTTATTTACTACAATCTTTACGGTACATAGTAGAGGCTGAAGTTTCAGGCTTTGATCAAGAACTTAGAAAAGCCTCGAAAATTTACCAGTACAATGCCATGTAGTGGGAAGGGGGTTTTAAACAGAGTGTGGATTTCTAGACATATTTAAAAAGCAAGAACCTACAATTTATTTTTTTTGTTCAATTTATCTGTCTTACAGTTTGGCAAACAACTTCTTCAAGCTTGTGGCTTGATTTTTTCTCAAAAAGAAACCAGGCGGCACTTCCTGTCCATCTGATGAAGCTCCTCTGTAGGACTCGATGTCACCTTCTTCTTTTGCCCTTCCCAGAGACTGGCATACTGTTTTCAAATGCAAAATTGGAAAGGCTGAATCCAGATGCCCCGTTTCTCCAAGAATATTCTGGACTATCTAAAAGTAACTTTATTCAGATTATTCCAGTAGCTTAAACGTCATGAACATTTCATCCTACCAGTGTTGTCCCAAGAGGCTACCTCAGTGCATTCTCACGGTGATGGGACATCATTCATGAGACGAAGTTCTCAGCAGCATCAACTGGTGCTCGCTAACCATGAGGAACACATACTGTTGGCCTTGGCTCCCTTGACAACTAAGTCTAAAGTGGTATTTTTCAATATATAGTTTTTTAAGGACATCCTATAACCAAGAGGATTCCAGTTCACACTTAGCCACTGACACGCCACGCATCAGATACTGCACTGTAGAACGTTTAGTCTCCGTCAGGACTGCCCTTGGTGCTCAGATATTCGGGTTTCCCAAATGGCTTGTTTACTGTGAGACTCTAAAAATAGAGAACCCCAGACTATTACCAACAGGGATCAGTCAAGATTCTGCTCTGCCTTGGGCATTATGTCTGGCAGTTATATGAAATGCTACAGTTGCCTGTGGACTTTTCCGTAATAAATTTTGAAAGAGAGCCATCGAGTCCCTGTTTCATCCACATATTTGTTGAGTACCAACTTTGGACCAGGCACCATTCTAGGTCCCAGCGTCATTCTTCTTGCAGAACCTGCACTCCACATCCTTAATTTTATGAGCATTTTTAAGAGATGATTTTCCAAAGACCAAATAAAGACTGGTACATTCTGAACAGATCTTAGGTTGTCTAGAGCCACAAACTGCTATTGTGCATTGATTCTCTTAGTGATGTCTATTGGCAGACAAGGTATAAGGAAAAATCATAGGGAGCCATCCCTCTGTGCTCTGAGACACAGGACTAGGCGGCTTGGTCATACCCCACTAGAAATGTCATATTTAAAAATTAAGCCCAGTCACGAAAAGCCACTGGCTCCCATGTTCCCAAATACACACACATTCTGCCAGCACTGAAATACAGGCTGGGAGCTGTGACAGAGGCAAGGGCACACTCATTAGGCTGAGCCCATAGCAAATGTCCCTTAAAAAACAACAGGGGGCTTGAGGCTGATGAGCAATGATTTTAGTTAGATTTCATTTATTATCATCCTGGGGAAAATGAAGAGGAATGTGAGAAACTCTGATTAATAAAAGGTCTTTGTAGTCACACCAGCCTAATTTCTAATTCTCACTACACTGCCTGGCCCCTGGGCAATCCTAGGCGAGCTCCCTACATGCTGAATCTCGATTCTGCCTTTGGTGTAAAGATTATCGTGCCCGTGCCTTAGTGCTTTTCTGAGTGTTAGGAAGGGAGAGGTAAAACGCCTATCTTGGTGCCGATTACAAAGTAGAAGCTCAATCCTCTTAGAAATCTGCTTCTTTCTATTTAACGTAACAAAAGTTTGTACCATTGTAGATGACTGAGCAGTGACACAACATGTCCGAGCAGAGCCCTGTGGTTTCCAGTAGTATGAAAGTCTTGACAGACCCATCAAGCTGTCCATTTAGGCTGCTGCTGACCATGCTCCATGGGAAAGGTGTCGCCTCGTGAAGGGCAGCGGGCCTCGAGCTCTTCATTATCACTTAGTCATTGAAGCCCAGATTTAAATGGTTTCTAAAGTAAAGCTTTGAGTCAATTACTTAACAAGAATATTTGAAGAAGAAAGATTTTCTTTTACACTTCCTACAAATGTCCAATTTGTTTTTAAGAGGCAAGATTCCAATCTCATAGTCAGAAAATGTGGTGTTTAGGGTGGCTTATAACACTGTGACTATATTTCTCAAGCCATAAATTGACATGTGGTCTGACAAGCATGAAGTATCCTTCTAGAGACAGTGGGATAGAATATTTGAAATCAGAACTGGAAAATTCGGGACATATGAAGGCTATAAATAGTGGGCAGAGACTGGGGTGGTTCCAGCAGAGACTTGATTCCTACTAAGAACCACATAATTAACCAACCCCCATTTGTTACACATAGAAATACTGGTACATAAGTGGGGCGATTTAAACCAGCAGCATAAACAAGCCAGGCCTGTGCCAGAGGGGTGCCTGGCACACATGTCCTTGCTCTCAGTGCTCCACAAAGCCCTGTGCAGACGAGACTGCCCTTGAGGACCTGACAACACAGCTGGGAAATAAGGCAACGTTAAGGGCCGAACACACCCATAGAAGGCACGTGTTCATTGACATGAAATGGTCCATCTCCACTGGAAGATGGATGAAGGTAGGATGATTTTACATGGGAGGTTTAAAAATGCCCATGCTCCTTCCCGTGGGAGAATCCACTTTCTGCTCACACACATCAGGAAGTTACTCCTCCTACCCAGGCTGACAAAGTGATACTGTGATCAGAGTAAGACAGAGGAGAGCAGGAGCCGGGAGTACTAACAGGCACCTGGCCTGTCACAGAGCATCTTGGAGGAAGTCATGCTGCCTTGTACTTTCATGGTATTATTAGCAATAAGGTGTGACATCTCTCAGCAAAATATAACAAGGGCCCAGACTTTGCTCCAACACAGAAAGTCAATGAACAAGAAGTGTGTGGGACACAAATTTCTCAGAGTAATGATGAGAAACAATCCATTTGGTGAGCCTTATGCATGGCTTATGCATAACAGAAACCCAGCTAAGAGCCTTAAATATCTCTTTTTCTAATCTCAACGACCCCCATTGTCATTTCACCTTTCACAGGTAAGGACACTGAGGCCGAGTCATTAAGAAACACTTGCACAAGTTCATATTACTTCCAGTAAATTATACTGTCCCAAACTGAATCTAGGTCTTCCAACTCCAGCCTTCTAAACCTAACATCACAGCAAGAAGAAACATAAGAAACATCTTGGAAATGAACTCATTCATCTCTAAAGAAGGACCAGGACAGAGACTATTGTCCTAGCCTTATGGTTCTTCACAGCATTAGCGTCAGAATTACTAAGGAACATTTTGGAAATACAGGTGCGTGGGCCCCTCTAGGAATTTCTGATTCAGAGGCCCAAGCTTGAGCCTGGGTCTCTGTATTCTCAAGAAGTTCCTCAATCCACATTGGTGATTTTCATACACACTTCCTATTAAGAATTTGTGATAAATCCAGCTGCATGTGGCTGTGTTTCCATTTATTTCTTAGTGAGAAGGGATTAGAAATCAACAGCTCACGTCACTGCTTAGCATCTGTTGTTTGCCCAGTAAGAATGAATGCACTTCTGATGAGCATGCAGCAGCGGCCAAATAGCCCCAGCTCCTTGGGGGTAGGTCAGGCATTCTCTAAAACATCTTGAGAGTTTCATAACATTCCAAGTTGACCCCCAGAGATTTTACATTGCGCTGATGTCCACTCTGAGTGCCACATTCTTGACTGTTGTAATAAGTTAACTTCAGAAGAGCCAAAATCAGGTGAGAGAGCAACCCTCCCAGAATGCAGTCGTGCTGGGGGAGCTATGAAAAGCTGGAGAGGAGAGGCAGCAGCAAGTGGTAGGTGTAGCCGTGCAAAACACTATGCAAACACAGCTCAGGTGCCTTCTGGCAAATGGAATATGTAAATTTAAACATATGGCAGACACATTTAGACTAAGAGCAGATATTCCAAGCATACTAATCTCTACAAATTACTCAAAACAGGAAAGCAGTAAGGATTGAGGAAATGAATTAGTCCATTTCCAAATTCTTCTTCTGGAATTTGCTGTTGCTATCATAAAGATGGGTTAAAAAAAAAATAATTGGACCCTAATATCCAAATCCACGTTTGTGTGTTATTCAAGTTTCAGAGGTTAGACACTGTTCCGTATTATAACTGTAATAGAAGAATGGAGCTCAACATGTTCCACTGGACTATTGGCTTGATCATGAAAAAGAACACGACACAAACCAAGGGCAGCTCATGCTCCTGACCTGCCTCTGCTGCGGGTAACTGAGTCTGGTGACTTAGATGTGAATTTCGACATCAATGCTGTAATTTCTCAATCTGAAACTATGGGCAGAAAGGACGAAGGGCGAATGTTGGTAGATGAGAGACACCACATTTGTACTATACTTACAGTCCAATTGCAAACTACCCACAGTTATGTATATTCTGTTTTATGTGCTTTATAAGAGTCAGATGTGGAATTCCCTGTGGTGGCAGTGGTGGTGATTTTAACTCTCTAGAAACTTGAAGGCAAGCAAGAACTAAAAAGAAATTAAAGAAATAGGCCTTGAGAATTAAATGTTTTGAATATTTCCCTTTCTAATTTGTTTTGCAGAGTAGAATACAGACCATCATCAATGGAGTGCTTTCATGTGAACCATAATCACATGCACGTGCAAAACCATCAGTGAAGCCTACATGTGCAATTAAATGCCTAATTATGCTTAAAGAGTCCCTGAATTCTTTACTCCCTGACTACACCCTCAGGAAAATGCACAGTAGCCTTCTCTCTCAAGTACTGGTTCTTTAAAGTGTTGAAATACCATGAAAGTATACTGTGTGCCCAATTAGGGGTGCAACCGCCAGGTCAAATATGGAATTCAGCCTTCTCCCCTGCTACACGGGCTAACTCTCCAGATGCTAGTCACCAACCCCAAAGGACAGAATAATCAGCTTCCTCTGTCATCCTGGGGCTCAGTGAGAAATGTGGGATGCTTTATTCTTTGTCAGCCTTAGAGATAGTCTGAGGGAGAAAAAGTCAAACCAATGGTTTTGTAGTGATTCCTTGAAGGGCTTTTATTTATCCTTTGACTAAATGATTCAAAAATATCCTCAGATACTGCCGTGCTACTGTGGAGAGTAGTGGGTAGGGTAGGAAATAAGGAAAGAAACATAGGGGCTCTTCCTTTGATTTGACCTCTCTGTACAAACCCTGATCCAGTCCCTTTTTCAGTCCATTCAAATGAGAATGCAGAAAACCAAGCTGGACCCACTAAGTAGGGAGCCACAGCTGGACCCACTAGGTAGGGACCCAAACTGGACCCATTAAGTAGGGACCCACAGGATCCTGAAAAGGCCATGCGGTACAAATTTAGAACATTCTCTACTTGGAAGTCAGAGATAAATCTCTTTCATCAAAAGGTTTTACATTGGTTTCCCATTTCCTTGAGTAACTGGGATATAACCCCCAGAAAAAGGGGCAAATAAAAAAAAAAAAAAAGCAAGGAAAAGGATCAGGGAACTCAATGCTGAGTCAGAGTATGTGCTCAGGGTTTGGTCATGAGAAACATAAGAACATAGCTACTGGGACCTTTCACTTAAACTTTTATGTAACATCTATTACATTAGGTAATCTATTCTAGGTTCATCTATTTCATTAGTTGTTGTTGACAATGCCACAGTAAACAAAAGTAATGGTCAGGGGTCAGGTGAAGTGGTTCACACCTGTAATCCTAGCACTCTGGGAAGCGGAGGCAGGTGGATTGCCTGAGCGCAGGAGTTCGAGACCAACCAAGAGCAAGACCTTGTTTCTACTAAAAACAGAAAAACTAGGCAGGCATTATGGCAGGTGCCTATAGTTCCAGCTACTCGGGAAGCTGAGACAAAAGGATCACTTGAGCCCAAGAGTCTGAGGTTCCTGTGAGCTATAATGCCATGGCATTCTACCAAGGGCAAGAAAGTGAGACTCTGTCTCAGAAAAAAAAAAAAAAAAGTAATGGTCAGGAAAAGATCTGGTAGAAGGCTTGGGATGCTGAGCACACACCTATGGACTCAGGGCATCTTTTAGCTCTCTGCAGATTCTAGAGTCTGGGCCGATGTATAATTAACATGTGATCTGGAGGGATCCATGTGTTTTGGGAACAGGGCCCCCACAGGCAAGTTAAGACTCTGACCTATTAGTATATGTTTACTTCTCTGTCTTGGCTGCTGAATTTCTACATTCCAAGTCTTATGTTTAAAAAACAAAAGATGAAAAAAACAAATAAAACCAAGAAAACCCGTCTTAACATGCCTTGCCTCCTTCCTAGTTGGTTTCAGAGCAAAAACTATAGCCACTGTTATTTCATGCCTCACCATGAAACAGGCTGACCTCTCACTGGCAAAGCTGGTCTCCACTGGGGGGTGGGCACAAGGCTCTCTCTGGGTCTGTCCCACAGACTGTAACCTTGCTCCTTCCAGAACATCTCTGTGTTCCTCTTTCATGACTAAGTCATGAGCAAAACAGTAAAAGGGCTGTAATACCAGCCCTGGTCTCACAGAGAAATATAGCATTTATACCTCAACATAAAAAATAAGATATATTTATGAAGTAATTCAAAAAATTATTTGAGGGCGGTGCCTGTGGCTCAAAGAGTAGGGCACTGGCCCTATATGCCGGAGGTGGCAGGTTCAAACCTGGCCCCAGCCAAAAACAAAAAACAACCAAACAAAAACACATAATTATTTGAAATTTATGCTTACAAAAAACAGGCAACCTTGGTATAGAGCAAAAATAATATGGCAGGGATCAAAGACATTGTCTTCCTTTTGATACTGGGGTTGTGGGATGGCAAATAAGAAATATGAACATCTATTGGCACAGAGAGGAGAAGCACAGGCTGATACTGGCTGGGTTTTACGGAAATCAGTGAAGTGATGGAATCCAATTAGTCACAGTTACTGACCATTAGTGGATCTAACAGAATCATGTGATATATTGAATCCTGACAGTTACGTGGCCTCCATTGAGTTGGAGAAAACAGAGCTGGGAAGATCTCACAGAGCTGCAGCTTTGTTAACGTAATGGGAAACCTGTCCTATAACAGGCACAAGGCAGAATGGTAAAGTAGAGTGTTTAGTGCCTGGCAAGTCAGATTCTCCTGGAACTCAAAGCCATCGTAAAGCTTTACCCTACTTTAAATATCCAGTGGGTTTAGAAAGACCGAGAAAATAATTGGAATACCCTGTTACATCATGAAACGTTTGGGCTTTTTCTTGGTTGCAAATGGGAGGCCAATGGCACTAACACCCCCTCGATGTTTCAAGGTTTCCCTGCCAGGCACCTTCCTGCGGGTTGTCATCCTGTTACTGTTATTCTTAAAATGATTTGTATCCAGGCTTTATTCCTTCTTCTCATTAGCTTCTGGAAGGGGGAACTACCTTCCTCAGTCTTCTGTTCACACTGTGTAAGTGCTACCTGGTAACGGGTGATGAATGAGAAATAAATAGCTTCCCATCTAATCTCAAAACTGTTGATGCTACAACTGATACCAAAGCGCCATGGGATGATACAAGGAAATAGCAGCAGGAGTTTAATTATGTTCCTGCGCTGTTCTATTTAATTCAGATAACGAGGGTCCAAGATCCATAGGAGAGAAAAATGCTCCAAACAAACCTCCCGCTCCCTGGATATGCATGAAGATGAGCGAGAAAAGCATCCTCGCAGCCACCATTCACTGAGTGTAAATAGGTACCAGACAATAGTTTAAACATTCGACATTGTTACCTCATTGAACACTCACAATAGTCATGGGAGGTGTCTACTATTATTTTTCCATTTTTAGATAAAGAAACTGAGGTAGAAAAAAGTAATTTCTAAGGTTTCATACAAATTGGTAGAACTGAAATTTGAACCAGGCCCATTCTTTCGATAGCTGTCCCCTACATATCATAGCAAAAAGGGACACTGTGCTGTTCCCTCCCACATAAGCTATCCACCTAGCTTGACCTCAGCAGAGATGGCTGAACCCACCATACAAACTGGGCTGCTTCCTTTAGGAGACCCAAGTGCCTCTAGAAACTGTGCTTTTACCGTGAGAGGGATGAAAAGAGAATATGGACATGAGAGAGTAATGTCTGATTTTAAAGGCCCAGATGCCTTACATGTTTGCAAAGGCTGTTTCAAACACACTAAGACGTCCATGGACAAAATGATCCAAATGGGTGGAGCTGAAGTGTACAGAAAAAGATGAACACAGCAAAGCTTTCTGAAGGGGTCAGGGTGTATGGGGCTGGGGCTACAGCTGGGGCTGCAGAGTAAGCGGGAGCAGCTTGTGAACACATATAAGCAATTGGATGAAAATGTTTTTAAAATTTACCATTGCTTTAGGCATTAACTCTCCCCAGCTTGGGCAGTGGGACCATTTTATGTTGAGAAGTTAGTATTGAAATTGCTGCCTAAACTAGTTAAATATAATGAGAGCTCCTCCTGACTGAAACCATGAGGGGGAAAAAGAAAAAAGCAAGACCACAAAAATGAAGCCCAGAGTGGTGGAGACGACTCATTAGCGTTGCTCTTACATAAATTGCCTGACCCTTTAAAAGACCAGAGGCTACCATATTGTGAGGCAGGAAGCTAATCAGGCTCAGAAGAAGGACTTTTGCAAACCCTTCTTGAGTGTGTTACAGCCTAGAGCATGGCAAACCTCTCCTGTTTCACTAACTAGGTAAAAGGGGGACAGTGTACCTATAAGTCAGTCTGCATACCAGTGCAGCAGGCTCACAGTCTGAGAGCTTGGCTAACATTCCAAGCATGCACAAGAAAGCCATCGGGCTGACAATTTCAGATCAATTTTTTGTTAAGTTTTCTTTCATCCAATTGGCCCTAGATCATTCATGCCCAACTGGAATGATAAAGGTGGCAAAATTTAGTCCATGGATGACGAGGAAAAAAAAATTATGTATAAAGCACAGATATAAACCCACTACATAAATATAGGGTATTTATGATTGAAATTCCAGTTTACCTGACAAAAGATGTGAAAGATCTCTATAAAGAGAATTACGAAACTCTGAGAAAAAGAAACAGCTGAAGATGTTAACAAATGGAGAAACATACCATGCTTGCAGCTGGGAAGAATCAACATTGTTAAAATGTCCATACTGCCCAAAGCAATCTACAGATTTAATGCAATCCCTATTAACGATTGTTATACTTTAAAGAGCTTGAAAAAATAGTGCTTCATTCTATATGGAATCAGAAAAAAACCTCGAATAGCAAATACATTACTAAGAAATAAAAACAAATCAGGAGGTATCACATTACCAGACTTCAGGCTATACTATATATCTATAGTGATCAAAACAGCATGGTACTGGCACAAAAACAGACAGGTAGATTTATGTAACAGAATAGAGAACCAAGAGATGAACCCAGCTATTTATTGTCATTTGGTCTTTGATAAGCCTATCAAAAACATTCAGTGGGGGAAAGACTCCTTATTTAACAAATGGTGCTGGGTGAACCAGCTGGTGACCTATAGAAGACTGAAACTGGACCCTCACCTTTCAGCATTAACAAAAAATGATTCTCACGGGACAAAAGATTTAAATGTAAGATATAAAACTATAAAAATACTAGAAGAGAATGCAGGGAAAACACTTGAAGAAATCGGCATGGGAGAATATTTTATGAGGAGGACCCCCTGGTAATTGAAGCAACACCAAAAATCCATTACTGGGATCTGATCAAAGTAAAAAGCTTTTGCACAGCCAGGAGCACAGTAAGTAAACCAAACAACTTTTAGAATGGGAGATTTTTGCAGGTTATGCTTCCAACAAAGGTCTGATAACTAGAATCTACAGAGAACTCAAACTAATCAATAAGAAAAGAAAAATAACCCCATTTCTATGTGGGCAAGAGACTTGAACAGAAACTTCGCTGAAGGAGACAAACACAC
Organism: Otolemur garnettii; assembly: GCF_000181295.1. Taxonomy (NCBI): domain Eukaryota; kingdom Metazoa; phylum Chordata; class Mammalia; order Primates; family Galagidae; genus Otolemur; species Otolemur garnettii. The sequence goes on along the minus strand of NW_003852508.1, from coordinate 6,544,043 downwards.
AAAAAAACACTCATCATCTTTAATCATCAGAGAAATGCAAATCAAAACCACTTTGAGATATCATCTAACTCTAGTATGATTAGCCCACATCACAAAATCCCAAAACTATTAATGTTGACGTGGATGCAGAGAGAAGGGAACACTTCTACACTGTTGGTGGGAATGCAAGTTAATATGACCTTTTTGGAAAGAAGTTTGGAGACTATTCAAGGAACTAAAAGTAGACCTAGCATTCAATCGTGCAATTCCTTTACTAGGTCCTTTACTAATACTTTACCCAGAAGATCAAAAATCATTTTACAACAAAGATATTGCACCAGAAGGTTTATTGCAGCCCAATTCATAATTGCTAGGTCATGGAAGAAGCCCAAGTGCCATCGACCCACAAATGGATTAACAAATTGTGGTATATGTACACCATGGAATACTATACAACCAAAAAGATGGAGACTTCACATCTTTTATGTTTACCTGGATGGAGCTGGAACAAATTCTTCTTAGTAAAGTATCTCAAAGAGGGGGGGAAGTATCCAATGTACTCAATAGTACTATGAAATTAATATATAATCACCTACACATTCATACAAATGATAAAACATAACTATAATCCAGGAAGTAAAAGGGAAGAGGAAAAAGAGGGGAGGGGTAGGAGGGAGGGTATTTGGGGAGACCTCACCTAATGTGCATGATGCAATGGTACATTTCAAAAGTATTATGAAAAGAGTATAATTGTGATGGATGTGTTACTTAGTTCAATGTAAGCATTTCACATGGTATATCAAATCAGTACACTGAACCCCATAAATGCATCAATGTACATGATGATTTATGATTTAACAAAAATAAAACAAAACAAACAAAAAAAGAAAATAATAATATTCATAAGAGAAAAAAGATTAAAATTCTATGCTGGGTGGAACCATTAGAGGGGAAAAAATGTGTAAAAACCTCCTTAGCAGAAGCAAAAATTAAAAAAAAAAAAAAGAAAGAAAAAGTTTGAGGAGGCCTGAAAGAGAGCTTATGGAACAAAAAGAGATGATCATTTTGAGCATCAGGAGTTACTGGAAAGAAACATTTCCCAGCCTCCAAAGACACACTTGAGAAGGAAGCTTTTGTTTGTTTGTTTTTTCTATCATTTTCCCATTCACAATCCATAGGGAAGTTCAACTGCTCTCCCGTGTTTTTTTAATCTTTTTTTTTTTATTTGCTTTAAGGATTGTAGTTTCCAGAATAGCAAAGGTAGAGTAGAAAAAGCTCAGGATTTTGAATAAATCCTGAATATTTAAACCTATTTTTAAATCTTGGGTTCTGGCTGGGCATTGCGGTTCACACCTGTAATTCTTACACTCTGGGAGGCTGAGGTGGGGGAATTGCTTGAATTCAGGAGTTTGAGACCAGCATGAGCAAGAGTGAGACCCCATTGATACTAAAAATGGAAAAACTAGCCAGGCCTATGGCTTCTAGTCCCTACTACTTAGGAAGCTGAAGCAAGAGGATCACTTGAGCCCAGGAGTTTTAGGTTGCTGTGAACTAGGATGTCACAGCACTCCCAGGGCAACCAAGTGAGACTCGGTCCCCACCCTCCCCAAAAATCTAGGGTTCCAAAGCTAGCTCCAGATCCTTGAATGAGATTCATAATCTCTATAATATCCATTTAACAACTCTAATCTTGTTGGGGTGGTTACAAATTTCTAAAATATCTAGCAAAATGCCTGGTACGAAATTGGTGATTGATAATTATAATCAGTAATTAATAAATAATAATTAATTATTAATCAAACACCTTTAATTAATAAAGGTGTTTATTTAATAAATTAATAATTAATTAATAATTAATGAAACACCTTTATAAGGGTAGCCATTGTATAAAAAAAGAAACCAAACAACTCCTTTGTATTGTGATGAAGTCTTGCAGATCATAAGTATTTCATAAAATAGAAATACTAACTATTGCATTGTAAATTACAGCAAGCAAAGGAAAAACGTTCTAAGATAATTAGTCATATGCTATCTACTTTGTCTCTCTTGAAGAATCAAATATTGTAATATATGCAAAGTTCACAATAGAGTCCAGAGTGCTAACCATTACACCATAGACCCCTTCTTCAAAGCTGACAATAAAAATATAGAGAGTTATTATTATTAAAGATTTAAAGTTGCATCTACTATTTTCTGGTAGCAAACTCTTCCTGCTCATAAGAGGTATGCTGATACAAAGGACTATTAAAACTCAACAATTAGAAGACAAACAACCCCATTAAAAAATGGGCCAAAGACCTTAAAAGACACAGTACCAATGAATATATAGAGATGGCAAATAAGCATACGAAAAGATGTACCGATTCTGGGAAGATGGCCGACTGGTAGCAACCCTGGTCAGAGGCTCCTGAACAAAGGAAGAAAAACTGGTTGGAATCAGAATCTATGAAGTCAAAGA
>NW_003852508.1:6482352-6534220 GCF_000181295.1 Otolemur garnettii | reverse complement strand
TACCCCCAAAGTGCATCAATGTACACAGTTACCATTCAATAAAAAAAAAAAAAAAAAGATGTACCACATCACACATCATAGGGAAATGCAAATGGAAACAACAGTGAGATACCACTACGCATCGATTAGAATGGCCAAGATCTGAAATATTGACAACAACAAATGTTGGTGAAGATGTGGAGTAACAGGAACTCTTATTCCTTGTTGTTAGGAATATAAAATGATACAGCCATTTTAGAAGGAAGTTAGACAGTTTCTTTCTTACCATAAGACCTAAGAATTACACTACTTGACATATACTGAAAGGGGTTGAAAACGAATATCCACACAAAAACCTGCACAGTGATATTTATAACAGCTTCGGTCATGATTAAGAACTTAGAAGCAACCCCCATGTCCTTCGGTAGGTAAATGGATGAACAAACTGTGGCATACGGAGACAATAGCATATTATTCAGCTATTACTTCAGTTATTACTCAAGGAAATAAACTACCACACCATGAAAAGACATGGAGAAATCTTAAATACATACTACTAAATGACATTACTTAGTCTGAAGAGGCTACACACAGTGTGATTCCAACTACAAAGCATGCCAAAGAAATGAACGTATACACATTTGAAGGAAGGAAAAACTGCATTAAAATTGTAATACTCTATACTCATAACAAAAGTGGAATACAAGTCACATTCGAGCACTTCTTATAATGGCAGAATTTAAACATGATTTGAGCATTACAAATTTATTGCAGTTTTTTCCTTTCTTCAAATGTGTATACATTTTTTGACCCCTTTGTATATTAAATTCTGGAAAAGACAAAGCTATGGAGACTGTAAAAAGATCAGTGCCAGCCAGGGGTTGAAGACAGGGAAAGAGTTGACTAGGTAGAGCATGGAGGGCAGTGAAAATACTCTGTATGAAACAATAGTGGTGGATAAATATCATGATACGTTTGTCCACACCCATCAATTACATGCTACCAAGAGTGAACCCTAATGCAAACTATGGTCTTTGGGTAATTATAGTTGTCAGTGAAGGTTCATTGATTGTAATAAATGTAGCCTTATGGTGGGGGGGGCGGTTAACAATTAGGGAACCTGTACATGTGTGGGAACGGGGGAATAAGGGAAATCTCTGTACCTTCCTTTCAATAAAGGTTCATTATTTGTAGTGAGCTTAAAGATACTCCAAAATAATGAATTTTTTTTTTTAAAGAGAGGCATATAGGTATTTAAAGGTGAGTAACTTATTGCAAAGTATATGTGTGAAAAAGAATCCTTATATTTTCTGGATTTCAAGAAATTGACTTTATGTAGAATATATATTATGAGATAATGTACTTGCTATCTACTCTCCAAAAGTAATCATCTTTCAGCTCTTGAAAGTTAAAAAAATAATTTGTAATTATTTCTTTTATTTTATCATGACCCCCTTTCTATGTCTAATAATTATACTAAATAGAACAATTGACCTCTATGGTCAGATCTTCACAAATAAAGCTCAATATTTCTCTAAATATGCTGTGGAAGAAGGAAGGAAGGCTTGATTTTCCTATTGCGTTGATTGGCCAAAATGGACACCATTAATCATTTTGTTTTGGAGACTCATACATGAGACAGCCCCGGAAGAATAAAATCAGCTGCCATATTTTTCTCACTCAGCCATATTTGTGCCTTTGCACCTTCAAATTAGCAATACCTGGTACATTTCCCAAGGACACAAACTGAACGCCCTGCAGTTGCTGGATTCCCATCTAGTAATACTGCCGTGATGACGGCAATGGAAGTGGCTGTGAAAACTCATTCTTGCTTTTAATTGAGTGTTAACAAATACCTGCGGATTAGACAGCAACTTAATAAGCTAGGTGAGAACTTATAAAAATCTAAGGGTTGATGGTGTTTTTGCTCTTTAAAAATGTGTTTCTCAAGGACTTAAAATGAATTCAGGGCTTCAGAAAAAAAGCCATTCTGGAGAAACTGGAGCTAATAGAGACGATAGTTTGAAGCAGGTAGCCTTACCTAAAACTTCCTGAAAAAACTCTGCATTTTGTAGCCTCCTCTAAGGACAATAGTCTGAGCACCTTGGCAGCACCCTTCCTCTACTCCAAACAGAAGTCTACAAAGGGAAGCCCACTTTTAGATACCTAACCCAAAACCAGGTCTTCTTCCAGGGACTGCCCAGCACCCCTCTAATATTGGTCCTGGTGCTTGAGGAGGCTGACCAGACAGACCCAGAAGCGCCAGTGCCATGACAGTCACCAACTGCAGGAGAGACACAAGTCTACCTAGCTCAGCTACTTAAGGAACCTGGGGTTCATGCTTCCCTGGAATTTCTTCAGGATCTCCACCAAGTCCTTCACAAACTATCTGGACCAGCTCCAAAACATACTGCAGGCCATGCTTAGCTTAGTGGGCATGCCCAAGGCTCAGCTGCTTCCTTGGTGCTCTGCACTCCTTGTGCTATTCTTGAAAACATCCTGACCCTGGGTACCATTCTGCTCTCCCCTCATCCTCAACTTCTTCCTGTTCAAGCAGAAGCCCTGGTTTCCTGTGGCCTCTAAGAGCTGGGTGGCCACCCTGATGTAAATGTTCACAGCCACCCCAGTGAAATGGCACCTGGAGGCCTGTGCCTTGGTGTCATCACCATCATCGCCTTGTTCAGGGTCATCCTGCAGGGCACCCACACAGCCCCCACCTTGTAAGTGGCCAGTGCCTGGCAGAGATCTTCACCTTTCTGGCCACCATCAGGTCTGTGTGGTTCTTTTCTTCTGACTGCCTGTTGGTACCAGGCTGGGATTCTACTGCTTTCAACAGAAGCTCAGGGTCAAAGTACAAAGAGCAGAAAGTAAAAATGAGCCTGATTTATAGAGAAAACTGGGATGCTGACAGGACTGTGAGATTTCAGCCCCCAACCAGCAGCCTTCCTCCAAGAGCTCCTTATAATGACTGAATCAGCCAGGGTTCCACAAAAACACAGAACCAGTAGGAAATTATGTTATATGTTTTATTATATAGGGTACACACAAAGTTCATGTGCAATTTAAAATATTAAAAACTATTTTAAAACCATTTTAAATTGACAACATGTTTTAAATAGACAACTATTTTAAATTGGACAAAACTTTATGGACACCCCAAATTTTGTAGGTCAGACCAGCATACTAGAAACTCAGGCAGGATGTCCATGTTACAGTCTTCAGGTAGAATTCCTTCTTCTGTGGGAAACATCGTATTTACTCGTAAGACCTTCACCTGGGATGAGACTCACCTTCATTATTGACAGTAATCTCCTTCACTTAAGGCACTCCATTATAAATGTTAATCGCATCTATAACATACCATTCCGATGACATCTAGACTAGTGTTTGCCCAAACCACTGGGCACTGTAGCTAAGTCAACACATAACATTTAACCATCACAATGGCCATCCTTAGGAATACATGCCTCTCTCAGGTTCATCCATCTCTGTCCATCAGCTTTGGCCTGGAACTGATGTGTTCCAGGCTGGGATCACTGAGATTAATTCCAGTATTGTAGAAACCAGTGACTGGGTAATTACTTTGTTCCTGTGCCCCATTTCTTGACTTTTAACTTCTTGGACTTGTGGGGCCCACCTGAACCTCATAGCCAATCTACCAGGCCAGGGGAAGATAGCCCTTGGCTGTCTGGTCTACTGCCGATCCTACTGTGCAATTCCCTGTTGGTATTTGCGCAACGCTCCTGGTTTATCTTCTTTGTCACCAGCTTGTGTTTCTCGGGTGGCTACTAGCCTAGCCCTCTGCATGTGCTTCAAGCCCCCCAAAGTGATGCCTACTAAGGTGGAGATTGAGATAGCGGTCATGAACTCCATCCTAGGTTTGGACCTGGAACTAGGGGCCGAGCTTTCCTTCCTGTTCTGGGCAACCATGTGGACAAAGGACAGAGAAGGCCCACACCTCCATCTACTATGCCTGATGCCTTTCCGCCCACAGGATGGCCTAGAAGCTGTGCTTCCCAGGTAACTTCTGCTTTTACTGCCTTTTTGGAAACTAACACACTACCCTTGGAAAGAAGGTTCTTGACTGATAAACAGGAAGAACAGAGGGCCCAAGGCTCTGAGTCAAGGGAGTCAGGGCTGGAGTGGGCCTACGCCAAGGCTATCTGCTTGGCTCAGGCTATCTCGGCCCTTCTGATCAGGATGACAGTGGCTTCTGAGATCAGGTTGTGCATATCCGCTGGCTTGTCTGTGTAAGGGGCAATGCCGAGTAAGGAAAAAACACTGATACTGATAGTAACTCTGTCTCTTCCCTCCCTTCTCCTCATGCCTCCCACCATGCCCCAAGCCCTGCTGCACAGCTTTCTGCATATCACGGGCTGGGTACAATTTCATTTGGTCACATTTTATATGCTCCACATAAAATGAGGAGGAATGAGAATGAGTCCACTTTGGGAACAGCAGAGGCGAAAAGCCCAAGAACATTAGAAAAGGTTGCTGATAGGGAAGGAAGGAGACGGGAAAAACACTGTCGTTTACTCTTATTTGTCTGTAAGGACATGACAAAAGCCTGCCTCTGGGTTCCTCTTTAGTATCCTTTGACTCCTGGTAACTATCATCAAATTATAATGGTAAAAAAAATTCCTGTTATCCCCCTTGGACAAACAAGGACCAACTCAAAGGTCGGCTGTGGCCTGTAATTAGGAAAAAGATGATGAGGCAATGATGAGGGAAACGCTAAAACTCAGCATTTTGTATGAAACGTTGATAGACATCTCAACAAGTGGAACTTTCTACCTTCAGAAACTGCCCACAAGCCAAGTAGAGAGGAACTAGAAGGACCCAAAACTGCTGGCACCTTGATCTTGGACTTCCAGCCTCCAGAACCATGAGAAAATAAATTACAGTTTTATAACCTACCCGATTTATGGTACTTCATTACGGCAGCCTTAGCAAAGTAATACAGCTGCTCTGGTATATGTGGTGTACATGGAATGCTTTACTTCATTACTGGTGCTCATTCATACCTGGCTGTCCTCTCCTGACTCCAGAGGATAATTCCCTTAAATCTAACCACTTGGCGGTAAACAGAAGTGATATAACACATTTCTGGGCCAAAGCTTTACATTGTTGAGTAAACATACTCCATAACTTTCTTCCCATGTCTTGGTGATTAAGGAAGGATTGGTTGGGATGAAAGTGCCAGAAGGTGCCAGAAGACAGAAGTGGCCCAGATTCTAAACCATCACCACCGTGGAGAACTGGCCTGGATCTGCAGAGGACACTGTGTGAAAGAGAAATAAGCTTCTTTTCTGTCAAGCCATGAACATTTTTGAGGTTACTGTTACACAGCATAACTTAGCTGACCCTCACTCATACACCCACCCTGTGTGTGCTTAGGAGAAAGCCTCCTGGGGGGTCTTGGGTCCTTACTTACATCCTGTCTATGAAAAGAGAATCAGCCCCGCTAAGGAAATCATTGAAAAGTGAAACAGATTGGCAATGGAAGGAAAAGTCCACGTGGAGACGTAACAAACCAGAAATGAAGAATAAGAGTCTGTTAATGTTTTTTATATTTGTCCAAGGGGGCTGAAAAAGAATCTAATAGACATGAGCAGTTAGTGGCAGAAAAGTGCATGCTTTGGCATAAGGCAGGATAGGTCAATGGGTCCTATTATAGCAGTAAGGAAACGTCCGTCAAGACCTTCTCTGGTTTCATTCTCGCCAGGAAGGCCCTTTGATCCTGGGAGGCAGATTTCCTGGATAGTCAACAAGAATATCTATTCCCACAAAAATATATACTACCAGAGAAAACTAGTAAATAGCTTTCCTTGTCCATGTCAATTAAATGTTTAACTTGTAGAATTCTGACAAATGCCCCAAGACTTCATCACCTCAAAATGTCCTGATTATTAAAGTTCCAGATCTCTGCAAGAAAATGCACCTAGAGTAAGCCACTAGTCTTACCCATCTTTACTAGACAAAATATGGGTAGGAGAGCCCCTAAACCCACTGGTAGAATTCATTACATTTGGCCTTTTTTTATCTGCATAATCAAACACCACCTAACGACAGGGGTACATTCTAAGAAATGCATCATTAAGATACTTTTGTGCTGGTATGAACGGCATGCGTGTACCTGCACAAACCCAGATGGTGGAGCCTGCTACACACCCAGGCTGTGTGGGACAGCCGACTGCTCCTGGGCTACACACCTGTACAGCACGTCTATCACACTCTCCTCTCACGTAGGCAGCTGTAACAAATGGTGAGTATGCATTTAAAGACACCGAAACTTAGAAAAGGTACAGTATAAATATGGTTTAAAAGATGAAAAGAAAAAAAGTGCATCTGTTCAGAGCACTTACCATGCATGGAGCTTGTAGGAGTGGAAGTTGCTCAGTGAGTTGTGAGTGACGATGACCCAGGATATTACTGTGTGTTCACATAGGCTACACTACATTTAAAAACATAAAATTTTTCTTCCTTTAATAATAAATTAACTTTAGCTTCCTGTAACTTTTTTATTTTACAAACCATTTAATGAGCTTTAAATTTTTTTAATTTTTTTGGCTCTTTTGTAATAACATTTGATGAAAACGTTCTATAGCTATATAGAAATACGTTTTTCTTTGTGTTTGCATTCCTTAAGCTTGTTAGTTTTAAAATTTTTTACTTTTGAAATGTTTTCGTTAAAAATGAAGACACAAACGTACCCATCTACGCAGGGTCAGGATCATCAACCAGGTGTTTCCCATCCACACCTTGTCCCAGTGGAAGGTCTTCAGGGGTAGTAACATTCATGCAGCTGACATCTCCTAGGATAACTGACAGTGTCTTCTGGAAGACCTCCTGAAGGACCTGCCTGAGGTTGTTTTACAGTTAACTTTTGTATATAGAAGTTAAAGGAGCACACTCTAAAATAATGATAAGAAGCATAGTATAGTAAACACACAGACCAGTAACGTAGTCATTCATTATCATTAACAAGTAGTACGTACTGTACATAATGATATGTGCTATAGTTGTATAGGACTGGTGAGGTAGTAGGTTTGTTTATACCAGCATTTCCACAAATGTTGAGTTATGTGTTATGCTACAATGTTATGGCAGCTACAACATCACCAGGTGATAGGGATTTTTCAGCTCCACTGCAATCTGATGGCACTACCATCTGCCATACATACGGTCATCGTTGACCAGTACATTATTTGAAGCATATGAGTGTACTTAATTTTATTCATTTATATTCATTTCTCATTCCCATTCCTATTCACAAGTTGTCTTATAAAGATTGTGTTTAACTTGCCCAGAAAAATGTAAAGTTGTCTATGCCATATTGAGCCTTTCACCTACCTGGTCAGTCTAAAACTTGTCTTTTGATCTTAGCCCTTGATTTTTGTCTCATCTGGAAACACTTGGGCCAGGGAGTCAAAAGAGGCTGAAATCCAGCCAGCGCTCCACTTGCTAAGCTGTGTAACCAGACACGAACTTTATTATCTATCAGATAGGGCCCCTATTCTAACTATTTTCCCCAGAGGGGCTGCTTTTCTCTAACTCACACAAAGGTCCTGGTGAGTGGCAGTGACTGTGCCCTCACATTTCACACACCTTTCCAAAGCTTGAGAGGCAATCCTTTCCCTCAATGCTACGTCCACACTATTGTGTGCAAACTTTAAGGCAGACAGTCCCTTAACCGGGCATACCCCGTCTCCACTGACTAAGGCATCATTTCTGTGACTGGGGTTCCCCTGGCATTCACTAGACATATGCTTTCCATATCATTACTTAATTCTGTGGTTCTAAACAGTATCACCAAAAGAGGCAACTTGGAAATTTGTGGTGGTGGCTTTTGAGTTCTGACAATAATTAGGAGCACTACTGTCTTCTATGAGCAAATACTGGTCTTCCTGCAATGTCTACAAAAGTTCTCCTCAACAGACAATTATCTCTTATTCTACACAACTTGAAAATATTCTATGCAATTTCACAGAGATGAAAGACGTTCACACAGTCAGGCAAGTACTTACTAAATGCCTGGGGGTAAAAAACATTTTCTACTATTGGGTGCTTACAAAAACATTTTAATTTTCTGAGCCTAAAACTCAACTTTATACTGAACACAAAGTACTTCTGCACTATCTTAATGTGCAAAGATTATACTACTATAGTATAGTTCAAGAATTGCTCATTATATGTATTAGAAAACCGCATCACTCATTGCATCACTCCTATTAGCCAAGCCACCATTACTAGGCGTCTCTCCAGCCCATGTTTGTAGCTATGGCATTGACAGAGAGCCCAGCATCAGGCAAACATTTGACCCCTTAATTAAATTTTCTCACATAGCCATGTCTACATATTTAAGTTCAGGGGAAAAGGTGCTGTTGTATTGCAAATTGCTTTCCTTTAGTTTTAGCTTCATTTTAGTTAAGGCATTATGTTACTGTTATTGTTGTTTTCGTGTGTGTATGTAGTCAATTATATTGTTAATGAATCTCAGCTCAAGATCATAAATGTGTTCTTAAAAAAAGATGTAACTTTCTATTAAGGAGGGGCCACTGCATCTGATAAGTTGAAATCAACTCCTTAACCATTTAAATACCCAGCTTCCCAGGCTTCAGTGATAACCCCTTCCCCAATAATTTTCTAAAGAAAGCCTTTTGAGGGTAGGAAATCCCTCAAATTTCCCATATTTAAAAATTTAGGGTGTCCATCAGTCTCACAATTTTGAGGACTACTCCCTTAAGGAACCATATCCAGTAAGAGTCTCACACATGGGGAAGAGAAATACACATGGTTATGTATGATAAAATTAATTAAAACAAATCACATTGCATAGTCACAGGAAATTTTAATTTCAAGCTAATGAAGGATTTGGAAAATTCTTTATCTTGATGCAATAAATTATCCACAAACATTAGCAAACTAATCAATGACTAGTCATTCATAAAGAATGTGAGCCAAATCCTAAGCTGTTTGGGAAGGTACCTGCATTTAACAGAAACACATTACAAAGGATACATTTCTTCCCTATGCTGTGGCTCAACAAAGAGTCAACGTCAAGTAGGACATGCAGCAGGACCCAGGACGGAGGGTTAGGGAGGAGAGCAGCAGCTGAATGGGGAGGTGCGTCACCAGTGCAACAGAAAGGGAGAATAGTTAGGGCAGTGGTGGCCCCACTTTGCCATGTATAGACCATCTGGCTTGGATGAGTTTCTCCCCACCTAAGCCAATCAGAGCTCAACCAGAGAAACAGAGATACATACTAACAGATTTGCTGCAAAGAATTGGCTTCCATGACTCTAAGAGCTGGGTAGGCAATTCTGAAATCCTTAGGGCAGGCCCTCAGAAAAGGCAGACTGGAAGTCACAAACAGGCTAGAGCTGCTGTCCACAGGCAGAACTTCTTTTTCAGGAAAGACCCACCTTTGTCCTTAAGGCCTTTCAACTAATTAAATCAGGCTCACCTAAACTATCTAGGATAATTTCCCTAATTAAAGTCAACTGATTATGAACTTTAATCACATCTTCAAAACACCTTCACAGCAACACTCAGATTGGGGTTCGACTAAATAACTGTGGACCATAGCCTAGCCAAGCTGACATATCAAAAGACTATCACAGTCTACTCCTTGTCAACTTGGTACCTCCACATATATCTTTAAATCAAACAGTTTTCAAATAAAGACGACAACAAAGTCACACTTCTGCCTACCATGATACAACCATCCTGTATACAACTGAAAACATACTAACCCTTTCCCTAGAAGAGAATGCATAGTTACTAGGTAAAGTTTATGCTTCCCTTTGACAGTCTGTTACTTAAATACTATGAAATAAAATTCACTATTATTAATAAATTTTATGTTAGCTGATAAGGAGATAAGTGAAATAAAAAAACAAAGATATTTAACACACCCATACAAATAAATTTATAACAAAATAAGGAAGAAATTCATGTACCTATTAATAATGTTCTCAACTCTGAGAACAACAAGGCCCATCTCACAAGGTTGCTGAAGAAATTAAATGATGTAATAAATCACATCAGCAGTATTAGTATTATTACTGGACAGGAACTTATAATGGTATTATGGTGAGGATTATAACTTAGAAGGGGGTGGCTGTGAGTCTGTGATGTAGGAGTAAAAAGGGAATTAAGAAATGATTGTTTCTGAAAAAAAGAAATCAAACTGGGTTGAAAAAATACCAAGTTTTTGGATGGAAAAACTAAATATTGAAAAGATACCAATATTTCCATAGCATGCATAATAAAGAGAAAGCCTTTCTCTTAAGGAGCAAAACTGTCTTCTGATAAGCAAAATGCCTACCGTCTTCAGTTATGTGACAAAGCCTCTTTCCTTACCCTTGCCCCTCACCTCCACACCACCAGCCCACACAGAGAGAATTCTGGATTAAAATTAACAGGGGAGAGAAAGGCTCTCAATGATTTCTCTATATGAAGACTTTATGAGGAATATGGAAAACAAGAATCAAACAGAGCCACACAGATATACAGAGAAACACAGGCAGAACCTGAGGGTGAGGGAGACTAAGGCCCAGGATAGAAAGGAAGGCTTCCAGGGAAGTGGAGATGTATGCAGCCAGACAGGAAGGGAGTTATTCTTGGAGGCAGGAGTAATTGAGGGGGTGTTAATTGCACTTGCCAGAATTCAAGGTAGTCCCTGAAAACAGGTTCATTTTGTTACATAAAAATTATAACTGGGCTCGGCGCCTGTGACTCAAGTGGCTAAGGCGCCAGCCACATACACCTAAGGTGGCGGGTTCGAATCCCCAGCTCGGGCTGCCAAACAACAATGATGGCTGCAACCAAAAAATGGCCAGGCGTTGTGGAGGGCGCCTGTAGTCCCAGCTACTTGGGAGGCTGAGGCAGGAGACTCGCTTGAGCCCAGGAGTTGGAGGTTGCTGTGAGCTGTGATGCCATGACACTCTATCCAGGGGGATAGCTTGAGGCTCCGTTTAAAAAAAAAAAAAAAATAATAACTGAATGGGTGATGCCTGTGGCTCAAAGGAGTAGCTTTGAGCCAGCCCCATATGACAGAGGCAGTGGGTTCAAACCCAGCCCTGGCCAAAAACTGCAAAAAAAAAAAAAAATATATATATATATATATATATATAACTCAAAAACTTGATTTTTAAAATTTATACTTTAATTTTTTTATAAAATACCATATACTTAGATAAATCAGAAGGAAATATTAAGAATATTAGTAATATGTAGCCTTTATATATACCAACAACAGTCAAGCTGAAAAAATACTCACAGACTCCATTTCATTCCCAGTAGTGCTAAAGAAGATGAAATATCTGGGAGTTTACCTAACAAAGGACATGAAAGATATCTATAAAGAGGACTATGAAACTCTAAGAAAAGAAATAGCTGAAGATGTTAACAAATGGAAAAACATACCATGCTCATGGCTGGCAAGAATCAACATTGTTAAAATGTCCATATTATCCAAAGCAATATACAATTCTAATGCAATCCCTATTAAAGCTCCACTCTCATACTTTAAAGATCTGGAAAAAAAAAAATACTTCATTTTAATGGAATCAGAAAAAACCTCTAATAGCCAAGATATTTCTCAGAAATAAAAACAAAGCAGGAGGAATTATGCTACCAGACCTCAGACTATACTATAAACTGATAGTGATCAAAACAGCATGGTACTGGCACAAAAACAGAGAGGTAGATGTATGGAACAGAATAGAGAACCAAGAGATAAACTCAGCTACTTACCATTATCTGATCTTTGACAAGCCAATTAAAAACATTCAGTTGGGAAAAGATTCCCTATTTAACAAATGGTGCTTGGTGAAATGGCTGGTGACCTGTAGAAGACTGAAACTGGACCCACACCTCTCACCATTAACTAAGATAGACTCTCACTGGATTAAAGATTTAAACTTAAGAAACTATAAAAATACTAGAAGAAAGTACAGGAAAAACTCTTGAAGAAATTGGCCTAGGCTAGTATTTTATGAGAGGACCCCCCAGGCAATTGAAGCAACATCAAAAATACACTACTGGGACTTCATCAAACTAAAAAGCTTCTGCACAGCCAAGAACACAGTAAGTAAAGGAAAGCAGACAGCCCTCAGAATGGGAGAAGATATTTGCTGGTTATGTCTCCAACAAAGGTTTAATAACCAGAATCCCCAGGAACTCAAACATATTAGCAAGAAAAGAACAAGTGATCCCCTCTCAGCATGGGCAAGACTTGAAGAGAAACGTCTATGAAGAAGACAGGTGCATGGCCTACAGACATATAAAAAAATGCTCACCATCCTTAATCATCAGAGAAATGCAAATCAAAACTACTTTGAGATATCATCTAACTCCAGTAAGATTAGCCCACATCACAAAATCCCAAAACCAGAGATGTTGTGTGGATGTGGAGAAAAGGGAACACTTCTACACTGCTGGTGGGGATGCAAACTAATAATGTTCCTTTTGGAAAGATGTTTGGAAAACATTTAGAGATCTAAAAGTAGACCTGCCATTTGATCCTATAATTCCTCTACTAGGTATATATCCAGAAGACCAAAAATCACATTATAACAAAGATATATGTACCAGAATGTTTATTGCAGCCCAATTCATAATTGCTAAGTCATGGAAGAAGTCCAAGTGCCCATCAACCCATGAATGGATCAAAAATTATGGTATATGTACACCATGAAATATTATGCAGCCTTAACGATGGAGACTTTACCTCTTACATGTTTACATGGATGGAGCTGGAACATCTTCTTCTTAGCAAAGTATCTTAAGAATGAAAGAAAAAGTATCCAATGTACTTATGAAAGCTATAACCAAATTATAGCCCAAGAAGAAGGGGAAAAGGGAGAGGGAGGGAGTGGGGGGTAGAAGATGGGTAGAGGGAGAGTAATTGGTGGGACCACACCTATAGTGCATCTTACAAGGATACATGTGACATTTACTAGGTGTAGAATATAAATATCTTAACACAATAATAAGAAAATGCTGTGAAGGCTATGTTAACCAGTTTGATGAAAGCATTTTAAATTGTATGTAAAACCATGACATTGTACCCCATGATTGCATTAATGTACACAGCTATGATTTAATTAAAACCAAAAAAGAAATAAAAGAATATTAACAATAGTTATTGCTCAGTAGTAGGATTATAAGTGTTAATTTCAAAAAGCCTCTTATTTTCTAGTTCCTGTGATAACTATACTCATTTTTTTTCCTAATTGGAAAAAATAAAATCTTTCTTAAAAAGAGCCATTGTGCAGTGTGCTGATGTTAGCTCAGAACAGTGCAGACTACTTAGAACCTACTGATTTCAAATCCATATCTGTTCATTTGAAATTATCCGGCCCTTCTTTTGATTGCTATCCAAGCTCTAGTTTTCTTCAGAACTTCCATTTGCCTTTGAATTTAAATGCAAATAAGGTGAATTAATTTGTAAGGAGCAGTTAACAGCATTAGCTTGACTTGAGAGAGAAAGAGCAACAAATGGAAAGACTCAAGACTCAGGTTTCGACAACTCTGCTAAAGAATTCACTGGATGGCCTTTGGTGAGACACTTCCCCTCCAGGCTGCAGCTCCTCCAGCTATAAAGTGAGGGCGGTGAACCAGATCATCTCCAAGGGCCCATCCAGGACAGCCATCCCACTATTTTATGACCCCTCCGGGAGCAAGGGCAAGCCAAGCAGAAGTGCATTGCTGAGTCATCTCCTCATGGCACCGTGATAGAAATCACACCTCAGACAACCCCCTTCTCTCCATTTCTGTTTCTTCTCACCCTCTCAACCTTCATCCTCTTGACGATCATATGGCAGTAAAACTTATTTTTCACTCCCAACACTTCAGCTATTCTGGCTGTTTCTCAAGACAGTTCAACCCTTATTGGTATCTGATTTTGCTCTGGCTCTCTATAGGGGTCTAAATATTTCCTCTCCTCAACTCCAACTTGTTCCAGCAAACCTTCTTCTCCTCTCTTGTTGAGAGCTCAGCCAACCCCTCCCCATGGTCCTCCCTGCTATTAATAAATGCGCGCAGACCAGCATCCATGCCGATCCCACTTCAGCTTATATAAATCTTAATGCCCTGAAATCTTAATGTAATCACACTCAATTTAAGAACTACAGTCATTTGTCCTTGGCTCAGTTTTCCCAGAAATGACTGGCACAGGAAGCTTTTCTGTAAGGGCAGTTGGCTCAAGTCTCACTTGGCGGGTCTTGGGAAATCACTTCAGTTAAAGTTTTGTCTGCCAAGTCTGAATTCCCTGCTGACCTGGTTTGGATTTCAAATTTCCATCAAGACCACCTGCCTGGTGTTAATTAGTTATGGTTTCTTGTTTTATATGCAAACTTGTTTTAACGTCCATGAACTGGCACAGCCTTCTTGGGCTTCTTCCCTGGTCCTACCGTACAAGCAGCATTCTTAGCTGATTCCGCCATTCGTACTCGAAGTGCTCTGGCCAAGATGGCAAAGTATTCAGCAAAAACCTGAGGATGAGGATTGTACAATCCAAGTAAACCCCAATTCATATTTTTGTTTTCTATTCATTGTGCTTTTTGAAAATCTTGCATTTATAATTCAGGACAATTCTTTCTTATTCTCCCCATCCTGTACATGTGCCCCTCCCTCTATTCCCTAGTAATCTAACATACCAGGAAGTCCTTAGAGAGCCACACAAGCCAGTCATTTAATGTTACTCTAGAGATTGCTACAGTTTCACCCATTTTTAGTGTATTTACCAATTGCCGATTATTGAATAAAATCAGTGATGTTCCTCTTAATTTATCAGGAAGTGGGGAGAAAATAACCTTTTTAGACTTACTAGCTTTCTTTTTAGCATAAAAAACTAAAGGCAAAAGTTACTTTCTTCCTCCAGTGTGAGCATGCTCTCAGGACAGGTTCTGAACAGATAACAACGACAACAAAAAGAAATTATCGTAAACTTTTCTTCAACCCATGGTATGAGAGTAAACACAAACGCTGGGGGATGGTGGATATAACAGCCTACAGAAAAAAGATCTGAGCCTGACCCATAAATGAAGTGAACCAAGAACTTTGGAAGGAATAAGATGCCCCTTCTTTCCTCAAGGTTTGAAATGAAAATTAAATTTGAGGGACAATCCAGAGCCATTGGGTCTCAAAGAAGACCCGTGTCTACAGGCATAGGACAGTCTGAGGGTTTGTGTCCTTCCCCAAATTCATGTGTTCCACAGAATCCCAATGGAAGGTATTAAGAAAAGGGCCTTTGAGAAGTGGTTAGGTTGTAAGAGGGATGAGTTTCCTTACAGAAGAGACCACAGAGAGTTAGTTAACCCTCTTTCTGCCACATGAGATCACAAGTCAGCAGCCTGCAGTCCCAAAGAGGGTCCTCACCAGAATCTGATCATGCTGGTACCACAATGTTGGACTTTTAGCCTCCACAACTGAGAAAAGTGAGTTTCTGTTATTAGTCACCCAATTTATGGTATTTTATCACGGCAGCCCAAATGGATGAAGACATTTTGATTTTCAGTCCATTCATTTTCACACAATTTTGAAACAGTATTAAGTGGAAGAGGGAAAAAAAACCCTGCTATTGTCTCTCATTTTTACGTTTGCTTGAGTTGCCTGTGATACGGATTCCTATCGCATTTAGAAACAACCATCTAGAGAAGGGACAGAGTCATCTTCACACAAATGCTGCTGCTCTTTTCACGTGCCCTAGACTGTTTGATTTTCTGTTCTGCCATGCCAATGACTAAATCCAGGGCTAACGTGGCTGGAAAGAGAGGGGATGGAATTACTTTTCTGTCATAATGTAACGGACAATTTTCTGGGTGCTAAGTATTAAATGGTTTTAGGAAATGATGAATAGCACCAGGCTCAGGAATTGGAAGGATTCCATTTCTCCGATTGCTCTTTTTTTGGATCCACAAATAACCAGGGATTAGCTGGCAACAGGAAAAGCCATTGGCCAAGGCAAGTTCATCATCTCCACTGGGAAGAGTCACGGGATGCCTCTGGATAAAAGAAGTAAAGAAGCTGTGACCTGTCAGTGAGACCCTCCTATTTCAGCCAAGTCAGATTGGAAAAAAGCCGGCTTGACACTAGATGAGAAGCATAAAGATATGTTATCTATAAGCAAGTGTTCCTTTGTCTTGAGCACAAATTACTTAAATGCAGTTTCATGAAGAATTTTTGGCCCATGCCCTGGATAATATAGTCCATACAAGTTTTCATATGTTATGCATGCTAATTCACAATACGTATTTTATACATTATGCATATTGATAAATTACATAAGATTCTGCTAAATAATTATGTACACTGTGCTATAACCAGTAGTACTCAATATTTCCATCACAGTAGCAGTTTTCAACCTATCAGAATCTATATCCATGGTTTAAATGAGGTTTTTTAAAAAGCAGTACTGGTATGATTAGAGAGAAAAAGAGCTAGTCAGCTCAAATTATTGTACTAAATACCTTCGCCTAATCAATTTCCCTCTCAAGGATGGATAGATTTGCTTACTTACATGGCAAGCAATTAAATATTATTCTGTTGCCTTATGCCAGGTACAATTGTCTGACACATCCATTTTTCTTTCACTGCTCCTGCTGCTCTTGGCTAAATTCTTTTACCTTCTGGGAACTGACCAGAGTTTCTTTTTGTAGTTGTCAATTGCTTTGCAATAATCACCAGTTTGGTATTAATTTCCCTCCTACATCACTTCATTCACTAATCCACTGATTTCAAATTGTTTTTTAAAAAAATTATAATTTTTACCTCATCCAATCAAAGGTCGATACGACTTTTATAAAACAAAAGTATTATATTTATGTTGGGATTCTATTCATTTTCCTATTGAGTTAAGAAGTATAGGCTTTTTACTAACATAAATTCATTTTTTGTAAGGCTGTTATTTTTAAATTTTGAATTATGAGATATCTGGTCTCATATTTTACTTGAAAATATGAGGCAAATAGTTAATCTGTCATAAAGAAGCTATCATTTGACTTAAATTCAACTTGTATTTTGAAAATTACAGATTCAAAATACCATATTCCACTAAGAGTCTGCCTTAAATTATTATTGAAACAAAATGGGAAACATGTAGATGAATGGATGGATAGATAGATCTCTCTTTTAAAAATATAGCAGAGTAGGGTGGTGCCTGTGGATCAAAGGAGTAGGGTGCCGGCTCCATATACCTGAGGTGGTGGGTTCAAACCCAGCCCCAGCCAAAAACTGCAAAAAAAAAAAAAAAAAAAAAAAACCCAGCAGATTGAGTAAACAGAAAGAGAAAGAAAATATCTATTGATGATATAAGTTGAATCAACATTGAACTTGAATAAGTTGTTCAAATTAATTGAATATTGGTGAAGGAAGAAGAAGCTAGAACACAGTAATTAAATGTAGATAGATAGTTAAAGGGGGATAATCGTAGCATCCATATGTTTAGCTTTAGAGAGAGGGGGAAAGGCCAGGGAAAAGGAGAAGCACTTGCTATCAATAGCAATTCTTTGTTAAACACAAAGAGACTAGTTAGCTGATACAGGGACCAGGAGCATTAAAAAAGGATTTTAAAAAACCCAGCAGCAAAACTACAACGTAGAAATAACCGTAGCATGAGAACGGCAAGAATCTGTGATTAGAATCCAAATTTGACACTAAAAGTGATTACTGATTTGCACTTTAACATTTGTGTTTCTGTAATTCTCCCTCTATAGCTGTATAGTTATCTCTGAGTTTCTAATGATAATACATTGTTAAATATTTAAATTTTCTCAATTAAGAATTCTATTTTTATACCAAAATGAAAACTGACTAGGTGTCATTTTAAGTCCCTCACCAGGCCACACTTGAAGAAGTCCTAACACTTCCATCTGTGTGTTCTAACCCAAGGCATTTAGGTATGGCAGGAACTACCCTAACTGCAGGTAAGATATTTATGGGTACTTAACAGTTTCTGGGAATGAACTGATTTATGTCACAGCAAATCTTAAGGACAGACAAAAGAATAAATAAACCCATAGTCCATCATAAAACCACAGAAAA
Source organism: Otolemur garnettii (assembly GCF_000181295.1). Classification (NCBI taxonomy): domain Eukaryota; kingdom Metazoa; phylum Chordata; class Mammalia; order Primates; family Galagidae; genus Otolemur; species Otolemur garnettii. Next base: position 6,516,190 of record NW_003852508.1, on the reverse strand, counting down.
TAAGGTACTATTTTTTTTATATAGCTTGGGATTAATCTACCACTGTCATAGGAGTTTTTGAAAAATTGTTTTTGTTTTTCTTAAGAAATAATAACACCTGTAATCCTAGCACTCTGGGAAGCTGAGGCAGGTGGAACACTTGAGCTTAAGTGTTTGAGACTAGCCTGAGCAAGAGTGAGACCCTGACTCTACTAAAAATATACCAAAAAACAAAAACAAAAACAAAAACTATCCAGGCCTTGTGGCGAGTGGGCAGCTGTGGTCCCCCTAATCAGGAGGCTGAGGCAAGAGGATCTCTTAAGCCAAAGAGACTGAGGTTTCTGTGAGCAATGAGGATGCCATGGCATTCTTTCCAGGGCTCTGTCTCTATAAAAATAAATAATAATTTGTTGTTATACATCACAGGTTTTTTAAGACCGTTTCCCTGGTGATCAATACTACATAATTGCTAAAATACCGTTTCAGTATGGCTCTAAATCAGACCAATCCACTAGCAACTTGAAGCTATGAACACCTGTCTCTAAGGACAAGGTCAACTAAGACAGCCAAGGTACAGGAACATATACTGATGTTAAAAATACTTCTTTTAAAGATGGTTGTCAATGAAACAAAGATCTATAATTCTTTTCAGCTTTGTTTTACACTAACTGAATTTGTTGAAAGAGTATATGGCTTTTAAAAATGAGAAAGATAAAAATCAGAAGAGTTAAAATAGCCATACGAAAGTCCAGAAACAACATACAGTGATTATTTTTCAGCACTACTCAGGAAAGCCAGGCTGTCATGACCGGCTGCCCCTCGTCGGCCAGCTGGGCCTTGCTGCCCATCCCCCTTTCTGTGCCCGCTTGCCTATGTCTTCCTTTCATTCACCCATGGAGCCTGTCTTTAAAAACTTAATACACTGCTTTATAGGACAATTTGGGGTGAGAAACACTGGTAGCAGAAACAAGCTGAAACATCTAGGATGTTATAAAAAGTATATAACTTATTTATCTTTGTTCAGGGAAGACAAAAACTCAATGGAATCCAAGCACCACAAAGAAAAAAAAAGATACACCCAAAGTAATTGTGTCATACTGAATACATCAAAACACCGGAATCTAAATTTTCACTCATTATTGTCACCTCTATCACAGACTCAGTCTAAGAGATGAGCTTCAAAATTTCATTAAAAAATTAATATTCATTCACTTAATGAATAAAGAAAATTCAAATACATGTGGGATTTTTTTCACTATTTTTCCAAAAAAAATACTTTTTTCGAGATGTCTTCAGATTATAAAGCATAAGAAAACCTACTGCTTCCTAATTTTTCAATTAAAACTAAAACCGTAGTTTCCAATTTTAATAGGAATCAAAGAAAACCTGACCTAAATGCTCTAATACATCTAATCTAAATGACTATATCAATAAAAATCCAGGTTACATACTAAAAGAAGAACAAATTGATATAAGATTTCTATAAAGCCTAAAGCAATTTCCTGAAAGTCACTATTGTTGGGATTCGGGTGGTTTTATGCTTTTCCTTCATTAATTCTCCAGTGGGTAGGATCTTTTTATGGGAAATGCAGGAAAAAAATATTTGACTAGTTATCAGTTCATTATGAAAGTAATTACATGGTTTTTCCAGTGAGGTTAGAGCAAAATAATTTTGGAATTTCCAGAATTTGCAGAAATGGAAGGAAGCCTGACCAAATGTGAATTTGCTCAAGGAATAAAAAGACAGACTCAATGTCATCTTGAAATGTGTGTGTCTCTGTGCTTGCCAGGCTCTCTTCTGCTTGCCAGCTGCAAAACTCTGAAATGTCATCTAAACTTGATTAAAGACAGGACACTCCAAACTCATTTTTTTGAATCTTTATAATACAAAGGGATCAATTCTTCAATACTGTTGTCAGAAAAGTCAAATAACCAAAATGAGGTGAAATATTGGGACTAATTTCTCCAAAGAAACACTGGACTTTTGACTTGTCATTACTAAAGGGATCCATGGTAGGTACTCAAAAAAAAGTAATGGTCACTTTTACCATTTTTTTCTTAATGATCTTATTAAACAAACAGTTACTTCCATAGGCAGTACTTCTATGTCAGACTAAATCCTAGGTGTGGTAACTCCATTGGCACTGCAGAAAATTTTAGAAGGGAACAGAACCAATACTGCAGAAGCAGCACCAGCTGAACTAAACAAGCATCACTAGATGACCAAGGGCTATCAGTGACAGCTACCATGATGTCAAAGCCCCTCCAGAGGCCCACAGTTGGACAGGAAGACACACCAGTGAACTGTCACACAAGAAGCTCCAAACCAAAGTAACCAAGTAACCTTTCTCAAGGTCACTAAGAAAGGAAAAATTTCCAGAGAGGTAGACAGGTGGCAAATGAGGCAGCTGAGCCTTGAAGGATGAGTAGAGCTCTTTAGCTGGACAGGAAACCAAAGGATAAGAGTGACAGGAGTCCCAATAGGAGCAAGGCATAGAAAGTAAAATAGCAATGTCCTTATAAAAGGGTGAGCCTTACCTTTATAGAGGCTTAGTCTTCCTCCAGAGTTTAAAAAACAAACAAACAAAATTTTATTTTCCAATATAGCAAAGATAATGTCTCCCCGTAAAACAAACATTGGGTAGGTTTACCGCCGATATTGGGTAGCATGCACCTGAACCATCTGATGGTATCCCTCTGGGACTTGAGGGGCCAGGAGAACCAACACCATCGTGAAGCTCACAATGCTTGTTCTGCCATGAGCAAGAAAAGTTCTTTGTCTCTGACCCAGGAGACTTGTGTCAGCATCCGTGAAACTGCAGGAGGTAAATTTGTTAGCTAACAATAAAGATAAAATCTCAGATTGTTCACAATCCTTAGCAGATGAGTCTAACATCATGGAATAAGACAGGAAACAAAAATAAAATGGAAATTTAGGGAAAAAGAAAATGAGTTTGGTCTTGTTCTCATTGAATTTGAAGTGGCTGTAGGGCACAGAAATGTCAACACAGACCTTCAAGGCAGAGAGCTAGAGAAGTATATTTGAAAGTTACTGGAATCTACAAGGAGTTAATACCTTGACAATAAAGAATCGAATCCTGGAGAACACCAATATTTAAGTGGTAGATGTGGAGATATAGAGAGAGAAGTGTCTCTAAAGCAGCATCTCTCAAACTGGGGTTGCAACCCCTTTTTAACAATGAAAAGACATGCAGCATTAGGAAGGTTGAGAACCACTGCAAAGCAGAAGCAACAGCTAGGATAGGATGAGGACACTGTCTCTCAGAAACCCAAGAAGAGTTCTGAATAGGAAGTAAGCAGCAATATAATTGAGAGAAATCAAATCATAGAAAAACGAAAACCCCACTGGATCTGGCACATTTAAAGCCACCATTGTCCTTACATCATGAGCTGGTCCTGTGTTTGTTGTCTCTCAGATTCTTTCCCACCTTTCCCCAGCTCCTAAATCTGGCTCTGGTGTTAGCAGGTTTCCAGCTGGGCTGAGTTCAGCCATGGGGAGCATAGATAAGGGAACAGAGAGGCCAAGTATCTCTGCCTCTCCTCTCCGCCTTTAATGGCATGTCTTGAGCTCCTGGGCTGAATTCCTTTTCGGTTCCCACTGGGCAGGCCAGCCAACCCAAGGTCCTAGCCCTTATGGGTGATCCCAACCCCAGGGGCTGGTAATACCATCACCACTTTGACTCTCCATTCTAGGTGTAGGAGTGGCCTCTAGCTAACTCTGGGATACTTCGCCATCCTCTATTTCCTACCTTTCTTTCTTTTTTTTTTTTTTTAGTCCAATTGGATCCTATTTAGTGCAGTGGTAAAACAAAAGTCAAATGTTATGGGAGATGATGTTGGACACTAGCATGGTAGACTATTCTTTTAGGGCAGTAGTTCTCAACCTTCCTGATGCTGCAGCCCTTTAATATAGTTCCTGCGGTCACAACCCACAGGTTGAATACTGCTGTTCTAGGGGGTTGAGTGAACAAAAAAGAGAGACTTGACAGTAGCTAGAGGGGATTTAGTTCCTTTTACCTGGTTTGGGATTTAGACTAGGTAAAATATGAGCTTATTTTAAGATTAAGGGAAAAGGCTCGGCTCCTTAGCACAGCGGTTACGGTGCCAGCCACATACAACCAAGGGTGTTAGGTTCAAGCCCAGCCCAGGCCAGCTAAACAACAACTGCTACAAAAAGCACCTCTAGTCCCAACTACTTGGGAGGATGAGGCAAGAGAATCGCGTAAGCCCAAGAATTTGAGGTTGCTGTGAGCTATGACACCAAAGCACTCTACTGAGGGCAACATAGTGAGACTCTGTCTCAAAAAAAATAAAAAATAGGGGTGGTGCCTGTGGCTCAAAGGAGTAGGGCACCAGTCCCATATGCTGGAGGTGGCGGGTTCAAACCCAGCCCCTGCCAAAAACTACAAAATAATAAAAAGAAGAAGAATAAAATAAATAAATAATAAGATTAAGGGAAAAATGTCCGAAGAGTGAGAGAATAAAAGCAAAGTAGTTGAGGAAGTCTAACTGAACAAATTTTCAGAGGAAACAGAAGAAAGAAAGGAAGTATTTCAAAGGATCTAGGTAACAGGGTGGACCCTGAAAAGACAGAGGGACGATGCTCTGGAACTGGCAAGAAGGTAAGGATTGATGTGGCCATAAGTTGCCTTGTAAAAAAGGTGGATGGAATTTCTGATGGCCTCAGTTCTTCCTCTGAGATTAGAGGCAGAGAGGAGGCTGGAGGCGAGTGGTGATGTTTGGAATTATCTGTGTGAAATTGTTTGCTCAGAGTGGGAGTGGGAGCAGACCAAGGACCTCCAAAAGGATGAATGAGTGATACAAAGGGCTCAGGCTGAGGGTGAGAGCAAGGAGTTTTACTGTGTTAATCTGTATAGTTTCAAAGTTTGAGTTTTGTTTCCTCCCTTCAAATGTCAGTTGCCTCTGTTTGGGAGCAGCAAGGCAAATCCAGAGTTGGGGTCTTGCCAGATGAGCACTGTGGGAGGGGAAGACTACAGGAAACCAAAGAGGAGACGGTGGTTTGGCCCAGCAGGGTTGACCTCCTATCCCAGCTTCAAAACCTTGGGTAAGAGACTTAACCTTTCTTCAACCAAAAATGAAAGTGATAATAGCCCTTATCTCAAGAGGTTGTAAGATTGAGAAAATGTTTGTAGAGTGCCTACCAAAGATGCTGACGCACACAGAGGACTCAGTGAGGGCCAGTGGAGTCAGAGATTTTCCACTAATCAGATCCCTAATTAGTATTTTTAAATTTCAAAATATTATTATTAGAAGGATACAAATGTTTTTTGTCTTTTTTTTTTCTTTTCAGTTTTTGGCCAGGGCTGGGTTTGAACCTGCTACCTCTGGCATATGGGCCAGCGCCCTACTCCTTTGAGCCACAGGCACTGCCCGCCCTCCCTTTTTAAATCTACTTCAATGCCTGCACACAGATGTTTTTGTTTCAGGGACCACTTGAGTCATGGCTACGAGTGTATCCATCACCTGCATGGTATGCATTGTACACATTAGGTATGTTTTTGCCTCTCCCTACTTGATTTCCAATGAGTTTTACTTCCCTCTGTACACATGTATGCCCATCAGTTAGTTCCCATTTAATACTGAGTACATGTGATGTTCGTTTTTCCACTCTGATGCTTCACTTAGGATAGTGGTCTCCAAGACCACCCAGATTGTTGCAAAAGGCAACAATTCATCCTTTCCAAGGCTGAGTAGTACTCCGTGGTATACATATACCACATTTTGTCAATCCACTCATGAACTGATGGGCCCTTGGTGGATTCCACGTCTTTACAATTGTAAGTTGTGCTGCAATAAACAATTTAAGTGCAGGTATCTTTTTGCTAAAAATGACTTCCTTTCCTTTGAGTAAATATCCAGTAGTGGCATTGCTGGATTGAATGGTAGGTCAACTTTTAGTTCTTTAAGGAATGTCTATACCTACTGTTGTCCATAAAGGTTGCCTATTCAGTTTTAAGATCTGTAGCTCTCTCTTTAAAGGTGGGTCTCAATCAGTGAACGATTCTAAAACTACCCAAAAATAAATAATACAGGTTTCTAAAACAAATTCATGTCAGTTCCCTCTGACCCCAAGCCACATAGATGATTCTGGTAAGACCTACTCTACTCTCCTCTCAACAGAGTAAAGCTGGCTTAGAGCTCAACATTAGGGCTGGAACCTTTATGGAACACAACTCTCCGGAGCACAAAATGGACCCACTGTGGAAAGGGCTTCTCCCAGACAAAACACGAGATGAAGCACTGGTGGAGGTGCAGGGGTGAACAAACAGCGCAGTGTGCAGCGGGACAGTGCAGTGTGCAGCGGGACAGCTCTCGGTCTAATCACACCTTGGCCCCACCCCATCTCCAGAACACAGCTCACTCACACCATTCCCGAGGCGACCACTGGCTCTGCTCACTGCCCAGGCTCCCAGCTTTCTTCTTTCTGCTTTCCTACTGACTCCTTTTTTTCTCATTACCTTAAAAGATGGAAAAAGGTTCCCCACAGAGTCATCACCCTCAGATGAATCAGAAGACAGGAAACTCCCCATCAGCCAATTTTATTACCTCTAACAAGTTGTTAAAATTATTGCCTATAACAAGCTTTTTAGAAATAACCTTGTGGACTTATTTTACTTAGAAATAACCACCCTCATTCCTATTTCTGTGGATAAGTAAAAGTTAGATGAGCTAAACAATTCTATCAATTTAGCTATTTTCATTTGCTTTCAAGTTAAAAAGAGACGACAATATCTTCAAATATTTGAAACCCTACAGAGTATAGAACTGTTTCATGATTATGTCCTTATTCCTTTAAAGAAATTCAATGATATGAAAATGACATATGTCATCACTAATTCCTAAGAATCAGAGAGAAAATATACAAAAGGCTTAATGAACAGATGAAGAAAGAAAACTGGTAATTGACATTTCTGGCCAGGGAATATGACAATCAACAGAAGGGCGACCAGCCAAATCGTCTCACAGACTGAGATTGCTAAAAGCTTCACCCAGAGTGAACAAATGCCATGTTCTGAGGAGCAGTGTCTGAGGGGACAGATCTGTTACTCATCAGTGGGCATGTTTCATCTTACCGCTCATTGCCAGCAAGTTAAAGGAGGCTTTGTGTACCTGTCTTCCAAGAGAAGCTGGAGCTCTGAGGTATAGGAAGGCCGGGTCCTGCCCCCAGGCCCCAGGACAAATAACACACAGAGACAGTAAGAGACAGACACAGCAGTCTTCAAACGCTGTCCTTCAGGAGAATTCCCTCTGTCTTACACTCGCTGAAGAAAAGGGTGAGTCAACTACAGGTCAGAAAGATGTGATGGAGAAACTTTGTGGGGGGTGGTGAGCATTGCATTTAGCCTAATATTTCTGTTCAGCAAAGTCGGAATGACTTGATATCCTTTCCAAATGCCTTGAGTCTTACTATAAAGAGAAACGTATACAGACAGGTAATTTAAAAATCAGTATGACAGCAAAGTCCCCTCCCAGCATGCCCAGTTTACACAATGGGTTTAGTGTCACCTCCCCCAAAGTGAACATCTGTTGGATGCTGTTATTAGCGTATGTGTTATAAAAGACCACTGGGTCTCTTTGGGAGTATTGATAGGGATAGAGGCAGGATGGGGGGAGCTGTGGCCGTATACAGCCGGCACCAGTGGGCCACTCTGGTGTGAGGATCCACAGTTCTAATCATCACTCTGCAGGAAAAGGCTACTAAAGTTGAGAAGGTATAGCAGAGGGTAGACAGGATGACTCAGAGCTTCCAGAATGCCTGGCCCACATGTTGACCTCACTCTCCCATTGCAAATCAATGGTAGTAAAGACCCCAACAAGAGGAACCTCCTGGAGCCTTTGCTTACAAATCTCAGCATGGGGTAAAAATGGTCCTTCCTGAGTTCCTGGCTGTCTAAGGGAAATTTTTTAAACACCTGGTCCTAAAACCCATTCAAATTCCTCATGTGTCAGTCACAATCCAATCCTTCTGAAGCATCAAAACAATGCTTTTCATTCATACTAACCTACATTCCTACTAACTCTTTACACCAGAGTATGTGTAGTAAGCCTTACAAAGCTGAAAACTTACAAAGCCAAGCCAGCAATGGAGTAACCTGGAATGTTCCTCTACTGTATTTTAATGTGCTATGCTGTTTACTAACAAGGCACTTAAATCAGTTCCCCCCTCCCACTGTCTCCAAGGTAACCAGTTCGTTTGGGATGGGTGGGAGAGAAGCACAGACAAAAAAAAAAGCGAGTTTTTTAAGTGCCACATACCATGAAGTCATCCTGAATGAATTTAATTTGCTGTGGCCAGGCAACAATGCAGAAAGGGTGCACTCAATCAGGGTTCTTTCTGGTTGCTTCTCCTGGAGTAATCTGAGGAGAGTTTCTTCATAATGATGCCTTTTTCACATGGCAGGCGCTTTTGAATCCCACCTGTAAATCAGGGAAATCTGTAGGGATTTGCCTTTCCTCCTCATCTCGTTAATCTCTACCTCTTTTTCAGTTATTGGTGAAAATAAAATAGTCTTCCTAATACTTTTGTGTGAAAGGAGATTGGGTTGTCAGGCCCAGAAACTGACACATTAATTCTGATCAACAATTTGCTTGCTGAAATTTAATCTCTAAGATATTTGCCCTACATTCTAATTTAAAAAAAAAAAAAAAAAGTCCATCTGGATTCTTGGTAAGATGCAAAACTGGCATTGATTCAAATTAAGGTTTAACACTTATTTCATGCTTGCTGCCCAGATAGACGTTTGCTATAGACATGGATTAATTAGATTATAAGCATTGTTTAATTTTCTTAAACGACTTGAGATTGTCTCCCTAACTAAATATAAAAATGAATTATGTCACTGCTGTTAATGTAAGATGAAGATTATAAAATTTCCCTGCTGTATCAGTCTGCAGTGGAACTAATTCCACATTTGGGTCTCAGTTTTAAATTGAAGTTATTGAACATTTTGACTTCAGATCATAGAATCAAGCTGTTTAGAAGCACGTATATAACATATACACACACACTTGCCATAATTTAATAGTACCCATAATGGAAACAAAGGGACATGTCCAACTATAATGCATTGGCTAATCAACTGTGATATATCTAGCTCACATAGTAAACTATGGCACAACAATACCATCTGGCCACTAAAAGTGACAATGTAGACCAAGGTTCAAAGACATGGAAAGATAACAACATCACAGATAAGAGAACATCAAAAATTGCAAAGGAATATGTGCAACATCCCATCCCCTCTTTCTCCTACCAAATGCATAGGATAAAAACACTCAGAGTTTATTAGAATAATAGTAGTCACTATCCCTCAATGATTAGACTGAGTGATTTTTGTTTGTTCATTGTCAGTCCCCAATTCCCCTAAGTTTTGTATATAAACAGGATGAATAAAAGAAAATGTTATTTTTCAATAGTAATGACTTTTTAAACTGAGGTCAGAAGAACCCTGAAACCCTGGCATAGGGCCTGCCCACACACAGCATAACCTGGGACAGCCAAACAATTGAATATAACTCCTTCTAATCAAAAGATTAGAAATGAGTTAAGAAGTGTGACAACCTGAGATACGGGAAGGTAGCAAGCTGAGTTGACAGTGAATCAGCTATGTTATTTTTTTTTCTTTGTAGAGACAGAATCTCACTTTGTTGCCCTTGGTAGAGTGCCGTGGCATCACACAGCTCTCAGCAACCTCCAACTCCTGGGCGTAAGCGATTCTCTTGCCTCAGCCTCCCAAGTAGCTGGGACTATAGGCACCCACCACAATGCCCAGCTATTTTTTTTAGTTGCAGTTCGGCCAGGGCCAGGTTTGAACCTGTCACCCTCGGTACATGGGGCCGGCGCCCTACTCACTGAGCCATAGGCACTGCCCCGAATCAGCTGTGTTATTTGTGAGACAATTTGATTGCTGTCAACTGCTCCTCCCACTTTGGATTGCCTTCTGGGACAAGGGTCCAGAAACAGCCAGGAAAGAGCACCGTGTGTCATGCCCTTAACCCGGTGGTTCTCAACCTTCCTAATGCCACAGCCCTTTGATACAGTTCTTGTGGGTCACGACCATTTTAATAATGTTTTATCTTTTCAAGGCATGTTGTAAATTTCTCTGTCAAAATGCTGCAGCTGTCATAAAATAAGCATTCAAATACTTAGGGAGTAAATAAATTACTTTCGAAAACATCCAATCTGAGGAGAAAAAAACATTATTTACAAAATATATTTAGAAAGAAAGGAAGATAGAAGGAAGGGAAAGGAGGGAGGAAGGGAAGAAAGAGAAAAAAACTTAAAGAAAAGCAGAGAAAATGGAAAATAAAATTTAAAAAAGATAACAAGGGGTGAGATTAAGATATCTTAATACTCCATATATTTGTTTTTAACTAAGTCATAAAGTTACACAAGTATTTAAGCCTCTGAATATCTGATACTACAATTGAAACACAGAGAATTCTGTAATTCATAATATTCCTAAGATGAAAGCAAGTTAGGAGCACATCCAAAAGAGAGACCAGTGGGAAATTTCTTCCATCCATCCTTAATGAGAAGGACCCTGGCCTGGAGTGAAAGATAGCCTCAACCGCAGGCCCTCCAGCCACGCAGAGTTCATGGAGCTGTTCCTTGCCATCGTCTATGATGTAGCTTGACAGTAATATCTTCACTCACAGTTTGTATAAGCAACTCAGTGGGAGGAGTTAAAAGCAAACATAATGGTCTGGTTTAACCTTAGGATAATGTTTTCATACACAGGAATATGTGCTCCCTGATTACTTCTGTCAACCAAGCTTTGAAAAACACTGTGCTGTGGTAAACTTGATATGATATTCCCTAATTCCATGTGAAGGTTGCCATTTTAGATTTACAGTTAAAAGCAGACCTGTTTCAACAAGGAGTGTACTAAAGGAAAGGTTGATAAACTTTTCATGCATGTGTTTATTCCTTTATTAATTAAAAGTAATTCAACAAACATTTATTGGATACTTTTCCCCCATGGTTTGATTGGTGATGGAGGCAGAGTCGGTCACTGTGGTAATTGTCACATGACTGACAGTACAGTCTAGAGCAGGGGTTCTCAACAGCAGCACTATGACATTCCAGGCTGGATAACTTCCACAGTGGGGCTGTCCTGTGCTTTGTGGGAAGTTTAGCCTCATCCCTGGCCTCTATCTACCATGTGCCAGTAGCAACTCCACCAGTTATGACTAGAAAAATGGTCTCCAGCTGTTACCAGATCTGTTACCCCAGATTAAACCAGCCAAGAAGCAAAAATAAATAAAACTAAAAATACAAAATAAAAATTCTACAAAATACAGTAGAATAATATTTATGAAGCATTTATATTTTATTAGGTATTCTAAGCAATCTAGGGAGTATGTGAAGTATACAAGAAGATCTGTGTAGGTTATATGCAAATGCCATGGTGTATTACAGGGCACTTTTGTATCCATGGATTTCTGGTATCCTTAGCTGTCTTGGAACCAATACTTCATAGAGACCCAGGGACGACTGTATACCAAATAAAATTATATCCATTACCTATTTTGGTATCATTTAAAAAGTCATTTAATTGTTGTTTCTGCTGCCATAAAAGCAAGAACTTGGATTGCATGATTTCTTAAAGATCTTGCATGATTTCTTAAAGATTGACAAATTTTAAAGTTTTATAAATTTGGACCTAAATTATTTTGATTATAAATCAAAAACTTAGGAACGGAATATAAATAAATTTAAAAACAGAGTTTTATCATTAGAATATAATAATTTCATAAAATTTTCTTATTTTAAAGGATTTGAGTGTTTAAAATTTAGAAAAAATACAGAGTTTAATACTTTTCTTCTCTATGTTTTTATCTACTTGTTCCATTGATATATGAACCAAAGTAGGGGCAGATAGGGCTATGGTCTTAAGCTTTAGTATTATAAATTGTATTATTGTTATCATCCTTATGTTCTTTTTATAAATGATAAAACTGAGGCTTAAAAAGGATAATTTTTCTAAGGCCACAGACTTAATAATTAGCCAAGCCAAGAGTCAAGTCCAGATCTTCTAACTCCAAGTGAGGTGTTGGCAGAGGGGGGACAGCAAAAATTCCAGAACATGATACTCTTTTGGTTTGGGTGAAATATACTGGGAAACTGGGAAACAGTGTAACAGCACTGGGCACAGATCCCAAAGGCAGGGGCATCTGTACTTTGTAGTTCCTCCTAGTAGATCACCTACTCAATCAAAAAGAAAAATGATCACAAAGAGCATTTCCATACGCTGGAGCAGCGGTTCTCACCTGTCGCAACCCACAAGAACTGTATTAAAGGCTTGCGGCATTAGAAAGTGGTTGAGAACCACTGCACTAGACACTTGATGTTTAGTATCTTTAATCCTCACAGTCACTTTGTGAAGCAGGTCTTCCAAACCTTATGAGCATAGGAATCACCTGAGGATCTTATTAGACTGTAAGTTCTAATTCAAGTAGTGTCAAGTAAGGGTTTGTGCTTTTAACAAGCTCACAGGTGATGCTGATGCAGGTCTTGGCCATAGACCACACCTTGCATGGAAAGGCTAGAGTCCTTGTTTGTGGAGCATCAGAATCACCTGAGTGCTGGGTTCAACTGCACCCTCCTGGGCCCCCTCCCCAAAGGCGCAGATACACCCGCAATAGCGTCTACAGTAGAATCTAGGATGCACCTGACAACATGAGCACCGGATCATTCTGATCAGTGATCTCACAGACTGTGGAATCTGATAGGTCTGGATTAAAATCGTGACTCTATTGCTTTCCAACTGTAAGAAAAGACCTTGAGCAAATGATTGACCTCCTCTGAGCCTCAGTTTCTCCCATCTGAAAAACAGAGATACTAAAAAAGAGCTGGTTGGATTGCACTGATGACTAAACAAGATCCTATGTGTAAAGGACCCAGCATATTACAGATACTGAGCGGTGGGAGTGGCTGTAATGGTGTTAATGGGAGTGTAATGTGCGGATGCTCACATACAAGATGAGAATCTCAGGCCCAGAGGGATTAACTCACCTATCTAAACCTACTTATAAGCAAGGTGTGAACCTACATCCAACTCTAACCCGAACTCAGTTCACTGCCTCGGATTACATGTCCCAAGATCTAAGACGTTTCAACTATGTTTATGGAAAACACCCAAATCATTCCTCCTCTGCCCCTATCCTGTTAGACACCCCAGTCTCCTCTGAAATGGACATCAATTTCAGCTCCTTCCCCTTCACCTTTCTCACCAACTCTTTGGATTTTGTTTCCAGGGCTTGACCTTCTGGGCTTTTCAAGGGACCTGCTCATTATTCTGCCCTTGGCCACCTGGGGCAAGGGCTCTCTCCCAGCTTGTTATCCAGTGCAATGGCCAGGCTGGCCTCTGCCTAACCAGAGAGGGTTATACATAAAGAAAGTGTTAATAGGTAGAAGACAGACAATATTTAAGTTTGAAGATGTATGCAAAGTACTATTTTAGATCTTAGTATAATGCACAGGGCCTGCCTTTTACCATTCTTCGATCCTCTACTTTTTAATAAACAGCTCTCAAAAAAATGTCAGTCATAGCTGTAAAATATCTGGGAAAGAAGACTTCGAATGGAATTGCTTGAAAAGTGAAAAGACTACAAAATATGGAGGTAACACAATCCCTTAAAATACATGACAAGAAAAGCCACAAACTTATATCACTACTTCTCTGGCTAAAAAGATATTTCTTGAGGGACTGAGCCACTACAGAATGTTGGAAAAATTCAAGATCCTAAATAAGCAAATTGTTTTAGCATTGCTGTTCCAAGCAATAACATTCAATAACGACATGGAGATTATTTTCAATAGAGATTTTATGGGAAAACTATAACTGGAAATAAAAGGAACACTCCAGCCATAAACATGATGTATCTCTTATTGCACATGTTGGTGATGACATTGAATGAGATCTCCAAGCAAAATAAGAATTATGATGTGTGGTGTCAGCATAATAAAATAAGACTTTTCCCTCTCAAAGGTCAACTCCTGAGCTTCATACAGATGTACAGAATTTCATAGCCTGAAAATTGTGTTAAGGGGCAGAGAACCAGATGGCAAAAGAGTTTTTGAAAAGGAAAATGGAGTCTTATACCCAAACCTTAATTCATTGCAGCACAAATCTGTGTTTTAAACTAGCTATTCTATCTAAGTCTTTTTTTAAAAAAAGTTCATAAACCTGAATTCTCTTAAGAATGTGTATATACATAGACTTGAGCTGTTGTTTTAAATATACAGCATTGATCATTCTATTTTTTTAAGTACACATTTATAAGGCTACTCACATTTTTAAAGTAGCTTTTAGTCTCCATTTTTCTTTCCTTATACTAATATAAAACATATATTATAGGATGGAAAAATTAGATAGATAGAGGATAATTAAAATGAAACAAGACATCTTCTCAGCTAGTAGAGCTCTTTAGTTGACCTTGGATTTTGAACTGCTTGATTCAACTCACAAGCTATATGACCCAGGACAAGTTATTCAATCTCTTTAAGTCTCAGTTTTCCTCATCTATAAAATGGGTGTAGTAATAATCTCCCTTAACAGGGTTGCTGAAATTATTTAATAGAAAGATTCTGCAAGATAACTAGTTCATACTTTTTTCTTACTTTTAAAATATATAACCATTTTATCAAAATAATTCATACCCCATACAATTCACCCCTTTAAAGTGTACAATTCAATGTTTTTAGTATATTCACATGTCAACAGTTTTGCAACCATCACATAGATTTTAGAATATTTTCATCAAAAAGAAACCCAGTTTCCATTAGTAATCACTCCCCATTTCCCCATTTCTCTGCAACCCTTCTCTCCCCCACACTTACTATCCTCCCTACTTCAACCTATAACCCAAGGCAATGACTAATCTACTTTCTTTCTCTCCATATTTGCCTATTCTAGACCTTTCATATGAATGGAATTACATACCGTGTGTGGCATTTTATTAATAACTCCCTGCACTTAGAATAATCTTTTCCAAGTTCATACAACCTGCAGGACATATCAGTACTATAATTCTTTACATTAAAGAATAATCTTCCATTGCATGCATATAGCACAATAGAAATTTAGGCTGTTTCCATTTTTTGGCTGTTAGGAATAACGCTGTTATGAACAATCACGTTTTCACCGGCACTTGTTTTGATTCTAGCCACCCCAGTGAGTATGAAATACTCATTGCAGTTTTGATTTGCAAGCAGCCCTTCATTTCTTATTAGTGCTTTGCATATTTTCTTTGGAAATTATCTGTTTGGATCCTTTCCCCATTTTTAGTTTGGTTGTCTTTTATTCTTAAGTTGTAAGAGATCTTTATGTAGTCTAGGTACTAAAACAGATGAAGGAATCACACACCAGAAAAGCAATATATCTTATGACCACAGATGCCAAAATCCTTAACAAAATATCAGCAAACCAAACTTAGGAATAAAGGATTATGCATCATAACCAAGTGGCATTTATCCCATGAGTGCAAGTTTGTCTTAACATCTGAAGTTAAATTTGTATAACACCCCATATCAATGAAATAAAAAGCAAAACCCACACAATCATGAAAACACTAAACTAAGTAGAAATGAAATTTTCTCAATCTGATAAAGAACATCTAATGAAATCATAATGAAAGACTGAAGGATTCATCCCTAAGATTAAGAACAAGAAAAGGATGTCCATTTCTGCCACTTCTAATTGTATAGGTGGTTTTTGCTAGGGCACTTAGGTAAGAAAATGAAATAAAAGGCATCCAAATTGGAAAGGAAGAAGTAAAGCATTATCTCGGTAGAAGACATAATCTTGTATGTAGAAAAATCCTAATTAATCCACTAAAAACCTATTAAGACTAATAAAATGAACTCAGCAAGATTGCAGGGTACTAGAACAAAATACAAAAATCTTTTGTAATTCAATACACATGAACAATCCCCCCAAATTAAATAAAAATTCTCTTTACAGTAGCATCAAAAAGAAAAAAAAAATACATAGGAACAGACTTAACAAATGAATTGTATGATAACTTATGTGTGAACTTAAGTGGGCTAAGTGATGCCCAGATAGCTAGTAAAACATTATTTCTAGAGGTATCTGTGAGCATGTTTTCACAACCAATAAATTTAGTAAAGACAAGTTCTTTGGAGAACTGTAACACAAAATGGAAAACTACTTTGAAAACAAACCAAAAAAAATTCCTGAAGAAATTTTAAAAGGCCTAAATAAATGGAAAGACATGCAATGTTCATGGATCAAAAGACAATAATATTATGTCAATATTCTTCAAATTGATCTAAGAATTCAACACAATCCCTATCAAAATCCCAGATGAATTCTTTGTGGAAATTGAGAAGTTGATTCAACAATTCATATGGAAATGGAAGAAACACAGAATAACCAAAGCAGTCTTGAGAAATTTTACTAATTTCAAAAGTTACTATGAAACTATAGTATTCAAGACAGTGTGGTACTGTTCTAAGGATAGGTGTATAGATCACTGGAATAGAATTGAGAGTTCATACATACCCCCTTACATTTAGGTCAATTAATTTTTACTAAGGTTCTGGAACAACTGGATATCCATAAGCAAAAGAGTAAAGTTAGATCCCCATCTCATATCAATCAAAATTAACTCAAAATAGTCACAGATTTTAAATGAAAAGCTACAACTATAAAACTCTTAGAAAACATATAGAATTAGACCTCCACAACCTTGGGTTCGGTAATAATTTCTTAGATATATATCAGAAATATAAGAATAGAAAAAAATAGGTAAATTGGATTTAATAAAAATTTAAACCATTTATTTTGTAAAGAATACAAAACAACCCAAAGAATGGGAGAAAATACATAAATGCAAACCATATTCTGATAAGGGCTTGTATGTAGACTACTTAAGGTAACTTGTATCTAGACAATATAAAGAACTCTTACAACTGATTAATAAGAGATAGCTCAACTAAAAAAGGTAAAGGATCAGAATAGGGTGAAGCAAAGATGCTCAACACAATTAGCCATAAGGGAAATACAAATCAAAAGCCCAAAGAAATAGCACATTTATTATGGTGACTAAAATCAAAAAGTATTGGTAATCAATCAACTGGATGTAACAGACATCTGTAGACTACTTCATCAAAAACAGCAGAATATATATTCTTGTTATGCTCACATGGAACATTCACCAAAAGAACCTACATTCTGAGCCATAAAACACACTTTAACAAACTTAAGAATAGAAATCATACAATATCTTTTCTCATACCACAGTAAAATTAAACTAGACATCAGTAATAAGAAGATAGTTGGGAAATTCCCCCAAATAATTGGAGATATACACAACACGCTTCCAAATGACATGGGTTCAAGGAGATGTCAAGAGACATTTTAAAATATTTTAAACTAAATAAAAATACATCATCAAAATCTGTGAGATACAACGAATGCAGTGCTTAGAGGCAAATGTACAGCGTTGAATACATATGTTAGAAAATAAAGATTTGAAATCAATCACCTATTCTTAGTTTCCACCATAGGAAACTTAAAAAAAAAAAAAAAGAGCAAATTAAATCCAAGGTAAAAAAAAATAAAAATAAAAATGAGAGCAGAAAACAATGAAATTGAAAACAGAAATCAGAGGAAAAAATAAAACCAAAGTTAGTTCTTTGAAAAGAGCAATTAAATCAATAAGCTTCTAACCAGGTTAATAAAAAAAAAAGGATAGGATATAAATTACAAAGGGTATATGTAATAAAGACAAACTATGAAAAGCTCCCCACCCACAAATTTGATAATCTAGAGGAATTGGGTCAATTCCTTGAAAGACACAATTTGCCAAAACTCACACAGAAGGAATAGACTATATCTGTTTTTAAAATTGAATCAATAATGAATAATCTTCTAAAACAGAAAGCACCTATCTCGGGTAAGTTCACTGGTGAATTCTACCAATCGTTTAAGGAATAAATTATACCAATTTTCTACAATCTTTCAGATGAAAGAAACAGAAGGGGCACTTCCTAACTCACTCCATGACGTCAACATCACTCTAATCCCGAAACAAAAGACATTACCAACCCCACCCCCAACAAAAAACTATAGACCAGCATCTCTCATGAACATTGATGCAAAAATCTTCACCAAAACACGAGCAAATCAAATGCAACAATACATAAAGAGAATTATACATCATGACCAAGTGGAATTTATCCCAGTTCTGCAAGTCTGATTTATCATTTGAAAATCTATTTATGCGCTCCATCAGTCCACAGGCTAGAGAAGTAAAAGCACACGATCATACCAACAGATAGAAAAAACATGGGCAAAATCCAACACCCATTCATGATATCTCTCAGTAAACTATGAATATAAGGGAATTTTCTCAAGGGATAAAGAATACCTAAAAGAAAAAAAAAAAAACCCAGATATCTAACATCATAGTTAATAGCAAGAAATTAAGCTTTCCTACTAAGATCAGGAACAAGGCAAGGATTTTCTCTTACCAATTCAACAGGGTACCAAAAGTCTTAGCTACTGTAGTAAGGAAATAAAAAATGTACAGGGTGAGAAGAGAGAAATAAAACTGGCTTTGTTTGCAGGTGACATCACTGCCTATGTAGAAAATCCAGAAAAATCAACAAAAAACTGGAATGATTAAGCAATTATAGCCAGGTTGCAAGATATAATATAGAAAACCTTTCTTTTTCCTCTATAACAGCAATAAACAAGTAGAATTTTAAATGAAAAATACATACCATTTACATTATCACCCACATAAATGAAATACTTAGGTATAAATCTAACAGAATGTCCAAAAGATCTATGTGAGGAAAATAACAAAACTCTCACAAGAGAAATCAAAGAACTAGAGAAACAGAGCAATATTCCCTCTTCATGGATAGTAAGACTCAATATTGTCAAGATGTCAGTTTCTTCCAACTTGATCTATAAAATCAATGCAATCCTAATCAAAATCCAAGAATGTTATGAAATATCAATACGCTGATACTTTTTTTTTTTTTTTTTTTTTTTTGCAGCTTTTGGCTTGGGCTGGGTTTGAACCTGCCACCTCCAGTATATGGGGCCAGCGCCCTACTCCTTTGAGCCACAGGTGCCACCCCAATATACTGATTCTAAAGTTTATGTGGAGACACAAAAAAACCAGGATAAACAAATAAATGGAACAGAATAGATAGATAAAAGAAAACTGTTTCTATACTCACAACACTTCTCATATCAAATATGTGGGGTTTTCATACCAAGGCAATACAGTTTTCTATAGACACCATAATTTAGTCCAATTCTGACACTACCCAGAGTTAATAGAGATCCCAAAGGTTAAGGGCTCAGTTCCAAAGGATTATCCCCCTACTTCAGACACTAGTCACAAGTGTTGGGTGCCCAGGGTACCTCAATTCTGTCTGACGGGGCTACAAATCCAAGGTTTCCACAATCCCTACCTGATGTTTGATAAGTTGCTATACCAGTTCTCAGAACTCAGGGAAACACATTTATTGGCTTATCACAAAGAATACAGATGAACAGCCAACCAGATAAAGAAGTACTTAGGGTGAGGTCTGGAGGGTCCCAAGTACAGTAGCTTCTGTTCCTGGGTAACTGGGGTATACCACCTTCCCTGCAATGGATATGTTTATCAACCCAGTGGCTTTCCAAACCCTGGAGATTTTTTTATGGAGGTTTATCACGTAAGCATAATCAATTATTAGCTTAATCTCCAGCCCCGCTCCCTCTGCAGAGGATGAAAATGGAGCTGAAGTTCCAAACTTTTAATTATATCTTGGTCTTTCTGGTGTCCAATCCTCATCCTGAGCCCACCAAGAGTCACCTCATTAGGACAAAATATGCTCTTAACCCAGGAGATTGCAAGGGATTTAGGAGCTATGTCAGAAGCAGGGGCAGAAACCAAATATATATTTATTATGTTGCAAGAGCCTAGAAATAAACCAGCATAAATATAGCCAACTGATGCATGATGAAGGAGCAAAGACAATTCAGGGGAAAAAAGATAGTGTTTTTAATAAATGGTACTAGAACTGAATGTTCACATGCAATAAAATGACTGTGTCTTCGTCACCATGCATTTGAGATTCCTTGTTCAAAGTCTATCACTTTTTTCTCTGTGTTCTTTCCAGCATTCCTTTCACTCTCAAGTACTTCACCAATACTACTTGGTTTCCTCATTAACTGTAGGCATAGATTCTGTCTCTACTAACTTGATACAGGTGCCTTAAGATCAAAGACTGTGATTTTTTTCATCTTGACTAATTCACATAGCCTAGTGCTTTGAACGTAGCAGTTAAACCTAGGCACTGCACAAATCAATGAATGAATATGCAACAATTAAAACAAATTATTTACTATGGAAATCCTAGCTGCCATCTATTTGATATACCAATCTCTGTTCAACTCTGAATAAAGTTAAGAGATGAACCCAAACCACATTCTACCCCACTTCGCCTCAATCCAGTGGCAATGCAAACCTGGTCTCAAGATGGAAACAGGAATTTTATGCTAGTGATATCATTTCAGAGAATAGAAGGGGAGACGTTGCACAACGCCATTTTAGCTGCAAAATACTCTTTGTGGTTGTTCACAGAAGGTACCTGACTGATTTGAAGTCCTTTTCAGTTACTTCAATGACAGTTACCCATTTAGTTTCCTTAAAATTTCAAAATTCAAAGAGCCTGATCTTTTTTCAGGATGTGAATATAGTTGACCTTGTTTTCTTTTCATGACAGGCTTTCGTTTCTCTTCTTCTTTCCTCCCCACCCGAACCCCCCTATCAAATATATTTTAATAACATTGCTTGCTAAATGGAAGCCCCTATTTGGGTACTTACGAAATAAACCTCAAAACATCCCATGGATTTTATAATTCAGACATTGTCAGGACCTGTCACACATTCTCTGAAATCCCCAGACACACCAACTGCGCTCAAGCCCCTAGAAAGGATAGTGCAGGTGGGGGCCCATTTCACCTGTGGAATATTAAATCACAAGTGAAAACAGCATTTGCTTTTTGGCATATTTTAATTCTTGCTCAAGCCATGTGAACAGAGTCACCAAGTCAGCAAGTCCTCTGGCTTACACCTCTGAAGACATAAAGTTCTCACCTGAGAGCGTTGTCTACAAGGCTTTGCACCATGTCACCCAGTGTTGATGAAGCCAAGACTGCCTGTGCCTGCACCTCAGTGTGGTCACTAGGCTATACGGGTCAGCCAGCAGCCCACTCAGACCTGCCAGGCTTTCCTCCAGCTATTCCTCTGACAGTTTATAATTTGGCACATTGCTTGCCTTTGGCAGTAGTGCAAAAAGCCTAGCGATCTTCAAAAGCCATTCTTGCAGTTGAAGGGAAAGCCAATCTCCTGATCCACTCTGCTCTTGATGTGTTTCTCTTCACTCCAGGTATTTGCAGAGCTCATCTTCTTTTTTAACCCATGAACTCGTCTACAATGAGCTTTTAACAAAGTGAATTCTCTTCTGTTTATACTAATGATTTGTCCCAAGGAAAGCCCTAAAGTGATGGCAGAGCAGAGTGCCCTAAGCACTAACCATTCTCAAGATGGCCAGGTTTTGCAGCCCGAGGTTGCCATCTGGATTGGGGGAAGGGGTGGGGCGCATTAAAGACTTCACAGCTAAAGGCAATTTACTTTCAGAGTATTTTTCTGGTTGATTCTCAGAGATTAACAACCTGATTTTAAATGGCCACACCAGCATGGAGAGTACAAGCATCCATTCAAATGTGAATATATAAAAATATTTTAAAGTATAAATTATTAATGTGGTGCCATTTATGAGTTAGCTTCCCCTACTAGACTATGACTTCCTCCTAGTCAGGGTCTGTCTTCCTCATTCATGTGAGTTCAGTGCCTCAATAGGCACCTGGTACATAATAGAGGGTGCTCAGTCTGTTGACAGAACAAATGTAGGACATAAGTGAACTTAGAAAAATTATTTAGAATTTAACAAGTCTTGAAAATTTTGGTGATCAGCCATTTCTTTCAAGAAACTCATCTAAGATAACCACAGAGGAACCACTGCACCCTAGTGTACAGCGGACTGTCTTGCTTGAGTTTAGTCAGAAAGCCAGGCCACAGGAAGCCTGGGCGACAAGCCTTGCCTCATTCTCTCCCGGTTCTGCATCCATCAGGGAGAAATAATGCTGGGAGCTCTCTCTCCCAAAGCGCTATTTCAAAAAGACCATAGTAAGTTACCAAGTATGGTGTATACAGTGAATTTTCATGTCCATTTTACATATTTATAAAGGGTCCAGGGGACTTTGTATCTTTAGAAATACAGCAGCTGACAGAGAAAAGAATTGAACAAAATTTACTGTGTAGACCTAATTTTAAAGTAGTAGAATAACATCATTGGTTTCAAGAAACACTTCCTAAACAATGAAAGGGGAGGTGTGCTGGATTGCTGCCCACCCTCGGCCAAGAGGAGAAGAGTAAACATGAGCAAGAAGCCCCCTTGGCCTGGCGATAATTAGAAAGCAATCATTTGGTAATAGGTTACTTTTTGAAAGTTTGTGTTTGCTGCACCTAAAAAAGTAGAAAGAATAGGGGCCAGATGAAGTAAGCCATTGCCTATGCCTGGGACATGTTAAAGTTTGACACTATTTTTCATAGTCATTGTCACCGGCTTAAACATATATATGCAAAGAGCCAGACATGGAGCACAAGCCAGCTGACAGAGCTTTAATGATTTACTTGTCACACGTGCTGAATACACAGCATGCCCTTCCCCCAAAACACACATATTTCCTGGGGTTCAATCCAGGAGAAAGAACTCTACTGAAATGAAAAATCAATCATTGCAGAGGCAAAAAGTTTCTTGGAGAACATAAATAAGTGCTGCTCAGCACTCAAATGTGATGAAAAAATCATTGTTCAGAATCAATGACCATCTTTGTGGAAAATTATAGAAGCTTTATAACTTGTTAATAGACCTGAAAGTCTACAGAAACTTAAACTTTCCCTCATCACCACTTCCATAAGCCTATGGAAATCATTAGCAGGTGATTACTTTTCTCGGGATTTCCTGGATTCACATCCACTCCCACCAGTCCCAGGATCAGCCACTCAGGTTCATTTTGGACTGTGCAGGCCTGACCTTGGCCCATCATTTTCTGTGCTGGATGCAGCTGAGGGCTGTCCAGTGAAAAGCAACATTTGAACACCTGAGCCCCACACAGTCACAGATGCAAACCACTTCTATCCCTGACTCTTCAGGGTTGCCCAAACTCATTTTAACGATAAAATAAGAATTGATATG
Organism: Otolemur garnettii; assembly: GCF_000181295.1. Taxonomy (NCBI): domain Eukaryota; kingdom Metazoa; phylum Chordata; class Mammalia; order Primates; family Galagidae; genus Otolemur; species Otolemur garnettii. Next base: position 6,492,873 of record NW_003852508.1, on the reverse strand, counting down.
TGTTGATCTAACTTTTCCCAAGTTAAGTTTTGGTGCTGTTTTCTCAGAATCTTTCTTCAGTTACTCTTTTTCATTTGCTGCTGTAACCTCTTGTTCTTAACCATTCCTTCTCTTCGAGCACATTCAATTTTAGAGAAAAATACAAAACACAACAGTCTCCTCCCACAGAGTTTCCCATTACCTCTGGCTTTCTGAAATCTGCTCTTTTCTTCCTACTCTCTAGGTTCCACACATCTCTGAAGCATTTTCCAGAGAAGTCTGTATTCCTGCCTCTACTCCCTGGGCCCCATTTACTCCCCAGTTCCTGGGCCCTGCCTTCACCACAAAATGCCCTGTGTAGCTTTTAAAAATTCAGATGACGAATGTTCAAACCTCTCCTAGGGAGATCCCTGCTCAGAACACGTGGGGTAGGAACCAGAATGCCTATGTTTTCAAATTTTCAGAAGGGATCATCAAGCAGAGTCAGGGTTGGGAACAGCCGCCTTAGACCTTTGCAATCTGCCTCCCACCCGCAACACCAAGACATCTCTCCAGACATCTCTGACAACCTCTTGATCACCAGCTCCCACTGTCTTTCCTCGCTGTTCACCTTCCCACAGCATCAGCCTTGACAGACGCAACTATCCTGGCTCTCCCTTTTCTTGGTTGCTCTTTCTTTGTCTTTTTTCCCCAGAAAAACTATTACCTCCAAGATCCACAACCTAGGTATTATAGCAGCCAGTATAGCTTATGGCTAAGAGGAGTGAGAGGTTTTTTTGTTTGTTTGTTTTTTGAGACAGAGCCTCAAGCTATCCCCCTGGGTAGAGTGCTGTGGCATCACAGCTCACAGCAACCTCCAACTCCTGGGTTCAAGTGAGTCTGCTGCCTCTGCCTCCCAAGTAGCTGGGACTACAGGCGCCTGCCACAACGCCCGGCCATTTTTTTGGTTGCAGCCATCATTGTTGTTTGGCGGGCCGGGATGGGGATTCGAACCTGCCACCTTAGGTGTATGTGGCTGGCACCTTAGCCGATTGAGCCACAGGCGCCGAGCCAAGGACTGAGAGTTATAAGAAATATCTGTAATGGAACACCTTGGTGGAAAGGGCATGGAGAGAGATTTAGCTCTCCTAACAAGCATGAGAGCTCGCAAGATGAGAGCAGTGGTGAATTGGCAGTCTCTACACCTGTGGTGCTGAGAGGCACGAGATCAGCCTCATATTAGGCTGGAGAAGGCAGTCAGGAGAGGGCACTTTCTATCATGGACTCGCTTACTCTTAGTGTCTCCTCGCCTGCCTGCAGAATGCCAGCACGGCGTCTCTCTGCTGAAGATTAACAAGCTCTGCCAAAGACTAAGATCTATCTATGTTAGGAAAACTGCTTTATCTCTCTCTAAGACACACACACTCTCTCTCCAGCTAAAGCAGATAGCTCTCCAGCAACTAAGAGAAACTATTCCTGAGTGAGGTAGCTTAGCAGTCCGCATCCAGAACCTACCTAAGCCAGGCCAAGAACTGGCCAGCCCCAGGCTCTGCAGAGGTACTTCTTCAGTATTTCATCCTGAGCTTTCCTTTTCTTATTCATCTATTTTTATTATAAATCAATATGAGGGTACAAATGTTTGGGTTGCATTATTTTCAGTTCTAAAGTCAAGTTCAAGTTGTAGTTGAGCCCTTCACCTGGGGGTGTGCTGAACACCCCCATGTTGTGCACCTTAGGTGAGATCCTGCCAATGGCCCTCACTCTTCCCCCACCCCTCTCTCTCCCTGTTCCTCCCCTTCTCTTGCTGGTTGAGCTTTCTTTTTCTATTTCCACCTTCAGCAAAGGCAATCTCAGCACTATGATGCATTTGGACTTCTAAGTTCCAGACCAGCTTTTCCTACTTTTAAAGTCAAAAGTCTCTGTTTCTGAGGCCTTAAAAGGCAAAGCATGCAAATGTGGGGTTCTCAGCCCTTGAACATCACAAATATGTAAAGAACTTAGGACAGGCATACGTGCTGGTCCTACTGGCAGAAATTGATTCAGTTGGTCTCGTTTGAGGCCCTTCTGTAATCTGTACTTTTTAAAACCTGCATAGAGAACAGTGATGTGCACCAAAGGCTGAGCACCCTGCTCGACGTTGTAATTAGAGTTCAGTAGAATTTATCCTAAAAGATTCCATATTCAAAAGAAAACTTCACGTGCCATTCCTTGAACTATTAATGGAAGCTGTCATTTGTCAGGAAGTAAATCTTAGTTCACCCATGTGGCACCACAGTGCGGGTTTCTCCAAATACAACTAGATTCCTTCCTTCCTCAGAAGGCCAGTCTTAGCACGTTGCTCCTGTTCAAAATAATCTAACGCCACCACACCTGTAGTCCCAGCACTCTGGAAGGCTGAGGCAGGTGGATTGCCTGAGCTCACAGGTTCGAGATCAGCCTGAGCCAGAGTGAGACCTTGTCTCTAAAAATAGCTGGGCATTGTGGCAGGCACCTATACTCTAAAAATAGCTGGGCGTTGTGGCAGGCACCTATACTCTAAAAATAGCTGGGCGTTGTGGCAGGCGCCTATACTCCCAGCTGCTCAGGAGGCTGAGGCAAGGGGATCTCTTGAGCCCAAGAATTTGAGGTTGCTATGAGCTGTGATGCCGCTGCACTCTACCAAGCACTACAAAGTGAGAGTGTCTCAAAAAATAAAAATAACCTAACTCCAAACTCTCAAACACTAATAGAGTTCCTTAATTCAGTTTTGTTGGGGAAAAAAGAAGTTACATATCATCTATACAGCAAAACTTAGTGTTAAAAAAACTTCCTTAGACGTTTTTATCTTAAAATTCTACTGAGACAAACTGCCAAAATCTCAACCTTTCTCTCTCCCTCTCTCCCTTTTGATAGAGTTTTGTTGGGATTAATTCACTAATCTTTTAAAAACCATTACTTCTAAAAGCTTTCCTGTGGGAAGCACCAGCTAATGGTGATGGTTATGGCAACAAAGGTGAGATCCTTACCTAGATCCAGGCCCCTTCAACACTATTTCAGATTCTGTGTGAAATGTCTTCCGGTGAAACAGGCCAGGGCCATCAGAGGAAGGAAGTTGTAGCAAACAGTTGGTAACCAAGAAATGGACACTCTTGACATCCAAAGGAGAATAAGGAAGAAACAGTGAAGAACAAGACTAAGAAGAGAATCTCTTAGCAGGAAATGTATTTGGGGAAATTTGATGAGAAGTGATGAATGTAGTCAAGTAATGCAACGCATTAAAATAAAAAATTAGAAGTATGGCAAACAGAAAACTAAGCTGAACGTGTGTGTGTGGAGGGGGGGATCAAACTATATAATACTGTAAGAAAAAGCCTAGACTAATGTCCTAAAGATATATTTATTGCTGACAGGATTAAATAACTTCCTGTTTTCACCATGTACTTGTCAACAGCAGGGGTCAAGTCTGTAGATTCTGGTGCATATATTGGTGGATGAGGCATGACCACATGAATGAATTGCTGAGAAATGATGTAGATTCAGTTGTACTACTTTTCAAATAATACTGACTTCTTTTTTCTTGATATAAATTTAGCAATTTGTTTTAAAGAACATGGTGTCACTCAGAATCATTTTATCATCTTGCTTGCTCTCCTGTCAAATCTCTCTTCTTATCTTTGAGGTGTTCATAAAAATTGTGAGTGTTTTTCTGAAGAGTCAATATTCCCTGTCACCGCCCCCCCACAAAAAATCAAATTCATGTTCAATAATACAACCTCAAACTTCTTAGCACTTAATGAAAGTTGCACAAAGCATAGGAAAATAAGACATTAGCAAAACCATAAATAAAATGCCGACAATTTAAATATAGTCAAATCTACATCATCTTCACAAATGGATTCAAATTACTAATATATGTTTGCATGTGGTCTTTCAGGTACATAATAAAATGTGAGAGTCAATACCAACTTAATTTTAATAAATACTATTTGTTTAGATTCTGGATTATGTTATAAAATAAATAAGAATTTTTTGAACCAAGTAAAATTCCAAAATAGAAATGCAAACACTAAAATAGTCAAGCAAAGGTATTAATGATATCGTAGTATCTGCCTTCAAGATAGAAAATAAAGCAGAAATCCATGTTTCTGAAGAGTTGAGAGTAGAGTCAGTGCATTGCAGACCACGTTGCAACTCTCCTACTCCACATATGATTCAGATATTAGTTTCAATATTTCATGTGTCTATGATAAAGCAACTACATAGTGTCTAAACAAGTAACTGAATATGCTAAGACTGTGAATGCTGTACTCCCCTGTGGATAAAATTTGGGTCGTCTTTGACCTAATGTGATTAAATGGCAATTCTTTAACTTTCAGCACATGATAACACCCTACTCTAAAGTCATAGCAGGCTCACCCCAGGTAATCTGTTAGTCTGCTGCTATTAATATTCAAATTATGAAATTTTCCTTGTTCTAATTCTTTATCAAGCACTCTTCAGATAAAATTTGGCTTTTATCGTATACCAATCCACACTCAACAAATTCTAATTTACAAGTTACAATAACAATTAAACTGTCACACAGACCAGTACGTATGTATCAGCACAATTCTTACTGACCTCTATTTTAGACTGTGTGACAGCTATAGTCCATTAGCAAATTGGCATTCTGGTTTTTTAAAAATAAATTACTTTCTTATTCACCTTTGTTCATCTTGGCATGAAACCACCTGGAGCGGGGATCATCTTGCAGCATCGTGATACGGACATTGTTCTTTGTGGGCTGACACATATGGTACAGATGGCAGGAGCAATTAAGGACATGGATTAAAAAGTTACAGGGCTGGCAGAAAGGAAAATAAGAGCAATGAAGTTGTTGGAAGACACTCCTATCAGGAAACAATGTAAAATGGTGTGGTACCCTCTTAATTCCCTCACCACTCAGAGAAACCCAGAAGAGCAAAACCCAAATCTAAATCCAAAATCATGTAACATTAAAAACAAACGAACAAACAAACACAGCCTGATTCCCCAAGACTTTCTCATTTCTTAGTGTTGGTTTATCTATAGCGAAGCATGCACTCAACTTTACTTTTAACAGTGATATATGGTTATAGACTGATTGACATCTCACCTATCTCTAATTCATCAACAATCAAGTTCCTTCTATAGAAAGTCAGAACAAGGCTTTTCCATTAGTCAAAAAGGGTAGTTTATTTCCAAAAGAGAGTAAAAGGCAGTCACTTTGTAGAATTATTGGCCAACTTAAACATTCAACAGAGTCGGTTATTAATCATGTGAGACAATTTCCTAAAAACCCAAACATTGCCCCACTCAAGTGAAAATATAATATTAGTCACCTGGGCCAAAAATAATTCATATTGTTAGTCTTGCTGCTGATCTTCTCTATAAAGAAAACAAACATCTGTTGTTTCCCCAAAATCTCCTAGATGGAGTACTGCCGTGTAGCAGAAAGAACCGTGATAGTAATCATAATGATAAAAGGTAATATTCATTATCTAAAGGTAATCTAATGACCTTACGTAAACCATTTTGCTCTTACAGCACCTAACAAGATGAGTTCTATTACTATTTTCTCTATTGTACAAAAGAAGAAACTTCAGGGAAAGAAAGATTTTATGACTGGTCCAAGGCTACAACAAAGTAAGAGAGGATTCGAGCCCAGGTTGCTTACAAACTATGCTCATAACCATTGTGCTACAGATACTCTAAAAAAAATGTGCATGAGGGTGGAGGTATGTGAGGGGCAAGAAATACTAGTGTTCATTTTCCTACTACTTGTGTGACTTTGGACAAGTATTTCAGTTCTCTCATCACTTGGTCTTCAAGTATCATTCTTCTGGAAAGAATGGAGCAGCCTTAGGAGCTTTCCAGAAATGCAGAACCATAATCAGCAAGTTAACAAGATGTCAAGGTGATTTATATATCAGACAGAATTTTAAGAAACACAGTTGTGATTTATATTTACATAGAATTTTGAGAAATACACACCTAGGCCTTATCAGTAAAATCTGAAAACTGGCCAAGATGTTATCAACAGTCTCTTCTAAACCAAAATTCCACGTATGTCTGTGGGCATGTCACTTCAAATATTTAAGTATTTTACATGTTCATGCAAGTTCAGAAGTCAAATACTGGATATTGTCCATCACTGGGAAAAATAATTTTCAAATTCATCATAATTTCTTGGTATTATTAATACATAGTTTGTCAAAGTTGGTTTACATGTTCTGTGTTGATTGAACTAATATAAAAACAAGTGAAAGGTATTTGAATTCTGTTGCTTGAATTTCATATCGATGTTTTTTCAAAGTACAGACTTAGATCCAACTAACATTTCAAAATTGAATACAACTGTAATTTATTCCTAAGAACTTAAATTATTTTCTCCAAAAAAAGTGTTAGCAAAAACTTGATCCATTTCCGAATTGTTTTTCCCTAATGAAGATGTTAATTGGTGTTCCTGTGTTTTAGGAAAACGTGCAGTCAATGCCCCATTTTCTTTTTCTTCGGCCCATAAATCACATGTATTTTTCCATTTTGCACTAATGACAATTAACTTCTGGAAGTTATTGAACTTTATAAATGAGCATGAGGAAATAAATAACAGTGAAACTATAACATCACTATCTATTCTGATATTTTAATAAGTAGATGTATTTTAATTATTTATGATACTTCATAACATGCCAGTAAATGCTTTCTAATGCTTTTTGTAAAGGCAATGAAGTCTTGATAATTTTATATTCAACTATCGTTCCTTGCTATTAAATTGTTCATTGGTGATGTAAAGTGATACCACTGATGGGATTATGAGAATTAGAGTTTTGGATCAGTGAAGTTTGAGCCATTACATGGCTACAATTCCTGTAATTAATTATCCCAGAAAGAACTTCATTTTGTTATATGCTGATCTCACTGCTTTGATATTGCTCCTAGGAATGCCTCTCCTTAGTAATAGTGTTTAGCATCAGTAAAAACCAAATGCCCCTCTTTGGTTTTCTATGTTTGTCCTAATGACTGTTAGTTTAGGAAAAATACTTTCAATATGCCAGTAACCACCAGGGTAACTTCGGAAAATTTCAATTTTCTAGGCTCTTGCTATTCAAAGTACGGTTCAGTCCTCAGCCCTTGCTGGTGTCTGGTACTGGGTGCCCACATCAGTGAATGTTATACCTGAGAACAGATGACCCTAACTTGTGGCTAACTTGTAAAAAAAAAAAAAAAAGCCCATGGTTGGGGAATTCCTTCATGTTCATGGTGACGTCCAGGCTCTGCCTCTTACTTGCCACTTGGATTGATGCGCCTGCATCACCTGCCCAACACTAAGGTCATCTCCCCTACACATGACCTCCCTAAACAGCTTCTAGAGCTGCCCCTCTAGAGAGGATCAGATGAAAGAAATATCTATGGATTCTAGTTCATTTTTTCCTTACTATCAATTTTAAGACTTTCAGAACTTTATATTAATAAGTAAAAATTAGATACAAAGGGACCACAAAAGGGAGACTGCTAAGCATATTGTTGAAATGAGTACTTCAAATAAAATGAAAAATTCCACTTTGACCATAGTGGGACCAACGGGGGGCAGAGAAACTTGTGGCCTTCCTGGTCTGTAAGTGCAGGCTTCTGACTGAATCCAAACTTCACATAACAAATGCTTTCATTAGAAGGGGCGCAGTAGAAAAAAATGGAGCTTTTCTTGCCTCCTTGGGTGCTTAAAAGAGAACACTCTTGAAATCAGAAGGCCACCACTTAGTGGTGCGGTAGATAGTTTACATACACTTTTTCACTTGCCCCTAGTGGCCCCCTTATAAGGTAAGGCCTTACTCTGATATTTGCACACAAGGACCTTCAAGAGACTGAGAAACTTCAGAGGCCTACCTAGCTATCAAATGAAAGGGCCAGAGTTTGGAATCAAAACTTAGACTCATTCATATTTGAGATTTAAACACTGATCTGACTCTAACGTTCCTCACTACTAGATTCTAGACTCCTAACTGCTAACCAGATAAGCATGCATCTTAGAATATAATTTTGTAGTTGGTCGTCTGTTTCAACCCCCTAGGCTGCATATGAGATTAGAAAGGAAAACTATTTGTAAGTGGCAAACTGCTAACATTTCCCAGTGTTATTTCCCATAACTGCTATAGCTCCTCTTCCCTGGATGCTGGTCAAGTGATAGGGAAAAGAAATCAATATTTATTGAGTCTCAATTGTAGCTTAAATGCTCTATGTGTTTGCAAACAAGAATGCTGGGAGGTAGGTATTATTTCTCAAATAAGGAAACAATCACAGACATGATGTAGTGAGTTGATTTCCTTGGCCCTCTCCCTTATTTTGACATCTCACCTATCCTAGGATTAGCTAATCCTAATCATTTATCCTAATCATTATCATCGTTATCAAGTATTTGGGATTTGTTTCACTTCCTTTGCTGTTATTTTCCTACATGTATTTACTAAATCCATTATGTGCTGCCTCGATATGCAGTGTGGTGATGAGCTGATCACTGTGATGCCCACCGTTTTGTCATTTGTGCTGCCATCCAGAAGAAGATGGCTGTTTGGAAAGAGGGCAATGAACTTCTAACTTAGTAATGTGTGTGTAAGTGATGGTACTTGGCAATACTAGGATGCTATCTTGAGGGGTACAACATATACTCTAGACCTTCTGCTTAAATAACTGCCATTTCTCTAGTGGTTAGAATATAAGCACAGGGGTCCTCAAACTTTTAAACAGGGAGCCAATTCCATTAGAGGGTCGGACTGAGGGCCCCGGGATGAGTCAGCTGCTAAGCAGGACAGGCAGCAGCGGCAAAAACACCCGGCAGGCCGGATAAATGTCCTGGGTCAGCTGCATGTGGCCCACGGGCCGTAGTTTGAGGATGCTTGGTATAAGGAATCCAAGAAGCCTACCGGGGAGGTAAAAATGGTAGGCTTCTCTTCCGAGTGCTTCTTATGAATGCACTCAATGATTCAAGAGGCTACACTGAGACACCAGCCATTTTCTGTGTTCTCGGTTTAAATCACCCATGCCAAAATTTTTTAGAAAATTTATTGCATTAAATCATGACTTAGTAACTCCCAAGGCGGAAAAAAACACCCCCATTTCATAAATGAGGGAATAAATGTAGTTCCTACTATACAGCTTGTTTAGTAAGTGGCCAACCTGAGATTAGGCTCAGGTCGGACTGACTGCAAAGATCATATTTTTCCATTAATACTACCTCCTTCCTGAAGATACATAAAGGAAGTAAAGTTAAGGCCAAAATACCATGTAGGTATCTAACAGTAAGACACTTGGCTGCCAGGTGAAATCAGTATACACACAAGGTCTGTTGGAACACTGGGGTAGGTTCCAAAAAAGCTACAAGCCACAATGGCTCTTTTTGGCACTTAAAATATGATAGGGAAATGCTTTTTAACACCAACCCAACACCAAAATAGCAAAATAGTATCTTATATATATAAGAAAAGCCAATGAATTTGTATATCTGAATTATACATTTTTTAATGAAATGGGATGTTATTTCTAAGTACATAATGGAATTTTAATGAGGCCAAGAAACAATGCCTAGAATAGGTCTTGGTTTACCAGTGAGTACAAGGATTTATAATCACTATGCCAAGAGCGTATTCAAAAGGCAAGTCTCTGATTATGTGCACTTACACTGTTAAAGAGCAGACATTTATAAAACTGCTGTTAGAAACAGTGTGTTCTCTTACATAATTAAGGAATTTATCTTATGACTTTATTTGCAGCTTTATTTTTTGTAAGTCCTGTCAAATACTTAACATACTGATAACCATGTGCCCGAGCCCTGACCACATTAGCATAAATTCCAAATTATTCTTATTTAAGATTTTATTACAACTTCAGCTCTTCATTAGCTCTTCACAGACATCTCCGAATATAAACAATTGGAGTTCTTGAAATTTACAACACACAGTAACTTTTGGGGCTCTCTCCCTTCTGATCTTTAGTCAAGTTAATCCTGAAATGAAGCTAATGCACAGAAACCTAGAAAACAAAATCAGCTTGAAAGCACATAAGAAATTGTGTTCAAAGACACAGAGGTATTCTCCAATGGCTGCCCAATGCTATGTATTGTTGATAAATTAAAGAAATGAGAACAGATAAAATTTGAAATTATTTTATAAGGATAAATAAAACATAATTGCCATGCTTTGGTTAAATACATACAAGACAATTAAAATTCTTCCCTCTTCTAATTATAATTCATTTTTAATTTAATTTTGAAGTCCCAAGCTGCTCTCTAATTGTTTCATCTGTTTCTGTTCTTATTCAATAGGTTATAAGCTCTTTAAGAAATTATGTCTTGGCTTGGCACCCATAGCTCAGTGAGTAGGGCACCAGCCACATACACTGAGGCTGGTGGGTTCGAGCCTGGCCCGGGCCTGCAAAACAACAATGACAAGTGCAACAAAAAAATAGCTGGGAGTTATGGTGGGCACCTGTAGTCCCAGCTACTCGGGAGGCTGAGGCAAGAGAATCACTTAAGCCCAAGAGTTTGAGGTTGCTATGAGCTGTGATGCCATG
>NW_003852508.1:6464528-6482332 GCF_000181295.1 Otolemur garnettii | reverse complement strand
AGTGTCCCATCGATGATATATCTATATAAAAACCCAAATACAAAATTAAAAAAGAAACTCTGTCTTAAAAAAAAAAAAAAAAAAAAAAAAGAAAGAAAGAAATTATGCCTAGTGCAATGCTGGATAAATAACAGATTGGGAATGACAAATAGGTCTTATTTCCCATCTCCAAATTAGCCGTAGTGTCTGCCTGGGCAAGTACACTAAGAAAGATTATAAATTAATGATTAGACTCCACCAAGAGAAATTACCAATATTGATTAGTAATGTCCTCAAGAGAAGGAACTGGCAGTACACACCACCTATTTTTTCCCCTTATTAGTGAGCATTCATTTCATATTGGTTAATTAAATAAAAAATGTAAACAGGGAGATGATGATTGCTGTGCAATGTTACCATTAGGTTTAATTTTCATCCACATTTAGTAAAAATTATACTGCATCTAAATACATTATTTAGCATGCATCGATAAACTAAAATTTAAAGGAAAAGCAACTGGTTCACAAAATCATCAGAAATAATTTGTATTGCTATCAAATCTATTCCTTCGGATCCTTTACTCAAAACTGACTTGAAATCCTCACACCTCTACCTAAAAAATGGCAATTGGAGCTCCATGTGGTGCCCAGAATTATACAAATTGAGACTGGCTCAAGGGCAAACACTTGTGCTGCTTTGAAAGGCAGAACTTCTGATGAAGCTAATGTTTATCAGGCCCACATAACCTCCAGAGTCCTCCTTGCCTTAGTATCTGGTAATTCTAGTAAGAAAGAGAACAGATATAATTATATCTACCACCCTACCCCCGCCAAGACACACACACACCCATCTGTTCCAACTTGCACACCTTTATAGCTACATCTATAAAAATATGGCCACCTCTATGATTTGCAGAAGTCTCAGAGAAAGCAGAGTTTCCCATTATAAGTAGTTCTCTGACTATCCTACTTCATAAGAAAAAGGTGTTGATTTTGCTGTTGTTTGTATTTTGTATAACAAAGGAAGGGCTTGCAGTACTTGGTACTTGAGGCAATTTTTCACTAAAAACAGGTTGCCAAAAATAAATATTTATCCATATTTAAAATAAAGGAAATAAAAAAAGATTGTCATCATAATTCTACATTTTAGTCCACTTCCATCTCTCTAAAACCCTAATACTTATACAAGTACTCTGCCAAGGATTCTGTCTAGTGAAATAGGTCTAAATTTAAACAGTATGTTGAAGCAATTGGGAGGTAATTATTCTAGTCATAATCATATAAAAATCTCACTGTGCTCAGGCTAAGAAATATAGCAAAAAAGCCAGCATATATGCCTCACAGAAAATGATTAAAAACCATGAATTTTATGCCAGTTGCCACCTACAGCACCTGCTCTGTGACGCTGGTGAAGTCTATACCAGAGCAAGGTGGGTGGTCAAAAGAATCTACAAGGCCATTGGGTTTGACCCCAATTATCTTTCATTGTAAATAGGCCATATGTCAAATTCCAAGATAAATTGGAAACATTTGATCTATCTCTTCTTTCTAAATTAATTTTAAGGGTTCATTTTCTATGCTTTCAGATCTTTTATTTGAGCTGGTTTCCTCTTAAGGAAAAGATATATTTGGCTTTGTAGATTTAAAAAGATTCTATCATTAAAAATACTTTTGGAAGAAGAGAATTTAACAGTCAGAAAACATGTTGAGGAGGAAGGAAATGGCAGGAAATAACCAGAGTCAAAATTTAGGATAATAACCAATACTATCCACTAAGTTTCTTCACAGGAATCTGTGTTTACTAAGGAGAAAAAGATAACTAAGAAAACATTCATTATCATGCTCACCAGAGATGGATGCTTTAACAAATCTCTTCATTTCCCCATTCAAATCATTGCTATATCCATGCAAACCAACACAAATAAATATCTCACACATGAAAAGTAATATTCCTATGAGCCTTTGAGGTACATTTGAATCAATGCTTCCTTAAGACAGAGTATTAAACCACTGAAAAAAAACCTTGATTTATTCAAAAATGAAAATAATATTAATGTAAACCAGTGTGACCCACAACCAAATAGATGCTGCATGAATGATTTCAGGACAGCATAATTTTCATAAAACAATTTGGCATTAAAACCAAATAGCATACCAAAATAGAACAGACATGCCCAGCCCCCCGCCACTCTCTACTTCTCATGGTCCTGAGCAATTTACTATGTTCTTCTGAATTTTGTTCATAAAAAATCTGTTGGAGAAGCAGTGGTTTTTCTTCCTTAAATTAACAGAATGAAATGAGTAGGGAGGGTTTTAACCCTAATTTTTAAGGATTTTTGTCCATTTTTTAAAACACTCCTGGAGTTAGGGAATGTATTGGTACAAAGTGTGTGTTATTCTTTTTTTCTTTTTGGAAGATTATTCCATGGGTGTTGGAATACCATATTCATTACCCCTGAACCTGTGGATATAGTCACTTCTGTGCTCATTTGTATATGACCAGGGCTCTGGTTCTTAAATCGGTTACTGTTTCCACCCCACAGACAACTCAAACAATAGCTTTAAAGTTGTGGAAAGATGACACAGAGCTGACGAGGGAAAGAGCAGCAAAGGGCTGAGTGAAGGAAAGAAGATCTAACCACAGTGGGAAGAAAACAGCATCCTGCTCGATCCCTGTTTGACCTTTCTTGCTACTTAATTTTGAATTTTGTGTAATGATACTGAAGAGGCGATGAGAGGTGACTGGTGAGGTAATGACCTCAAGTGCCCCTCGGGTCACTCTTAGGTCTCTCCTACGCGTATCCGCTGACCTCCCCTTCTCACTGTCCCATGCCCCCTTCCCCTGACATGAACCCAAGTCTCCTTTCTTCCAGTGTAATTTCTTCCTCCAATGCCTTTCTTTATTCTGGCTAGACCTATAAAAGAACATCATTCTGTGTTGAAAAAACAGCTGAGAGAGAAAATGTAGAGACATTGAACTTAGCCTTAAAATATATATGTCTATCCAATATACATAGTCTAATGAACTTTCCACCTTTCCACAATAAAGCATTAATAAGAATGAAGCAAGATCCTCAGAGTATCAATGATCATTAATGATGTATTCATTACCAATAAGTGTTAGTGTCCCATCGATGATATATCTATATATAAACCCAATTACAATATTAAATAACTAGCATGATTAATTTATTTTCCTAAGCAAGTAAACATTTTTATTAAGAACTTGTTTATAAAAAGTGTCTCTTGTTATACTGATCTAAGGCTTTGGCCATAGGAGCATTTCATCATACTTATTTGACTCATCTTTAAAAAAGAAAAAAAAATAGAAAATATTACTGTTCATAGGATCAAGGAGAAAAACTGACCACCCCCAGGAGGTTGTAAAAGGGAAAAAAAATAGACTTCTATTTATTTACTCAGCCAAACTTCAAGTATTTAATACATATGAAATATATAAAGTACAAAAGGTGGCTCTCTGAAGCTTTAGGGAGGGAGAGGACACATTCTGATGGCAGCTATGATGGTCCTGGACTTTATCACCAACCATCCCCAGAGAAGAAAGTAAAAATGTAAACATTCAGGATTACCTAAAATGGTCAGCATTATTATGTACATCATAGTCTTTGATGACCTTCTTTCACATTCTTGGTCTAAAAACGAGGCCCAGACCTGGAAACTGTCCCATAGATGGTCACCCCAACTCTAAGTTAGACATGACTATTCCCCAGGAACCTGTCTGTGATACTCCAGCAATGCCACCAGATAACTATGAGACATTGGATGAATCACTCTTCCATCAGGGTCATTCTATATGCAGCCATGAAATGAATATCTCTAATACGTAGTATTCTTATATTCCCACTGTATATTACTCAATGGAAATTATAAAAATGAATTTTTAAAATTTTACATGATCTAGTATTTAGAATTAACTCACTATCTGAATATTCAATTTTTAGAATATTGATGACCTTTGTTTCTGCCATTGCTTCTAGTTTTCTTGTATAGTTGTATATTTCCTTGACACTAAGAAAAAAGAAATGGGTTAATATATTAGACGTATCATTGCATTGCTTGTTATAAACTCTAAACTTTTTAGTCTGGGGGAAAATTTAAACATTCTAAACATGTTTGGGGAGTTAGTATTTCGCTTATCTGTTCACTTTGTATGACTGAGGACCTTAAAAAGTTTATTAGTGCAAAGTTTATTAGTGCATTTCTAAAGTGATCAAAACACATATTGGGCACAATCTAATAATTTTAACTTCATTATGAAAGAAGGGGGTGGATTTTTTGTATATTGTAGTAAAAAGAAAAAGAAAGAAAAAAATTAAGTGTGACTGGAAAAAAGTCTTGAACAATAAATGCTAGGTTAATAATTTCCTTCAGCTGGTTGTATTTCCTTAGGAGACTGCTACCTCTCCTAAGAAAACTGAAGCTATCTACGCACTATGACACAGCAGTCTTTACTTCTCTTCAAAATATAAAGGCACTGATTGAACCTCTGTGCTCTCAGGAACATTCCAGGCACTACAGAGTTTACAGAGGTGAACAAGGCTCTTTATTAACAATTTAGAAAGGGGATGGGTGGAAGGAAGGTAATTGGTGGGACCACACCTATGGTGCATCTTACAAGGGTACATGTGAAACTTACTAAATGTAGAATATAAATGTCTTAATATAATAACTAAGAAAATGCCATGAAGGCTATGTTAACCAGTTTGATGAAAATATTTCAAATTGTATATAAAACCAGCACATTGTACCCCATGACTGCATTAATGTACACAGCAAAGATTTAATTAAAAAAAAATTTAGAAAGGAAGAAAACCAGCAAGTAGGTTTATTTTAAATGGAGCACTGGGCACAGGAGATAACATGATGAAAGAAAGAGGGGAGGGAGGCTGGAGTTAAACCATGAAAGAACACATATTGCATGAAAATGAATGAATTATCAAAGGAGTGTGGGGAGGAGGAGGGTTCACTTATTGCTGTTTGCTTGGAAAAGATGCATTTTAGAAGAATGGTGGCAATCATGTGTGGGATGAAAGAAAGCAGGAAAGACTGGTAGTAGGAAGGACAATTGAGACCTAAGGAAGGTGCCAAAGAAAACAACAGCAGAGGAAAGGGGGCAGAAGGGAACCACATTAAAGCAAGTCATGGAAATATAATCATTTGAACTTGGCAATGGTTTGGATGTGGGGATGACAGAGGAGGCACAGAATATAATGCCTTGGTTTTGAACCCTGTAGGTAAAGGAGGCTGCATTAACCAAGATATGGTCTTCAGAGAGGAAATAGATTTGGGAGGAATTGAGGATCCCAATTAAATGTGTTGAATTTGAGGTCCGCTGGAGCACTCTGGTGTTGATGTACAGCAGAAATCCAGAAGCACATGTGGAGTTCAAGAAAGAGGTTGAAACTAGAAATGTAAATCTGGAAGCCTTTGAATGACCTGAACTATTGAAACCTATTCCTGATCAGCACTCAGTCTCTATTCCCTCCCGTCTGTAGTGCAGGCTCCAAATCATCTCTCAAAGTATCTTTCCAAGACATGGAACTTCTCACATCCCTGCCATGTGTTATAACCTCTGATGGGCAACTTTGCAGAGGAAGGCATCAATATCTGAGTGTGGCTGGTGGTCAGTGCTGAAGTCTTTCCCATTGTCCCTTCCTTAGCACTCACTGCGGAGCTCCAGCCCCAAGCTTAACACGTTCTGTGCTATCTTGGTATCTCCTCAGCAGCTGTGAAGGAGTAGTGAGCCAGCTAAGGAAGCACAGGCCTGTGCTGGAGAATAACCAACAAAAGGGATGTTGGGAGTCTTTGATAATCAAGGAGTGAGGTGATAGAGACTGGAATATAGTGACCTAGTATGATAAAGACCAAAATTCCTAATGTGTCTCTAGAGGCTTAGATGAGCCTAATCCCTGCCCAACTCTCCAGATCCAGCTAGAACCAATCCCCTTGCTCTCTGCAGTCAGGTCTTACTGGAGTCGTTGCAGAACCTCAGAGTTTCCTTTTTCAAGCTGATCCCTCTGGCTGAAACTCTCTCACTTGGCTTTGACCTGTTAACCCAGTTGTACCTATTCTCACTGTGGTCTCACCCCCACAGAGATCAGGGCCTGACCTCCCAGACTTGATCAGGTGCCTGACATGTTCTTCTGAAGTTTGAAATTTTCCTTCACAGCCCTGAATGTTGCAGGTAAATACTTACATGCTTCCAGCAACCTGCACGTGCCACTCCAGTAGATATTAGTATTAATACATATAATTTATTTGCATATGTTACTAAAATATGGTTAACAATCTCATCTTGAGATGCAATCCTTCAAATGTCCACAGATTGACAGAGAAACACATTATTTATGATAAAATATGGTTTTCAGAGTTAAAAGCAGATTCTCAAAAGTGTGTCTCTGTTATAGGCTCAGAAATCCTTGTTATACACAGTTAAGATTTGTTACTTTCAACATTCATAAATTAAATAGGATTTTTATCATCATGGAATACTTGCATGTTCATGGTCAGGTGATCATGTGAAAATCACACCCAATGGAATCCTAGACAAACACAGATATAAAAGAGGGAACAATCTAGAATGCCGGCTCCTCTATAGCAGGGAGTGTAGCTTCTGTCTTTTCTCTGGGCCTAGCATAGCAGACCTGCAATAAATATTGTTAAATGAATGAATGTGCTGAAGTCCTTGAGAAATGAGCACTCCTTAGTCTCCGGTAGATGAAAGGATGAGAAAAAGTGTAGACTAATTGCACAGTGTGGACTTCCCAGGATGATGATGAGTGATATGGTAGAACGGTCTGGAAACAGGAATGTGAGAAAGGGTTTTAATAGTAGGAAGCAGCAGTGTTACGAACAGACAAGAAAAGCTGTAATTGTGTCTAAATAAGAAACTGGATTGACATTGGAGTGTGGGGTTGACATTCCTTATTATTTATTTATTTATTTTGAGGCCCAGATGTGGACAGAAGCTTCGGGTTTTTAGTAGTAAAATGAGAGTACTGTACACATGGCCGCAACGCTGGGGGATGTTCATAGTCGTCACGAGCTGGTTTATGCAGTACTTAGTTCCTTCCCTTCCCCCCCCCAGCGAATAGCTAATGAAAAGAGGGAGTGCCAAAATTACTTGGCAGACCTATCATCACCAAAATCTTACCTCAGATTTAGATCGTTGAGCCCAGCTTGTTTTTTGAAAAGTGTCACTGACTTGGTGTCTAGCAGGAGCTTAACATCTATTAGGTCTTAGGAGATGCCTGAGTGAAAGGTGCTATATACTAAAATTACTGCATTTCACCATATGCTCTCAGTCATTCAAAGAGGTGAGAAACAGCTGGTTCATTTTTGGAAGGCAAAACCATAAGTCCCTTCAACCAACAGCTTTTAGGAATTATATTCACTACATGTAGAATTTATTTCTGACTTTTGTTCATAGTATCTATCTCTTCTCATTTATTTACCTGCACATACCTATTTTCTTCTCTTATTGCATTTAAAATCTTTTGGGGGAAACAACTGTTCTAAAACACGTCCTTGTTACATACGGGAGCCATATACGTACAGGTTGGCGGCATACTAATTTATCAATATCTAGAATTATTATGAAGAGGCTGTTTGAAAGTACCAGAACGGTACCAAAGTTTCATTCATTCATGAAATGATTGATTGCATATACTCTGCAGAAATGGATTCGTATTTCTGAATACATGTTACTTTATATCCCTCAAAGAGAAAAATACATTTGCACTCAATACGCATTTACAGGATAATATGACACAGGTGTGGAGATGTTAGAAAAGAGAGGGCCAGTTGTAAAGAAGAAAAATAAAAGCTTTCCTAGGAAAGAAACTCAAATTTCAGAAAGGAGCTCTGGATTTGGAAATAGGAAAATAGCCAAACATGAAAGATGTTTTTTATATTACAGGGAAGCTCAGTTAACCAAAATCGCACAAGCAAAGGTCTTAGTAGGGCATGCTATAAGACAAAATCAAGTTTCTGACAAGTGAGATGTTGATATAAGCGACTGAGGCCCTTAAGACAGGTCGAGCAGGAGGCTGCTGCTCAGCATGGAGGGAACATGAAAAAGACAAGCAGAGGAGGCAACATCAAGTATTCCAACACTCGCCCCCTGTAGAGTTTCATGCGGCTACTGTATTAAGTGACACACTGCTGTTGTGGAAGAAGCATTTAGCACTGAGATACAAATGTAAATGTGTCAATCTTTATAGTGTGCACAAGTCTCTTATATATCATATTCATGCACATTCTTATTACCAACACTACTTCACATTAATTTTAAAAACCGACTTTATGGGTTCTTAAGATCTATTCATTTTGAATACATTTTAGGAATCTGCAAGATGGAAAAGATAAATCATGCTAGACTTTAAATCAAAACATTTGACAGGGATGGCTTTTTGCTGACACAGCTTAGAAACTACGCATCAAAACACCTGTTCCTGCAAGACATCATGGTTGGAAATTCCAGAACAAATTTTTCAGAATAGAAATAATGACCGTATAATGATAGTTAAAATGAAACATAATTGGGAATACACTTATCTTAAATATATCTTGGCAGCCAAGTAAAAAGCCAAATAATGATAATGATGAAAAATAATAATAATGATAATAATTCATCTGCTAATACGGAAATGCCAAACATTGTGGCTTTAAATAAATTATCTAATTTAATGAGATAATTTTATTTACATCTACTTAATCATCATAATAAACCTATCAGGTAGATAATCTGGGATGTATGTGCTGTTATGAGAGTTTAGCTTAGTGGCTAAGCAGTTAAGAACATAGATACTAGAATCAGATTGGGCTGGTATTTGTTATGCCCCTAGCTAGGCATAGGGGCAACTCCAAAGTTGCATAACTTTGGACATGGTACTTAACCTATCTTTATTTTTTGTTTGTTTGTTTCTTAAGGATAAAATAAGAAGAATAATGAGAATTAATTGTTACACATAAAATATTTAAAAGAGTGGTGACACACGTTAAGTGGTCAAAAGTGATAGCTTTATGATTATCCCCATTTTGTAGATGAAAAAACTGAGAGAAACTCAGCAAAGGCCACACAGCTAACAAGTGGCAGATCTAGGACTTAAATTCCAGCAGCATAACTCTAGACCCTAAACTTTTAGTCATATGCTATCATGGACATGAAATCAGAGTAGCCTTTTATAAAGAAAGATTTTGCCATTTAAAAAGTTGAATTTGGGGGAGGGGCAAGATGGCCGACAGGCGCCAGCCTCCGACAGAAGCTCTCATCCAGAGGGAAGGATAATGTCTGGAAAATACCCAATAAAGTTGAAGATTGGGAGCCCAGACAAGAGAGAAGAGTGGTATCTGCAGGACACCTTTGCTGAGGCAAGTTGAGACTCCAAGAAAGCAATCTACAGGTACATAAGACATCCCAAAGGAAAAGTGTCCTTCCCCTCCCCCAAGAAAGTTGTGTTTTTCTCTTTGTTTTCTCTTCGTCAGCTCCTGTAAGTTTTCTACAGGCGAGCGGTGAACTGAGGACCTATTATCTCACCTTCATGTGAGAGCTACAGGAAGAGGGGTCTACTCCCCTACAGGGATCCTGCTGAGATTCTGAACACTCTCTTGCCTGGCAGAAAAAACAAACAAACGTTTTCACTGCCATCTTGAATTTCCAGTCCACACTTCCCTCCTTGCCTACAGAGACAGTGAGGGGGAGCCCAAGAACAGTGTCCCCCACCCCTGTGGAACCAAGCGCCCAGTCCCAGTCCTGCAGCCAGAGACCTGCTAGACCCACGCACATCCCATGGGCTGTGGTGGAGGAGTCCATAGCTCCTAGCAGGCCCAGAACTGCTTGCTAGAGCCACGCGTGTCTAGTGGCTGGTGGCAGAGGAATTCGTCAGCTGGGCCTAGAACTGCCAGAGCCGTGCACCCCAGCATCCCCAGCTGGTGGCCAGAGAACTGTGAAAGGATGGTCAGTTGAGAGAGAACCACACTAGAATGGTGGTATATATCCAGAAGACCAAAAAGCACACTACAACAAAGATATTTGTACCAGAATGTTTATTGCAGCACAATTCATAATTGCTAAGTCATGGAAGAAGCCCAAGTGCCCATCAACCCACGAATGGATCAATAATGATGGTATATGTATACCATGGAATACTATGCTCTCTAAAGAAGGATGGAGACTTTTCTTCCTTCATGTTTACATGGATGGAGCTCGAAAATATTCTTCTTAGCAAAGTATCTCAATAATGGAAGAAAAAGGGCAGCACTTGTGGCTCAAAAGGGTAGGGCACCGGTCCCATATGCTGAAGGTGATGGGTTCAAACCCAGCTCAGCCAAAAACTAAAAAAAAAAAAAAAAAAGAATGGAAGAAAAAGAATCCAATGTACTCAGCCCTACTATGAAACTAATTTATAGCTTTCATAAGAAAGCTATAAACCAAGTATAGCCCAAGAATATGGGGGAAGAGGAGAAGGAGGGGAAGGGAGGGGAAGGGAGGGGGGAGGATGGGTGGAGGGAGGGTGATTGGTGGGATTACATCTATGGTTTATCTTTTAAGGTTACATGTGAATCTTTCTAAATGAAGAATATAAATGTCTTAACACAATAACTAAGAAAATGGCATGAAGGCTATGTTAACCATTTTGATGAAAATATTTCAAATTGTATGTAAAAATAGCACACTGTACCCTATGACAGTATCAGTGTACACAGCTATGATCCAATAAAAAATAAAATAAAATAAAAAGTTGAATTTTATCTATGGTACCTGTCTTGCTCCATGGCATATATGTTATGACTATTCTTAAATTCTTGTCAATATTTACATATGGATATATAATAATGTTCCATATTTAGGAGAAAAATCATTGACTTAATGCAATTAGTCATAGAATTTAACCAATTCTTAGTTTGCACGACTACGTCCACCTTCCTATATTTAATTTCTTTACTTTAAAAAAGGCTTTGCTTTTTACTAAGACAAAACATGGTTAGGTGGACCTTGCTTGGTGGGGAAAGGTGAGAGGAGAGAATAGGGATGAGGCAGAGGTGAGATCATAAGGCACTTTGAGGGCCACAATGACACTTATCCTAAAGGTTAAAGGAGCCATTAAAGGAATTTAAGTGGAGAGAGATGCAGAGCCTTCTTTAGAAAGATCAGCACATACTGAGAGTTGGGAACAAACTGGTGTCTGTGAACCTTTTTAATTAAATAAAGGTTTTTTTTTAAAAGCCATTGTGTTCAAGAAACAGCCTTTCTGAGATTGTTTTAGAAGAGAACATGTGAAGACATGACGGAATCACTGTCTTCCATGCACCTCCTGAGCCCAGTCTGAGCAGTCTTCCCACAGCTTCTCTGTTAATGTTAATCACAGCACACAATTTCTGGCTCATCACATGTTTCTCCGGGAAGTACCTGGGATGTCTGAAATATGTTCCTCACATCCCAGCCCCTTCCACCACTACCTTCTACACTGTGAGGTGGGACTGGCTAGGAGCCAAGCCAGGCCCAGGGCCCCACAAGAGAGGAGCCTGAGTGAGAAATATTAGACTACAGAAGTTCTCAAACTGTGGGTCGTGGCCTCTTTGTTCCATTTGTAACAACGAGGCAAGTAGGAAGGTTGAGAACCACTGCATTAGAGGGTTTCACATGAACACATGAATTTGGGGGGAAAAGTGGAAGATCTGCCAACACTGGGCTCTCGTTGAGACAGTAATTGACAGTTGGTTAGTAACTAGTGAGGATGCTAACACTAGAGGCATAGGTTGGGGATATCTATTTTCCTTTTTCTTTCCTTAAATCTACCGTTTTTTTTATTATTAAATGAAAAACACATAGATCATGTATACATTAACGCATTTATGGAGTACAATGTGCTAATTTCATATAGAATTAGGAACACTTACATCACACTAGTTAATATATACTTCATCTTATTTACTTAATTATTGTGTTAAGACATTTATACTCTATATTAAAAGACTGACCTGTACCCTTGCATTATGTACCATAGGTGTGATCCCACCATTCACTCTCCCTTGATCTGACATCACTATCCCCTCCTCCTCCCTCCTTCATCTTGGGCCATAGTTGTGATCTATTCTTCATATGAGTGATTATAAATTGGTTTCATAATATAGTACTGAGTACATTGGATATTTTTCTTCCATTCTTAAGATACTTTACTAAGTAGGATATGTTCCAGCTCCATCCATATAAATATAAAAGAGGTAAAGTCTCCATCTTTTTTAAGGCTGCATAATATTCCATGGTATACATATACTATAATTTATTAATCCATTTGTGGGTCAATGGGCACTTGGGCTTCTTCCATGACTTGGCTACTATGAATTGAGCTGCAATGAACAATCTGGTGCAAATATCTTTGTTGCAGTGTGATTTTTGGTCTTTCGGCTATACACCTAATAGAGGAATTACAGGATCAAATGGCAGGTCTACTTTTAGATCCCTGAGTATTCTCTATACCTCTTTCTAAAAAGGATGTATTAGCCTGCACTGCCACCAGCAGTGCAGAAGTGTTCCCTTTTCTCCACATCCATGCCAACACCTGTAGTTTGGGGATTTTGTTATGTGAGCCACTTTTACTGGAGTTAGATGATATCTCAAAGTGGTTTTGGTTTGCATTTCTCTGATGATTAAAGATGATGAGCATTTTTTCATGTGTCTGTAGGCAATGTGCCTATCTCCTTCAGAGACGCTTCTATTGAAGTCCCTTGCCCACAATGAAATGGGATTACTTATTCCTTTCTAATTAATAAGTTTGAGTTCTCTGTATATTCTGATTATTAAACCTTTGTCAGAAGCATAACCTGATAATATCCTCTCTCATTCTGAGGGCTGTCTGCTTGTTTAACTTACTGTGTTCTTGGCTGTGCAGAAGCTTTTTAATTTGATCAGATCCCAGTAATGTATTTTTGGTGTTGCTTCAATTGCCTGGGGGGTCCTCCTCATAAAGTATTCTCCCAAGCCAATTTTTTCAAGTGTTTCCCCTGCACTCTCTCCAAGAATCTTTATAGTTTCATGTCTTAAGTTTAAATCTTTTATCCAGTGAGAGTCAAGTTTTGTTAATAGTGTGAAAAAAGTGGATCCAGTTTCAGTCTTTTACAACTCCCCAGCCAATTCTGCCAGCACCATTTGTTTAATAGGGAATCTTTCCCTCAATTTATATTTTTGATAGGCTTATCAAAGATCAAGTGATGATAAGTGTCTGGGTTCGTCTCTTGGTTCTCAATTCTGTTGCATATCTCTATCTCTCTATTTTTGTGCCAGTACCATTCTGTTTTGATCACTATAGATTTATAGTATAGTTTGAAGTCTGTTAGCATGGTTCCTCCTGATTTGTTTTTATTTCTGAGTAATTTCTTGGCTATTTGAAGTTTTTTTATGGTTACATATAAAATGCAGTACGATTTTTTCCAGATCGTTAAAGTATGTCGGTGGTGCTTTGATAGGGATTGCATTAAATTTGTAAATTGTTTTTGGGTAATATGGACATTTTAACAATGTTGATTCTTCCTAGCCATAAGCATGGTATATTTTTCTATTTGTTAACATCTTCAGCTATTTCTTTTCTCAGGGTTTCATAATTCTCTTTATAGAGCTCTTTCACATCCTTTGTTAGGTAAATTCCCAACTATTTCATCTTCTTTGACACAACTGTAAAGGGATTAGAGTCCTTGACTTTTTCGGCTTGACTATTATTGGTATACATAAAAGCTACTAATTTGTGAGTATTGATTTTGTATCCTGACATGCTACTGTATTCCTTGATCACTTATAAGAGTTTTGTAGTTGAGTCCCTGGGGTTTTCCAGGTATAAAATCATATAATCTGCAAAGAGTTTGATCTCCTCTGACTCTATTTATATACCCTTGATCGCCTTCTCTTGCCTGATTGTGATGGCTAAGACTTCCATTACAATGTTAAAAAGCAGTGGAGAAAATGGGCAACCTTGCCTGGTTCCTGATCTGAGTGGATATAAGAATCTCATCTTACCTTAAAGGATAAATATAGACTCAGGGTAAAGGGATGGGCATCTGTAATCCAGGTAAATGGAAATCACAAAGAAGCTTGGGTGGCAATTTTATTTGCAGATATACTAGGCTTTCAACCAACAAAAGTAAGGAAAGACAAGGATGGTCACTTCATATTTGTTAAGGGCAACACTCAACATGATGAGATTTCAATTATTAATATTTATGCACCCAACCAGAATTCACCTCAATTTATAAGGGAGAACTTAACAGACATGAGCAATTTAATATCTTCCAGCACCATAATAGTTGGAGATTTTAACACCCCTTTGGCAGTGTTGGATAGATCCTCCAATAAGAAACTAAGCAAGGAAATTTTGGACTTAATCTTCACCATATAACAATTGAATTTAACAGACATCTACAGAACATTTCATCCTAATAAAACTGAATACACATTCTTCTCATCAGCCCATGGAAAATCCTCCAAAATTGATCAGATCTTAGGTCACAAGTCTAACTTCAGCAAATTTAAAAGTATAGAAATTATTCTTTGTATTTTCTCGGATCATCACGCAATAAAAGTTGAGCTCACCAATAACAGGTATCTGCATACTCATACAAAGACATAGAAGCTAAATAACCTTATGCTGAATGATAGCTGGATCATAGATGAGATTAAGAAGGAAATTGCCAAATTTTTGGAACAAAACAATAGTGAAGACACGAATTATCAGAACCTGTGGGATATAGCAAAGGCAGTCCTAAGAGGGAAATTTATAGTGTTGTAAGCCTTCCTCAAGAGAATGGAAAGAGAGGAAGTCAATAACTTAATAGGACATCTTAAGCAACTGGAAAAGGAAGAACATTCCAACCCCAAACTCAGCAGAAGAATAGAAACAACTAAAATTAGAGCAGAATTAAATGAAATTGAAAACAAAAGACTTATTCAAAAGATCAATGAATCAAAAAGTTATTTTTTTGAAAAATTCAATAAAATTGATAAACCTTTGGCCAACATAACCAAAAATAGAAAATTAAAATCCATAGTTTCATCAGTCAGAAATGACAAAGGCAAAATAACAATAGACACCTCAGAAATTCAAAAAAATCCTTAATTAATACTAATAAAAATTTTATTCTGAGAAATATGAAAATCTGAAAGAAATTGACCAATACTTGGAAGCATGCCAACTTCCTAGACTTAATCAGAAAGAACTGGAAATGCTGTACAGTCCTATATCAAGTACTGAAATAAAATCAACTACATGAAATCTTCCAAGAAAGAAGAGTCCAAGACCAGATGGCTTCACATCAGAATTCTACCAAACCTTCAAAGAGGAACTAGTACCTATATTACTCAACCTTTTCCAAACCATTAAAAAAGAAGGAATACTTCCCAACACATTCTATAAAGTGAATATCTGTTTTCTTAACCACAGGGTTTAAGTGAGCAGTGGAGTGGCTGGTCATTCTCCATAGTGGCCCGAGCCATTCTCCATAGTGGCCCAAGCTCCTCTTGGTGTGATGCTCTCCCTCTTGCACTCCCACCATATTCTTGGTGTGATGCCCTCCCTCTTGCTCTCCCACCATGTTCTCTTCAGTGATGGCCTGCACATCTTTCTAACACCACTTCTCAGGAAAAGGACCAGTGGTCAGCTTTGTACATTCTGCCACTGACACACTGGCCTCCCATCACAGGACTCTGGCCTGGGGCTCAGAACTGTGTGAGGATTGCTTTCCTGAAGACAGAGCTCTTTGATCACAAACATTTTCCATTCATTATTGTACCTCAGGCATCTTACACAGAGTCTGGTGTTTAGTAGGTAATAATAACAACAATAACAACAAAACAATAATAAAAAATGATGTAATACAAAGAAAAGAGCAGTGTATTGCCTAGAAAGTAGAACTTGTTTCAGATTTTAACTCTCTTTCATTATGATAGGCATATTACTTAATATCTCTCTGGGCCTTGATTTCTCTACCTAAAAAATGGGTATGTAAGGTTACTATGAGAATGAAATCACACAGTGAAATCACTCTAACACAATACTTAGTTCAATGAGGTCACCATGTATACATTACCTCCCCCCCCTTGCCTGATCATGGAATAAATATTTACACAAAAAGACAGTAACCTATTGCATTTATTACCAATAGATTTTCATAACATTTTTGGCCTAAGAACATCTTTGTGAGGAATGTGGATACATGGATCATTATGAAAGTTTTGAAATGCACAAAAATCAAGAAATGTAAAATATCTGTGGAGGGAAACAAATGAAGCCCTCCCAGCAACACCAATAAGCCAAGCAACTTAAAGCTTGCATGGGTGAATCAGAAAGGATGATATCGACTGTGTTTCTAGGAATTGAAATAATGGATCATAGCACAGTCTGTCTCAAACTTTCATAGTCACCTATGTATTTGGGAAAGAGCGTTCCATAGAGACGAAAGCACAAGTTCAAAGGCCCCAAGGTTGGATTGCCCCTGGCATGTTTGACAATCAAGAGAAGAATGAGGAAAGGAAAGAGTAGCATATAACTTGAGAAGAGGAAAGAAAAATAAGGGTGCAAGGAAGTAGGTGTGAGGGGCCTAGAGGTAAGGCTGTTCTCTCTTTATCTTTGTAAACCTATGAGTGAGCCAGAAAGCTGCTGGAAAGTTTTAAAAAGAAAAGTAACAAGATATGACATTGTTTAACAGGATTACTCCAGACACAGTATGGAGAATAAAACTGGGAGAGGGTGCAAGCAGGAAGACCAGTGAGGAGGCTCCTGCAAATACCAGATGAGAGAGGGAGGCAGCTTGGACATAGGTGGTAGAAGTCAGATTCTGAGCCATTTATAACACAAAACAGAGCCAACATAATTTGCTGATGGATTAGATACAGGGTGTAAGGGAAATAAAAAGAGTCAAGAATGACTACAAGGTTTGTAACTTGAGCAACTGTAAGAATGGAGTTGCCATTTCCTGAGAGAGTAGGCATGGGGTTGGCAAAGTCTCTCTAAGCCAGTTGGAAGCCACAGGGAGTTGCAAAGCTTTTAACTAGTAGAAAGGAATTTGAATTTAAGTTGTCTCATGCAAAAATCAGGACTCCCTCCTATCCTGCTACCCCCATCACAACATACTGTGGAGCTCACTGTAGGTAATTCTGGGGTATTAAGATAGGTTTCAGGAAAGGTGTGGTACATGAACAAAAGACAGCTGAGAGACCCCAGGGCCATTATGATATGAACAACAGCATGAACAAAGGTTGGGGGACCTGAAGGTAACCTTCACTTTATTCTGGTGTGTTCTCAGAAGGTACTTGGAGGGTGTACTATGGGAGAGAAACCTAAAAGGATATGTGATATAATGGAACACCTGGAATGCCATGCTTGGGAGCTAAAATTTAAGCACTTGAACAAAGAGGAGCTATTGAAAGCAAGTAGTTAGGAGATGAGAGAATTTGGATTTTTTTTTCTTTTTCTTCTTTTTTTTGAGACAAAGTCTCACTATGTTGCCCTCAGGAGAGTGCGATGGCATCACAGCTCACAACAACCTCAAACTCTTGGGATTAAGCAATTCCCTTGCCTCAGCCTCCCAAGTAGCTGGGACTACAGGCGCCCGCCACAACACCTGGCTATTTTTGTTGCAGTTGTCATTGTTGTTTTGCTGGCCCGGGCTGGGTTTGAACCTGCTACCCTGGGTATATGTGGCTGGTGCCGTAACCACTGTGCTATAGGCACAAAGCCCATTTTACCATTTTCTGAAACTTCTGACCCCACCCATTCTCCTGCTTCAGTCTCTCAGTGGTGGGATTATAGGCGTGAG
>NW_003852508.1:6461297-6463120 GCF_000181295.1 Otolemur garnettii | reverse complement strand
TAACCATTGATTAATTAATTAATTAATTTTTAATTAATCAAACATCTTTTTTCCTCATATATTAATAAAAACAAAGATAACAAACTAAAATGTTCCTAGACATGTTGTGGTCATTTCTGGCTTCATTGACTAATAACAAGAATCTACAGAGAATTCAAGGAAATCGGCAAGAAACAACCAAACAACCTTATTAAAAAGTGGGCAGAAGACATGAATAGAAACATTTCAAATGAAGATACACTAATGGCCAAGAAATTCATGAAAAGAGCAACATCTCTAATCATTACAGAAATGCGAATCAAAAGCACACTGAGATATCACCTGACTCCAGCGAATAAGGCTTGTGTTAAAAAGTTCCAAAATAACAGATACTGGCATGGATGTGGAGAGAAAGGAAGTTACATGCATTGTTGGAGAGACTGAAAAATAGTACAACTTCTATGCAAAATTGTATGAAAATACCTCAGAGAACTTAAAGTTGACCTACCATTTGATCCAGCAATCCCACTGCTGGGTGTATACCCAATAGAAAAAGGGAATTTTATATAAAGGACACCTGTACTCTAATGTTTATAGCAGCTCAACTCAGAAGCACAAAGACATGGGAACAACCCAAGTGCCCACCAATACATGAATGGATCCATGAGATGAAGTAAATGGATACCATGGAGTACTCCTGAGCCATAGAAGATGATGATCTTGTACCTCTTATGACAACCTGGATGGAACTGGAAATCATTCTTCTAAGCGAAATATCCCCAAAACGGTGAAACAAACACTTGTACTCAGTACCAAGTTGGAACTAATCAACCAATACTTATGTGCACATATGGAAATAAATCTGAATGAAAATCTAGCTGGAAGAGATGGGGAAGCGAGTTGGGTAAATTCACACCTACAGTGCATACTAGGTGAAGAGTACACTTACAACTTGACTTAATCTGTACAACAAAATATGTAAATAAAATATGTATCCCCAATATTCTGAAATTTTAAAAAAGGTATTCTGAACCAAAACAAAAAAAGATTAACTTTGAAGTCAGTGAAAATGACGTTTTAGAGAAGCAGGAGGTTCAGACCCTGGTGACTAATGAAACAACCCAAGCCCTCATTAAAGTAATGTCATGAAAACAGAAAAGGCATAATTTAAGAAACATTTGGTAGTGAAATTGATGATATGGTGGGATGATTCACAATACCTCAGTGAAACTGAGGAAAAAATCAAAGGAGGATTCACAATTTCCTCAGTGAAACTGAGGAAAAAATCAAAGGGTTCCAGCTCACCTGGCACGAGATGTGTGTGACTAACTGAGCAGAGAGAAGAAGCAAGTTTAGACAGGGAAGGTAAATTGGGTGTACAGTCTGGTGTAGAACCACATAAAGACTTTTTTCCCTAATAGTCTTTAGTAATCAGGAGAGAAATCAGAGCTAGAAATCCAGATTTAGGAGCCATTAACATAGAAGTGAAAGCAGAGACCACCCAGAAGAAATCTCAAACAAAAAAGGAGCCTAGATATAGAATATTGAGAAGTGCTTCCTTTGGAGGGCAGGTGGCAGAGGAGGTGCCAGGGGAGTTTTCCAAGAGCAAGAGGACAAGGGAAAGAGAGGGTGACCAACAGTGTCAGGTTTAATATAAAGTCAATTAGCATGAGGAGCAAGACAGTGAAATTGCCTTTGATCATAAGAGGTCCCTAGTAACCTTGGGGGGAGCAGTTTTTCTAGAGCTATTGGAGAGGAAAGCAGAATTTAGAGGAAAGCAGAAAGAAGTAACAACCTAACAACTTAGCAGTATAACCTAGTCTTTTTTTTTTTTTTTTTTTTTT
>NW_003852508.1:6455247-6459543 GCF_000181295.1 Otolemur garnettii | reverse complement strand
GGGGAGGACGTGAGCAGAAGGGGAGGACGTGAGCAGAAGGGGGAGGACGTGAGCAGAAGGGGAGGACATGAGCAGCAGGGGAGGACACAAGCAGAAGGAGAGGACGTTAGCACAAGCACATCGTGGAGGAAAAGAGAAGGAAAGGAGGAATGGAGCTGGGTCCGCTCAGTGTTTGCTCTGAAAGTCGTTCGAACACAGCCTGTGGGGGAAACTCTGCTCTTCTGTGTCCCTGGTCCATGGTGAGCAATCCGGGCAACACAGAAATCACTGTTTTTCCAGATCAACTGAGAGGGCTTCCCAGGCTGAGGCTCCAGGTCGAAACAGGAGCTGCACATCTGCTTTGCCTCCTTTCAGACTCAGCATGATTTCAGATGAAAAGCTCATACGGTATTTGCTCGAAGGGTCAAAGTCAGACAAAAAAAAATTTCAATTACAAAGTTCCAGCCAAGCCAGAAAAACTCAAAGCCCTGAGGAAAATGGTAAAGGCCGGTACAGGCTCACAATAAAACTTGGACACAGTAGGGATGTGGTTCCTACTTTAATTCGTATGTCTGCCCATGTTTCTGCAACAAATAATTTGAGAAAGAAAAGTGGGTCTTTTTTTAAAAAGAAAAACAAAAAAGATTTTAAAAACTCCATGCAATACCATGTTTATATATCATAAAACCAAGTTTGTTTTACCTTGGCATTAAAGGTGTTATAAACTAAATGTGGAGTGGTGAATTTATGGATTCATTGACACTAGTAATGTCTAGGAAAACATGATGTACCTCTAGAGAGGTACACTGGTCTTCCGAATACTGTGCACTCAGGTGTGTTTAAATGTGTATTTAGGGTTCAATGAAAAAGTAACCTCTTGAAAGAAATATCCCATTTTGCCTCCTGGAACAAAGCCTGTGTTATCTATTTTGAGGAGACTTAAGTCCACTGTTTCTCTTTTCTGTTTTTTTGTACTAAAGTGATTTAGAGTTGGGTTAGTCCAGACTTGTTTTTGCAGAGTAGGTTTTATTTAAGACCTACTTGCCTCTGCTACCCACCGTGTTATCTTCTAACCACAAGGAGAAGTTGTTCTCCGTGACACTTTCCCACTTCCCATGGCTGGATTTAACATTGCTTTCCTTGCTCTCTCCACGGAGCTTGGCTATTACATTTCTTAAGACATTTCTCATCTAATACTCCATATAGTAGTTGTGTGTACACTTAGAGTAGTGATTTTCAACTGGTGTGCCATGAAAAATTTTCAAGATTAATTAAATTATTTCCCCTAAATACACATTTAAACACACCTGAGTGCGCAGTATTCTGAAGACCATGTACCTCTCTAGAGGTACATGTTGTTTTCCTAGACATTACTAGTGTCAATGAATCAGAAATGATTAAGAAGTAAGTAGATGTAAGTATGATAACACGGAAGGAAGTATGTTCTTTTCTTTACTTTTTCTTTTGATCAGCATAACTTAAGTGTGCCATGGAAGTTTAACTATAAGTTCAAGGGTGCCTGTGAAGAACGCTGATTTAGAGTGTGCCTCTCAGTGTCCTCCCCCAACAAGCACTAAGTACAGACATGGGGAGCCTTACTCACCTTTTCAGTCCCTGAAGGAACTATCCTTTTTGTGATCAATCTGCAGTTGTGATGAAATTGAGAAAGAACCCAAGGTCACAGCAGACCACGTGAGGAGAGTTTGCAGGCAACTTGGCACACGCTCTTTCCTCTGGAACTGGACCCTTCTTATACATAAACTGACCTCTCAGGGGGATACACATGGTGCTCTAATCGTTGTACACTTACTGTGAATAGTACCCCAGGAACTCTTCTGCCTGTTTTACCAAAAACAAAATAGAAGGCCCTGAACTAAAACTGAATGCCAGTCTGTGTAGTCCAAACATGCACAAATTTGAGATCCCATAAAAGCCTTGCTTCATCTGATACCAGGACATCCAAACAGCAGAATTGTTAAAGGCACACTTCACACCATCCCTATCACAATTCACACACTTTCATTTCACAAGTAGAACTATAGCCTGGGGAGGGCACCCCATTTTGTGAAGGCAACCTGTCACACCTCTGCAATTCTGAAATGGGACAGTAGCTTCTTTATAGTATGTTGAGTTTATAAGAAACAAAATTGAGCATTTTTTTTTTTTGAGACAGAGTCTCACTATGTCACCCTTGGTAGAGTACCGTAGCATCACAGCTTATAGCAACCTCTAACTCTTGGCTTTAAGCGATTCTCTTGCCTCAGCCTCCCAAGTAGCTGGGACTACAGGCATCCGCCACAGTGCTGGCTATTTTTGTTATTGTTGTTGTTGTTGCAGTTGTCATTCTTGTTCAGCTGGCCCAGACCAGGTTCGAACCTGCCATCTTGGGTGTATGTGGCTGGCACCCTAAAAATTGAGCATTTCTAAGAATTTATTTATTTATTTTTAATTAAGTCATATATACATAGATCACGAATACGTTTATGCCTTTGTGGGATTCAATGTGTTGATTATTTGTACAAATTGGAATGCTTACATCCTACTAATTAACACAGCTTTCACCTCATTCACTTAATCACAGTGTTAAGACATTTGTGTTCTATACTTGATAGATTTGACTTGTCCCCTTGCAATATGCTCCATAGGTGTGGTCCCACCTTAACCCTCCCTTTATTGAACCACTCCTTTCTCTTCCCATTCCCCTCCCCTTCCCTCCTTCATCCTGGGCTATAGTTGTGATTCATCTTTCTTTCATATGAAAGTGTGAGTGATTATAAATTGGTTTCATAGTAGTACTGAATACATTGGATATTTCTTTTCCATTCCTGAGAGACTTTACTAAGAAGAATATTTTCCAGCTCCATCCATGTAAATATAAAAGAGGTAACGTCTCCATCTTTTTTTAATGCTGCATAGTATTCCATGGTATACATATACCATAAATTATTAATCTATTCATGGGTCGATGGGTACTTGGGCTTCTTCCATAACTTGGAAATTATGAATTGAGCTATAATGAACAATCTGGTACAAATATCTTTTTTGCCAAGTGATTTTTGGTCTTCTGGATATACACTTAGTAGAGGAATTGCAGGATCTTATGGCAGGTCTACTTTTAGATCCCTGAGTTTTCTCTAAACTTCCTTCCAAAAGGAGTGTACTAGTTTGCATTCCCACCAGCAGTGCAGAAGTATTCTCTTTTCTCCATATCCATACCAACATCTGTAGTTTTGGGATTTTGTCATGTGGGTTACTCTTACTGGAGTTAGATAATATCTCAAAGTGGTTTTGGTTTGCATTTCTCTGATGATTAAAGATGGTGAGCATTTTTTCATGTTTCTGTAGACCATGCACCTGTCTTCTTCAGAGAAGCTTCTGTTCATGTCATTTGCCCACAATGAAGTGGGATTACTTGTTCTTTTCTTATTAGTAAGTTTGAGTTCTCTGTGGATTCTGCTTATTAGACCTTTGTTGGAAATATGACCTGCAAAAATTCTCTCCCATTCTGAGAGCTGTCTACCTACTTTACTTACTGTGTTCTTGGGAGTGCAGAAGCTTTTTAGTTTGATCAGATCCCAGTAATGTATTTTTGATGTTGCTTCAATTGCCTAGGGGGTCCTCCTCATAAAGTATTCTCCCAGGCCAATTTTTTCACGTGTTTCCCCTGCACTCTCTCCAAGAATCTTTATAGTTTTGTGTCTTAAGTTTAAATCTTTTATCCAATGAGAGTCAATTTTTAAATCTTTTATCCAGTGAGAGTCAATTTTTGTTAATGGTGTGAAAGGTGTGGATCCAGTTCCAGTCTTCTATAACTCACTAGCCAATTCTTCCAGTGCCATTTGTTAAATAGGGAATGTTTCCCCCAATTTATATTTTTCATAGGCTTATCAAAGATCAAATGATGATAAGTCTCTGGGTTCATCTCTTGGTTCTCAGTTCTGTTCCATACATCAATTTTTGTGCCAGTACCATGCTGTTTTGATCACTATGATTTATAGGATAGTCTGAAGTCTGGTAGTGTGATTCCTCCTGATTTGTTTTTATTTCTGAGTAATATCTTGGCTATTCGAGGTTTTTTCTGTTTCCATATAAAACAAAGTACTAATTTTTCCAGATCTTTAAAGTATGACAGAGGTGCTTTAATAGGAATTGCATTAAATCTGTAGATTACTTTGGGTAGTACAGACATTTTAACAATGTTGATTCTTCCCAGCCATGAGCATGGTATATTTTTCCATTTGTTAACATCTTCAGCTATTTCTTTTCTCAGAGTTTCATAGTTCTCTTTATAGAGATCTTTACACGTCCTTTGGTACA
>NW_003852508.1:6449831-6455102 GCF_000181295.1 Otolemur garnettii | reverse complement strand
AGCAACCTTGCCTGCTTCCTGATCTGAGTGGAAATGATTTCAATTTAACTCCATTCAATATGATATTGACTGTAGGTTTTCTGTAGATGGCCTTTATCAGTTTAAGAAATGTTCCTTCTATACCTACATTCTTAAGCATTCTGATCAAGAAAGATGCTAGATATTATCAAAAGCTTTTTCTGCATCAGTTGAGAGAATCATATGGTCTTTATTTTTTATTTTGTTTATGCGATGTATTATATTTATATATTTATGTATATTGAACCATCCTTGGGACCCTGGGATGAAACCCACCTGGTCATGATGTATAATTTGTCTGATGCGTTGCTGGATTCTGTTTGCTGGGATCTTATTGAATATTTTTGCATCAGTATTCATTAGAGATATTGGTCTATAATTTCCTTTTCTTGTTGGGTCTTTTCCTGGTTTGGGGATCAGGGTGATATTTGCTTCATAGAATGTGTTGGGAAGTATTCCTTCTTTTTTGATGTTTTGGAAAAGGTTAAGTAATATAGGTACTAGTTCCTCTTTAAAAGTTTGGTAGAATTCTGATGTGAAGCCAGCTGGTCCTGGGCTTTTCTTTTGGGGGAGATTTCTTATAGTTGATGCTATTTCAGAACTTGATATAGGCTTGTTCAACATTTCCACTTCTTTATGGCTAAGTCTAGGAAGGTGGTATATTTCCAAGTATTGGTCTATTTCCTTCAGATTTTTATACTTCTAAGAATAGAGTTTTTTGTAATATTCATTAAGGATTTTTTGAATTTCTGATGTCTGTTGTTATTTGGCCTTTATCATTTCTGATTGATGAAATTAGGGATTTTACTCTTTTATTTCTGATTAGGTTAGC
Organism: Otolemur garnettii; assembly: GCF_000181295.1. Lineage (NCBI taxonomy): Eukaryota > Metazoa > Chordata > Mammalia > Primates > Galagidae > Otolemur > Otolemur garnettii. Next base: position 6,454,252 of record NW_003852508.1, on the reverse strand, counting down.
CAAAGCTTTATTTATTTTATTAACCTTTTCAAAAAAACTAACTTTTTGATTGATGGATCTGATCTGTTGTATATTTTTTTTTGTTTGTTTTCAATTTCATTTAATTCTTCTCTAATTTTAGTTATTTCTTTTCTTCTGCTGTGTTTGGGGTTGGAATGTTTTTCCTTTTCCAGTTGCTTGAGATGTCCCTTTAAATTGTTGACTTCTTCTCTTTCTGTTCTTTTGAGGAAGGCTTGCAAGTGTGATAAATTTCCCTCTTAGGAGTGCCTTTGTTGTATCCCAGAGGTTCTGGTAATTTGTGTCTTCATTATCATTTTGTTCCAAAAATTTGGCAATTTCCTTCTCAATTTTATCTATGGCCTAGCTATCACTCAGCATGAGGTTATTTAGTTTTCATGATTTTGTATGAGTATACAGATTCCTGTTCAACTTTTATTCCATGATGGTCAAAGAAAATACAAGGAATAATTTCTATTCTTTTAAATCTGCTGAGGTTAACTTGTGACCTAAGAAGTGATCAATTATGGACTGATGAATATGTATTCAGTTTTGTTAGGATGAAATGTTCTGTAGATATCTGTTAAAATCAATGTTAAAATCAATTGTTTTATGGTAAAGTTTAAGTCCAAAATTTCCTTGCTTAGTTTCTTTTTTTTTTTTTTTTAAATCATATCTGTGTACATTAATGCTATCATGGGGTACAGACTGCTGTTGCTATATACAATTTGAAATACTTTCATCCAACTGGTTAACATAGCCTTTATATCATTTTCTTAGTTATTGTGTTAAGAGATTTATATTCTACATTTAGAGAGATTCACATGTACCCTTATAGGATAAATCATAGGCGTAATCCCACCAATCACCCTCCCTCCACCCATCCTCCCACCTCCCTTCCCCTCCCTCTCCCCTTTCCCCATATTCTTGGGCTAAAATTGGGTTATAGTTTTCCTATGAAAGCTATAAATTAGTTTCATAGTAGGGCTGAGTACATTGGATACTTTTTCTTCCATTCTTGAGATACTTTGCTAAGAAGAATATTTTCCAGCTCCATCCATGTAAACATCAAGGAGGTAAAGTCTCCATCTTTCTTTATGGCTGCATAGTATTCCATGGTATACATATACCACAATTTATTGATCCATTTGTGGGTCTATGGGCACTTGCTTAGTTTCTTATTGGAGGATCTATCCAACACTGCCAAAGGAATGTTAAAATCTCCAACTATTATGGTGCTGGAAGATATTAAATTGCTCATGTCCATTACGGTCTCCCTTATAAATTGAGGTGAATTCTGGTTGGGTGAATAAATGGGGGATCGCTCTACTTTTGCTGAATCTATGTGGGATGTGTCACTGAGCAGCTCCCAGGAGGCTCCCACAGCCATGGAGGCGGCTATAGTGGCAGCTCCAGGAGAGCAGGGCAGGTGCACAGCACAGTTCTAGCAGAGTGGAGCACCTGGCAGCTCTGGCAGGGCAGGGCATGGGGCGTGAGGCTCTGGCAGGGTGGAGTGCATGGCTCACAAGCATCCTCCCTCATCTGGTTTGCACTTTCACTGAGCCAAGCCCAACAGCCTCCTCCCCTTTGTCTGCACTGCTGCTGGGCTCATTGTTATAGTGCAGCTTTTTGACCATGGCCCTTGCAGTGTCTGGACCTGGCAATGAACCCCAGACATTCTGGTCTCTGCAGGAGTTAGGTTTCTGGACTGTCAGGAGAGGGGGGAAGGGTGGACTGGAAGTTCAAAATAGCAGGGAAAATGTTAGTTCAACTTTCATGCCTGGCAAGAGAGAGCTCAGAATCACAGCAAGATACCTCTGGAAAAGTTGTCCCCACTTCCTGCAACTCTCTCCCATGGGGTGAGACAAGAGGTCCTCAGTTCACTGCTCACCTGTAGAAAACCTACAGTGAGCAAAAAAATAAAAATAAAAATAAAAAACCAACTCTCATGGGGGAGGGGATGGACACTTTTCCTTTGGGATGAGTTTTGTACCTGAAATTTGCTTTCTTGGAGTTGCAGCTTGCCTCAGCAGAGGTGACGTGCAGTTATCACTCTTCTCTCTCAGCTCAGCTCCCAGTCTTCAGCTTTATTGGGTACTTTCTGGTCATTATCCTTCCCTCTGGATGGGAACTTCTGTCGAAAGCTGGCTCCAGTCGGCCATCTTGCCCCCAGATGTCTCTAATGTTTTTTTAAAAAAAGAAAACAGCACATTAAGAGAAATGAAAGAAATAGCTTCTGAAATGCTTTTTGTTCACACCTCAGGTAGAGCAAGCTCACCCAGAGGATCTTGGGAATAAGAAAAAGGTATTCCCTGCCACATCTGTAACTCGGTTTGGACAGCTGAGCCCTAGCCATGACTACAGAGGATTATACCAAAGCCCTGCTGGCAGATTCAAGGAAATGAATAATAATATAATTTATTCAGTGCTGCTCTTGGCCAGACACTGCACAAGATGCCTTATATATATTACTGCTAATCCTCACTATATCCGTACAAGTTGAGCATTTTCATTCTGACCCTACATGTGAGCAAACTAAAGCTTAGGGAGTTTAAACAGTCTTCCCCCAAATCACACCCCTACCAGATGCCTTACTTGGGATTTGAATACAAGTCCACTTGGCTGTAAAGCCCATACCCTTTACATTTCACCAAATTCCCTTTATAAAATACAGATTCTAAAACAGAAAGGGTTACCTTGAGAAAATATGGCATGCAGATTCATTAAAACAAAGTTCAGATATTTTAAGACTTCATATCATCTAACATTGGATGTTCATAACTATTCATATACCATATAGCCAAGAAACCCAGAAATGTTATCAGGCTATGCAATACATGACTTAGGAACCTGAATTCAGAGTCAGGGTGAGCTCAAATTACAGTATCACAGTTCATTAGCTGTATACTGTCAGCAATCTACTTAACTTCTCCATACCTCAATTCACTTATCTTTCTAAGAACTGAATGACACGGTGCAAACAAAGGAAATAGCTTAGTACTTGGTACAAAGCAAATACATAACTGTTTTGTTATGATTCTCTACGCACCCAACGAAACTCATCTCCTGTACATACAGGAAACTCATGTTCCTTGATATGGTGAATAAGGTCCTTCAGGAATAAATATCTGCCCTTCAGCAGCAAAATTTATTAACTCTCCAATTGCACCTAAAACTTCATGGAACAATCTCTCATCTGTCTCCAAGTCAATATCCTAAATCTATGTGACTCCTCAGGAAGAGGAGCTCCTAAGTCACTACCCATCAAAGGTGGCTCAATTGTGCTCCTCTATGCTCCCTGACCTGCGCCTCTATCTGTAGCCCTCTTGTCGATCACAGCGCTTGTCACATTTGAGTACAGGGGCCATTTCTTCTTTATGTTTGTCTACCCAGAACTGAGCTCAGAATCTAGTGCTTCTAAGCCTATAATCAACGCTTAATAATAGAAAGGATGATTCCCAAAGAACAGACACTAGCAAATTATGGCATCACACCTGGAATCTCAAAAAGGAGGAATCATCTAAGGAGAAAGGAAACTCCAAAGTGAGGATATTTAATTCACTCTTCCCCGCCATGTGATGGTCATTTAGGCATCTGCAGTATTGCCATCAACAAGTGTCCATAGATAATTTTGCCTAGGGCTATGTTCAACCAGAGCAGTTATGCATGTACTTGCATGAGTGTTAAGTTTGTTCCCTCTCACTTATTACAAAAAGTCACTGGTCACATAAAATTCTTATTTTGCCATGAGACTCCAGTGCAGGCCAAATTGGGTACCAGAATAGCCTGTTTAAGATATTGATTCCTCTACCCTGTATCCCCTCTCCCACCCACCTTTCCTTGACCCAAAAGGTGTAGTTCTAATTTAAAAAAATTAGCACTGTAGTTGACTAGATCCAAATGGCCATTCCCAAAATATTTGGGATTGCTGGGGGAGGGGAGGGGGGAGACAATCTGTTGACTTTTTGTAAAAGACAAAAGTTCTGATTCTCAGTAGGCAAAATTCTTTCCTTTGAGTCTTCTCAGCTGTGAGAATGTAGAGGGTAAAGTGTGAGAAAATTATAGAGAATTAAGGTGAAAGGTCAGGCAGGGTGACCACACAAGAAAGAGAGGCAACAATTGTATTGAATGTCAAAGAGTGAATGTTGAGGGTGGCCACAGTGGCTCACACCTATAATCCTAGCACTCTGAGAGACTAAGTGGGGTGGATTGCTTGAGCTCAGGAGTTTGAGACCAGTCTGAGCAAGAGCAAGACTGTGTCTCTAAAAATAGCCAGGTGTGTGACAGGCACTTATTGTTCTAGGTGCTTGAGAGGCTGAGGAAAGAGGACCACTTCAGCTTAAGAATTTGAGGTTGCTGTGAGCTAGGACACCACAGAACTCTACGCAGGGCCACACAGTAGGACTGTGTCTTAAAAAAAAAAA
>NW_003852508.1:6447484-6449811 GCF_000181295.1 Otolemur garnettii | reverse complement strand
AAAAAAAAAAAGAGGGAATTGTAGATCAATAAAACAATTTACAGAGAGATTTCATTTAATTCTGGGTTGTTTTGATGTATTAGATATGAAAATTTAAGGACAGTTATAAAATGAGATCATGTTATTTGATCACCAAATCTAGGTCAAAGTTATTCACCCCCTTGTAATGAATCCCACAACTCCACAGTGTCCTGGGGGAAAGGAGTGCTCCAGTAAATGATCTTCAGACTGGTCGATCTGTACTGTGATCTATGTCTTACAGAATCCCCAGGTTGGTGAGATATTGAGGATGGAAACTTTACCTCATTAATTCATTTATCACCTTTCAATATCTAGCTGTTTGTCTGGAACAGATTAAGTGCTGAATAAGTACGTGTTGAGTTGGTATGTGTTGAGTTGACCTGGACCATCACTAACTTACTTCAGGAATTCCAAGGCAACTTAAGGTCACTCTCCAGCATACCAAACAGGTTATCAGCAGATTTTCATGAATATAAGCCATCACTTCCTAACATTTCTCCTTATGATGTCAGAAGACATAAACTCCATATAAATACTATAATTTTTATGCATAATCAAATGTATTACTCATCTCAACTGATTAGCCCAGGGAAGTCTCACTGAGCAATTTCACAACACTTCTGGAGCCATGCCCTTATACTGTGTACCAATAATGAGCCTCTTCTAAGTCTCTTCCCTAAGAATATGAGAGCATTCTTAGTTATGTCACTGTGTCAGCAGCATTGGAATACTTCAATGGGTATTAATAACTATGCATTTGCATAGGATCAAAGATCGAGAGTACTCTGGTTACACATTCAGGCTGATCAAATCATAGATTAATTTATTTTGTAGGATCTTGGACAGCAGATGTCCCTAAATATGGTGAGGAAGAGATATCCACGAAAGCCACCACATGGGAATGCTCAAGCTGTTCACAAGCCACCCATCCAGGGGAATCATCTGTCTATATTGCAGGCTGCTCAGAGAAATCAGATCTTTATTCCAGACAGTAGTTATCATGTTGTCTATCATGCTTCCCAGAGCGTATCCACAAGGGCGTCACATGCACACTCTGGCTGGAAGCCATGTCTGGACCCTAAAATTAGCTCCGATATTGGAAAGTCCACAAGGAACTTAGCATATGCTTGACTAGTGGGAAAAGAGGCAAACAATACCTATTTATCTATAAAAATAAGCCAAGGAATTTAATAAGCCCTATCTACATGTTATAGAACTACTCTAAAAAGACAAACCTGTCAATTCTGAGAGACTAGTCTTCAAGATGACTTAAAGTCTCCTGAAGTAGATCATCACTTTGACCAAAAAGATTCATCACATTTTTTGTTTTTGCTGTGAAAAAAAACTTCTCTAAGTCTAATCTCCCAGTTAAATTATTTGTTCTCACTAAAGCTTATATATTCTTTGTAGTACTTAACATAGCTGTAGTTAGCAAGGAATTTTGAAAATTAAGAAGTAAACCCTGGGAGGGCAAGGACCAGATCCATCTTGCTCACAACATATCTCAAAGGCCCACGTGCCTGCTCAGAGTCAGACTCTCAATAGGAATTTGATGAAGGAACATGTACGAGGCTGAACATGTATTGATCACATGCCATGCATTGAGTATTGTGCTAGGTACAGATTAGGCAAAAGGAATCAGAAACCATGAGAGCCAGGCTTGTGAAATAAATTAATAGTAAAATCTACAGAATTGATTGAAGTGCTGAGAAACTCCAAGACAAACAAAAGCTAATTCTGGATCCTACTTTTCCCCCCTTCCTCCCCTTAGTTACAACTTTTGTACCATAATATACAATTATGGTGCTTCCCCTGACAGAGTTTTGCCAATTCAGCTGAGGTCACAGGTGCCTGGGTAGGAAGAAGTATACAGAGTAACTGGTGAGGTGTAAGAGGTTGCCATGCTCAGGGAATTTTACAGTATTGTTTTGGGTTACTGAATGAACACCAGATCAATAAAATACTTTCTACTTTCTTTATGGCCATCAGGTATTGATTTTTCAGCTGAATCTCCAAGAAATTCATCACCACTCAAAAGCAAAGAGTACACAGTAACTGTGGAAGCTCAGTTTCTTGTCCCAGGCTGACTAGCACTCATGAGGCTTGAAGACATATTCACAGAGACTGAGCCTGGTTGGGTAAAAGTTGGATGTCTAAGTAAACAGGAAGGCTCTATTAGTCCAGGGCATGGTATGCCCAATGAGTGCTTTTGTGCCTTCTACATCCCTACTGGCATGGTTTGGGGGTTGCCTGCATCACCTGCCGTGCTGGTCAACAAATTTTGGGGTACTATCTCAGATCTATAG
>NW_003852508.1:6442100-6447419 GCF_000181295.1 Otolemur garnettii | reverse complement strand
GTGCCTTCTACATCCCTACTGGCATGGTTTGGGGGTTGCCTGCATCACCTGCCGTGCTGGTCAACAAATTTTGGGGTACTATCTCAGATCTATAGAATGAGATTCTCTTGAGCAGAATCATACATCTTTACTTTTTTCACAATGCTCTCATTTGTACACACACTCAAGTTTGAGTATTACTTATCTCTAATGATTTTGTACATGACTAGTCCAGAGAAATTTCTCTACCAATGAAAGATTATGTTAGAGAGAGTCTGTTCATCCTTATTTGTGTTACTTGGGGCTAAGAAATGTGATCTTCTGCAAAAATGTGGAAGGATATAAGAAGCTGGGGGATTGGGATAAAGGGAAGAAGGGAGTGTTTACACTCAGCAATTAAAGACTAAAAAAGGTATAAGCCAATTGGAAAGCAGTAGGTTGTATTATCAAAAGGTTTCTGGTAGATTCCTGCACTTTCAAGTTTAAATAATAAAAATTTATTTGCTGATATGACAGATATTCTATTTCTCATAGTGGCCCCAAAATTAAAACTTTTAAATGCGGGTATAAAGAGGTGGATATTCATCCATCTTTGGAGGGAATCAAAATCGATGTAGCCTTTTGTAGATGAATTTGCCCATAATTATGAAATAAAAAATGCACTTTCCCTTTGACTCAATAATTTCACTGCTAAGAATTAACCCTACAGACATACTGTACCTGCTAATGTAGGCTAACATTTTATGTACTACTAAAATAAAGACTCTCTGCTAAAAAAAAAAAAAAAAAAAACTCTTAGTTGCATTCATCTAACTTACTTGCTATTTTTTATAAACCCAAAGTACAACTGGCTTTATAGAGTAATTTATACTGGTAGTATAATGTATTATTAATAAAATAATAAGGGTCATGGAGAAGGCAATTAACAATAGATGAATCCTGAGTCCTTATTTTGGGCCAAGTACTGTGTTAAGTGCACGTGTAATCTCTTCACCAACCCTGCAACTTGGACATGTTTTTCCCTTTTTTTCAGATCAGAAAACTCAGGCTCAAAGGGAAAAAAATCAGTGGTCCTCGGGTCATGGCTGACAAGTGCATAAACAAACTTGAAGACCCTTCCTCAAAGCCAGTTCTCTTTTTTAACTGTACCAGGAAAAGGAACATCTGAGACTATTAATGCTATATAGAAATATCAGCACTATAGAGTTTCCCAGTGAACTTACCTTAGTTCAATACAGCACTTTTAAAAATCAGGAAAGACTAGGAACCGTTATGTTGACAGATTATGGTAGGAGGAGCCAGTCACATGAAAAATGTTTCAATATTTTAAACCAATTTTAATGACTTAAAGGAGTGGAAAAACACTCATGATGATTTTTTTAGCCCTTTCAGGTCTGTCCCCTTGGCACACAAACTTCCATCACTGTCTTGCAGCAATGGAGGAATTATTTTCATCCCACAGGGGACTTGAAGATTTCCTTCTAATAGCTCTGTTCAGTTCTTGAGTAAATAGGAATAATTCCACCACCTCTTTAAAACTTAGTCCCTCATATATATAATAAGAGATGCTGGGGGATGTGTAGAAATGTGTGGCTGAGCTCAGATTCACAGCCTGAGGTTACAAGGCTCCCCGCCAAGTTTTCACCTATATCAAATCATTCAGCAGGCTTAACCACTCTGCCTCTACCCCAAGGAAAATACTAACATGATTTAACTGCAGTTAAGAATTCCAGTAGGTACTTACTAAATGTGGCATAATGTTTTCCATACATAGAGAAAGGGAAATTATTTTGCTAATCTGCGCTTCACTCCAATCACATTTTGTCACTCTATCTCTCATCAAAGCAGGGACAATTTCATGAACTTTAAATTATTTTGTATAAAAGGCATATTATGAGCATGCAAAAATTCATAGGTACAAGATCTTTAAAAATGGTTTTCATGGCAAAAGCACATCAGAAATGTTAAATTGTTTTTTTAAATACAATCTTTTTAACATTTTGCTTATAACTTCTTTTTGACTTTATATTTAAGATAATTTCAATGACAAAATGTCATTGAAATGTGGGTGAACAGAAAGCTAATAATATAGAGAGAAGGGAGAAATTCTCACTATGTGAACCATGGGAAAGTGAGTGTCCTAGAGAAAGAAACTACATGAAAGGGGATAGGGGTCTGGAAGAGAAAGTGTTTCTGGCCAGATCTGTGAGACTGCAGGCAGTGTGATTATAACCCTGTCTGTAGTTTGTCTGTGATCTCTTGCCAAAGTCAGACAATTTAGCAACAGTAAGAATACAGGAATGACTTACCTTATAGTGATGTGTCAGGAAAATCACTTTATAGTACTTTTTGCAGGCAGTGGGATAGTGAAGACAATAGCCCAGGGTGTACAGTGAATAGGTAGCACTATTTATAATGAAAAACTAGCCCAGAGAACTAAGGAGCTGAGAACTCAAATCCGTAAGGAAGAAAATCAAGGTCAAAGAACCAGGTTAACGTCAAAATGTTTTAACTTGGGAATTCACAGACAAATATTTCAGTTTAAAAGACAAATTTAGGAGTTGCTGCTACCAGGATGGCTTAGCAAGTTGTGACTTCAAAGTGAGTCTTGCAGCAGTTGAAAGGCTGGTGGTGCATGTTTCTACATGAGGGGTAAGGGTGGGGGTAGGGAACAGGTGGCTATGATCAATTTGACTGCCTCTTTGGGAGGATGGTGTAAACCATGTTGTAAGCTAAAGAGTAAACCATACAAGTATTTTTAAGGAGGTGTTTAATGCCCCAGGTAGTTAGATGGGATATTTTACCAGGAGAAATGGGTTTAAAATGTATACAAATGGCCCTAGTAATGGAACATGTTTCAAAAATAGCTGTGGATAGACAAAACTGAAGAGTTTATTGTTAGACCATGTGCTGCAAAAACGATGGATAGACTAAAGGATGAATAAAAAACATTCTTTTGGGAGTCAATTCCATTCTATAAAATGTTTTTCTAACATTTCTAATTGAGATAATTAATATACCCTTTATGATAGATAAGGAAAGTTCAGAGCTGCCAAAATCTCTCCAATAGCCATCTCCCCTTTTCCTTTCCAGTAGAACCCCATATTATTTATGGTTGCACTGTGTTTGTTCACAAAAACATGGACAACTCTATTTTCTAGCTTTCTTTACAGCTAGAAGTGATCACAAGTGATAGTTCAATCAATGAAACATAAGCAGAAGGGAGTAGGCAGAACTTCTAAAACTCCTTAAAGACTACTGCCATAATTGGGACATGTTCTTTTGCCCCTTCCTCTGCTCCTCCTTTCCCCTGATTTGGGCACAGGTTGAGTTGGGGTCTGGAAGCCATCTTGGGAACATGAGGACAAGAGACATATCCTCAGAATGGCAAACTAGAAGCCCAAGTCCTTAATTTCTCACAACATTGCCTTGCAAGGCCTGAACCACCTATCTCCATTCTGCCTTTGCATAAGATATAAATGATCCCTAACTCATTTAAGCAATAGGGCCTTTATAGGGGAGAAGGTGGGGTTTGGGATATGTACATACATTGCTCACAGCAATGTAATTCCTCATTTGCACAGGGTATAATGTGCCTATATAACGTTTCCTTTGCCACTGCTAGAGATTTACTACTTTGGTTTAACAGAGATAAAATGTAAAAATGATGCCCAAAATGTAAACTTTCCTGACAGGAACATATTAAAGGAACCAAAAGTCAATATTATTTAATCCTTTTGATTCCAAAGCTAACCATTCACCTAAAGGAAGGAGTAAGAAAATTAATTTTAAGAATATGGTATAGTTTCATTATGTAGTCACACCATAGAGGTGAAGTGCTATCCTGGGGACTTGCACATAATTTACCATCACTCAAAAATTTCTACCAATCTGTATGATTACTGCCCAAAATATAATCCACTGTTTTAGGACAACCAACTAAGTATGAATCTGAATCTTTCTAACATTCCCACCGTTCTTACAATCATATTCAGAAAAAGTAAAATTATATTCAAAAATAGACATGGATAGAAAAAACTAAATAGTTTACTGTTACGTTTCTCAACCCCACTGACTCATGCTCTGCAATGGGTATAAATAGAATAAAAGATAAATGGATACAATTTTTGTTGGAATTTTAGGAGTATTTTAAAGATTTAACAAGTTCTGTTAAGATTTTGTATGAAATAATATGAGAAATTAGAAGAAAGACAGAAGTGATGATAAAGTGATTAAATGGTTTTAAGAATCATGTAGCTAGAGAAATAAGACAGAGGCAGCCCCAAACCATTCCAGGTATTTCATAGGATCTGTGGGTTCAAAGTGCAGGAAAAACAACTCTGTCATAGTTGAAACTGCTCTATCACCGTTACTGTGACCACTACCAAACAGGTTTATGAAGACCTTCCAGTTCAACAAAGACAAAGAGGAAAAGAGGAAGCTGCACTGTTGTGGAGAACAGTCACACTGACTGCCTTGCTCCTTCTCTTGCAACCTCAGGCACTTTTAAAAGCCATTTGATGACCTGACAACAACACCTAATTCAACTCTTTAATGAGGATGACGATGTGATGGCAAGATACAGTGCTATTTTCTTTGTGAAAAATGAATTGTGGCCAGGCATTGTGGCTCATGCCTGTAATCCTAGCAGTTTAGGAAACCAAGGCAGGAGGATTCCTTGAGGTCAGGAGTTGAAGACCATCCTGAGCAAGAGAAGGCCCCATCTCTACTAAAAATAGAAAAATTATCTGGGTGTGGTGATACAGGCCTGTAGTCCCAGCTACTTGGGAGGCTGAGGCAGGAAGATTGCTCGAACCCAGGAGTCTGAGGTTGCAGTGACCTATGATGACATCATCGTACTTTAGCCCAGAAGATTTTTCATCAGAAACCTTATAGGATAGAAGAGAACAGATTGATATATTCAAAGTGATGAAAGAAAAACCAATGCCAACAAAAAGACTATACACACCAAAATTATCATTTGAAAATGGAGAGATAAAGTCTTTCCCAGACAAACAAAAATTTAAGGAATTGTACCTCACTAGACATGCTTTACAAGAAATGCTAAATGGAGTTCTTCAAGTTCAAACTAAAAGACACTAAAGAGCTGCCTGATAGCATAAAATATGATACTTATTGTAAATACATATGCAAATATAGAATGCTGTCTTACTGTAGTGGTAGATAGTAAATCACTTTTATTCCTAGTATAAAAGATGAAAAACATAACTATTAAAATAACTATAATTAAAATTATAAGATACACAATATGAATAAATGTAAATTGTGACAATGATGACATAAAGTATGGTGAGGGGGAAAAGTTTAAGGGTAGAGTTA
>NW_003852508.1:6372407-6441461 GCF_000181295.1 Otolemur garnettii | reverse complement strand
ACCTTAAGTCAAAAGCTATCACAAAGTACATGAGAGGATATTATATTATTGATAAAAGGGCCAATTCATCAAGAAGTCATAACAGTTAGTAAAACATATGCACCCAACATCACAGCATCTAAATATATAAAGCAAACTACTGGCAGAACTGAAGGGAGAGCAACACAGTAACAGTACAAGAGTCTAGTACTCCACTTTGTATATATATATATATTATCCAGACAGAAGATCAAGATGAAAACAGAGGGCTTATATAAAACTTTAGACCAAATGGACCTACCGGACATACATACATACAGCACATTCCACCAAACAACAGAATACAGATTCCTCTCAAGTTCACATGGAACTTTGTCCAGGATAGATCACATGTTAGATCACAAAACAAGTCTTAACAAATTTAAGAAGATTGAAATCATACCAAGTATCTTTTCAGACCACAGTGGAATGAAACTGAAAATGAATACCAGAAGGAAGCCTGGAAAATTCACAAATATGTGCAAATTAACAACATACTCATGAATATCCGTTTGGTCAAAGAAGAAATAAAATGGAAAATTAGAAATACTTCGAGACAATGAAATTTAAAAACACAGCATATTAAAACTTATGGGATGTAGTAAAACCAGTACTAAAAGCGAGGCTTATAGTAATAAATACCAGGATTGAAAAAGAAGGTCTCAAATAAACAACCTAACTATATACCGGAAGTAACTAAGGTACAAACACTAAGCAGAAGGACAGAGATGACAAAGATTAGGGCAGAAGCAAACAGAATAGAAGACAAAGGAGAGAAGAGAGAGTAAGAGGAGGCCAGAATCACTTTTGTAACAAACCTACACCCATGATAACAACATTAATTCATTCATGAGGGCAGAGCCCTTATAACCTAATCACCTCTTTAAGGTCCCACTTCCCAACACTGTTGCACTGGGGATTAAGTTTCTATCACATGAACTTTGAAGGACCACAGCATATATATTTTACTACAGTAAAAACAGAAAAAAATTCATAAAGAATGGATTGTGCTCAGTGTTGTACTGAATAAACTGTGAGTAAACTATTTTAGCCTCCACAGCAACAAGAAAGTCGAGTCCCCCTTCCTCCCCTAGGTGGAAGGGTGGAAGGTGGCAATTTGAAAGCCGTGGGCCTCCAGAGTCCACCCCCTATATCAGTTCCACTATAGGTGTGAAAGCCCCCATAGTGTACTTATGGATTAACTTTCTATGTTAAGATGCAGGGAAAAAGGAAAAAGGAAGGCAAGCAACAGGGAAAAACAGCTAAGATTTATTCTCCAAATGAAGAGCAGTAAAACAAATGCAGGTTAAAGAGATGGACTTTGGAAGCAAACATAGTCCCTGACCCTGGTCTGACAGTCCTGAGTTAGAGTTCCAGATCCACTGTGAACTGTGAGCCCCACTAGGGGCCCTCTTATTGCTCCATACCCCAGATCCCAGGAGATCAGACAGACGTGCCCTTAAAGAGTGGCGCACAAGAAGCCACTCTTGTGCTGAGGCGAGGCAAGGACCGCTGAGATGAGATGAGGAGGCAGAGACCAGCCTTACACAACCTCAGAACACCCAGGTGGGCAAATACAGTGGGGGGCTCCCTCAGGACCCTGGCAGGGCAAGGGGAGGATGGGGAGACCACGCATTCTGTTGGGGGGGGGCTCAGACGATAAGGTGGTAGTAATGTCATTATTGTCACCTGCATCCTTTTTAATGCACTATGGCAGGCTCTGTGGAAGCTAGGAAAACAAATGTTGGTTACACAATATATTTTTTGAACTATTTCCTGATTTCTCTGCCAGAGGATTTTTTAAAATAAGACTTTTATGTACTTACAGTCAAATTTTCCATCAGGTTTCATTCTAGTAACCACAAATGAGACTTACATTTTTGGGTTTGGCGTTGCTTGTGTGGGCAAAACCCAGCACTTGTACAAGCAAAAGGAGGGGTAGTAAAGAACAAGCTCTCATCTCACTTAACTGTGGAGAAACCAAGCCCACGAGCTCGACACCCACCCAGCAGCAGGCAGGCTGGCACTCAAGTGTCCACGCCCTGTGGACAGCTGGCCAACAGCAGGTGCTTTCCTTCAAAAGCTTTTCAGTGTATCTGGCAACCAGAATTGGGCCTCTGACAAATTATTTTGGGCAACAGAGTTACTGCTCAAATAACCCATTATGTGAGATGGCTCCAAACTGGGTCACAGTCTTATGTGACCACACTGCCCCGCCCCCACCCCCCGCACAATAGTCTGCTAATAATTCCCCAAAATGAGAATGTGCTATTAGCAGAAAAAGAATTCTCTAACTGACAAAAAAATAAAAAAATAATCTTTCTCTCAGAAAAGAAATAACCCTGTGTAAAAAATGCTTTAGCTGTCTGGTGGCCCGATGTCATTCTTCTTCACCTTAATGCTAATTTACCTTTTTGTCGATTAAAACCTGAAGAGTTCTTTTCACACCTGCAGACCGTCTTTGAAACACTTGTGATCCATGAATTTTAATTTCAAAAATCAATCTCAGAAAGATGCTCCCTACATGTTCATTTGCTCTGTGGGACCAAAGAATTTTCTCCACAAAAATACTGGATTCGATTCCAGGGCTTATGTCATGATTCCTGATGACTTCGGGAAGTGGTCTTGTTCTAATGCCATCTCTGTGAGCTGATGGGTCAGCCAGTTCAAGCCAGAAAGCAGTCCTTAGCAAATTTCAGTCTGTTTGCGTCCTTTCAAGTGTATATTTTAAAGGTAAAGGCAAATAAATATTTCTCAAGTCAAGGAAGAATTTAAATATTCTGAAAGGAAACTTTTTTCTGCATTTGGATATTTTTCTAGAAGCAGAGGATTCCAAGCTTACCACAAGTGTATCTTTCAAAAGATAGATTCACTGTAATTATGTGTGACTTATAAAACCCATTAGGCAACAGTGTGTGTAAGTAAATAGAGGGGTGCTCAGCGGTGTGACTCACAGGACTGCATGGGCAAGATCACAAAGTTCCTGCTAGATAATAAGCACCTTTGTAGAGGACACATGAAAGAACAGAATTCTGTTTTCATATTAGCTAGGTGAATCTTAAATTTGTGAGAGAAATGAGGGTTTTTTTGAGCAACAGTAGCAACGCTATTGTTTAAGTCCACTTACAGCAGTTCTCCGGGTGGCCCTTGCTGAAAACAAACAAAAAAAACTTCTCAAAGCTTTTTAATCCACTTCATGATCATTAGAAATTATTTATTGTGCCTTGAAATTTAAGAATTCCCAAGCAAGACAATGTACTAGAGCCATCTTTATTAATAAGCATATAAACATATGCATATATATACACTTACCACATATATGCATGCATGTGTGTGTACATATGTATATACACGTGCACATAAGTATATATGGCTAAGCCCATGCACATGAGTAATGTGTGTTCATATGTACTACATACCTGCATATGTGCATACACATACAAGGTGGCCACAAAGTTGGTGTGCAATTCAATGTAAATTACACACAGACTTTATGGCTACCCTGTATCTGGATCTATTTTAAAAGATCTTTCTTCTGTCCTAGGATGATCCTATTTGACATTAAAAACTCTGAGGGCTGGGCGGTGCCTGTGGCTCAAGGAGTAGGGTGCTGCCCCCATATACCAGTGGTGGCGGTTTCAAGCCTGGCTCTGGTCAAAATTGCAAAAACACAAAAGCATAAAATAAAATAATTATCAGGGCCATAGTTACAAATCTTATAGCACTTTTGTTATATAGATCCACTTTTATTTAGGTTTAAAGCAGAATCATTTATTATTGTTAGGAAAATGATTCTCTTTCAATTTTGATGAACTGATAAATATTTTTTATAGGCAATTTTATCCTGACTCGGTGCCTGTGGCTCAAGTGGCTAAGGCACCAGCCACATACACCTAAGGTAGCAGGTTCAAATCCAGCCTGGGCCTGCCAAACAACGATGGCTGCAACCAAAAATAGCTGGGCGTTGTGGCAGGCGCCTATGGTCCCAGCTACTTGGGAGGTGGAGGCAGGAGACTCTCTTGAGCCCAGGAGTTAAGGTTGCTGTGAGCTGTGATGTCACAACACTCTACCCAGGGGAATAGCTTGAGGCTTTAAAAAAATTTTTTTATCCTCCTTATCACAGAGTCTATACTTTTTTCCATCTTTTAAACCAGTGGTTCTTAACAGAGAGTGATCCCCCCCCAATCCCAGCCTACTGTGGACAGTTGGCCATATTGTCACAACTGGATGGGAGTGGGTGAAATTGTACTGGCAAGTAGCAAGTAGAGAGTGGCAAAGCTTCTAAACATTCTACAGAACAGTCTCCCCCATGATAAAGAATTATCTTTGCCTAAAATGCCAATACTGCTGAAAAAAACCCATTTACATTAAAGCCCCTTCTCACTTAATGTTACCACTGTCCTTCCCTCTTTCAAAACTAAGTTCACCCTGTTCACCCAGAAGATGCCTCTCAGTAATCAACCTATGGCATGCTGATAATTATTCACCCTTCAATGCCAGCAGCATTCATAGCTTAGGTATTTAATTATAGAACTATGCCTGCCTTTCGCTAAGATGCAAAATCACCTGAACCTAGTTCATGTATCTGATGGGAAATGGTATATAATGAAAGGATGGGGGAAAGGCATGTATTAGTTTCCTAGGGCTGTCACAGTAAATTGCCACAATCTAGATGACTCAAGAAATTTATTTGCTCACAGTTCTGGAGGCCAGAAGTCTGAAATCAGAGTGTTAGTGGGACTGCACTCCTCCAAAGGCCCTATGGGAGAATCTTCTCTTGCTTCTCCCAGTTGCTGGCCGATTCAGGTGCTCTTTGGCTTGTGGCCACATCACACCAGTCTTTGCCTCTGTCTCCACAAAGCTTTTTGCCATCTGTGTTTTCTCTTCTGTCTCTTGTAAGACATATGTCATTGAATTTAGGGTCCACTTGGATAATTCAGGATGATACCATCTCAAGGTCCTATATTAATCACATCTGCAAAGACCATTTTCCCAAGTAGGATCACATTCATAAGTGCCTCATAGAAATATCTTTTGACAGGCACTGTTGAACTTCCTACAAAGTGTGTGTATGTGCACCTGCACATGTGCGCATGTGCATTCAGAATCACTGCAACAAGGTCAGGTTCAAAGCAAGCAAAAGACTTTCTCAAAGTGTAAAGTAAGGGTTAGCATACGTCTACTTAGATTAATAATATCACTAAAACTGTCTATTGAATTAAAAAAAATTATCATCTCTATCTGAAAGCTATTTAAAATAAAGGCAATCTGGTGACTTGAGGAAACTCTACAGAGAAATGAGCATGTGTACTCCCTAGGTAAATACATGTATTATTCCAGACAGATGAGGATCAGCCCATAATTTCAAAGGTATATACCTATACAATCCTAGATAGCACTCAAGTGGTTCGTTTTTCATTGTTTCTTCAGGGGAGGGCAAAAATGATTATGGAGTTTCAATGAACCTCAAGCAAGAAGAATAAAGATTTTGAAAAACCATTTTGTTAAAATCTCTTTATTTTAGAAATTGGTAAACTAAGATCTTCCAAAAACTTTCATCTTTTTGACTTGCCCAGGATCACACAGAAGTTGACTGAGACAAGATTAGAAGCTCGATGCCATCATTCTAGACTAATATTCTTTCTCTACATCTACATCATGTCAACCTCCTTCCCTCCTACTACAGAGTAGACTCATTCTCTTGCTCTTCTTTTAGTTGAAATAGAGAGGCTCAAGGGGTCCTCAAACTTTTTAAACAGGGGGCCAGTTCACTGTCCCTCAGACCGTTAGAGGGCCGGACTTCAGGCCTAGGACGAGTCGGCTGCTAAGCAGGACAGGCAGCGGCAGCAAAAACACCCGGCGGGCAGGGTAAATGTCCTAGGTGGGCCGCATGTGACCCACGTGCCATAGTTTGAGGACACCTGGAGGCTAAGTCTGCCATAAAAAATTGCCACAAACTGGGTTGGCTAAAACAACAGAAATTTATTTTGTCACAGTTCCAGAATCTGTAAGTCTAATATTAGGGTGCCACCATAGCCAAGTTTTGGTGAGGGCTCTCTTGCTGGTTCGTAAGTGTCCTCCATCAAGCTGTGTCCTCACCTGGCTTTTCCTTTGCTCATGCAGAGGGAGAGAGAGAAAGAGAAAGTGATCTCTTCCTCTTCTTACAAATCCACCAGTCCTGTCAGGTTAAACCCCCCCACTCTTACCTCATTTAGCCTTTACTACCTCTTGAAATTCCTATCTCCAAATACAGTGACATTAGGGCTAAGTGCTCTAATACATGATTTTGGGAGGAGGGGGAGGGACACAATATAGTCCACAGCACATTCTCATCACCTTTTGTGAATAAGGAGTATTTATACATTTCAAAGTGGCTTTTCTAAAAAAAAAAAAATTGTATTTAATCTCAAATTCTGCATCTTATTTAAAAGTTATTTAATAACTTTGTAATTTTCTCTATTTAACAAATTGGAAAACTGAGGCTCAGAGAAGACTCAATTGGTGGGTCCAAAGTCACACAGCTAGTGAACTCCACACATGCCTTTTACATAGTCTTCACATTCTAGAGTTCTTTCTGGTGTCCAAGATGATCTTTTGTGTGAGTCACCATTTAATAGCTGTCTTTAAAAAGCATCCACAGACACTGTGAAAACACATGGCTTCTAACCTGCTCCTTAGAGAGACCGTCTATGAATGTCTAACATTGTAATGCTTACATTCGACCATCTAACACATTAGTGACTTGAACCCCATCGAATGGAAACAGCTTAATATGTCATCTGTTCTCATGTGCACCAGGAATATGGCTTGAGAGGAGATTCAGCTGTTCTCGCAGTAAGCCATCAAGTCCTAAAAAAAATCCCTAATCTTAAAGGAATAAATGATTATTCACAGTGCCAAAAGCACATTTATTTTGAACAAGAAAACATTATGTTAAAGAATGTGGGAGAAAAAAACTGATATAGATTCATTCAATGAGTTTTTCATTGAAACCTCTAAAATTGAACAGAAGATGTATTTCATTCCATATGTGATTTTACCTCATATAAAAGCAAAACTGTTATCTGTTGACAATGATATAAAATTCTAGATGATTCTGCTCATAAATGTGAAAACTCAACATATAAGATATTTTCACCATTATGTAAAGTCATAAAAAACTTCATCACATGTTTTTTTTGGTAAATAGACTTAATTTTATGGATATGGTGACCAGTAGTATTATTATGGGAGAAGAATTATTTTACAGATATACATGGAATAAGTATCTAGGGATGAAATAATAAAAGTCTGTGATTAAGTTTCAAATGCATCAAAAAAAATGAAGCAGCTGTATATTAAATCTCAGTGGTGGGGTATGGTGGTTCATTACACTAGTCTCTATATGTTTATCACTAAAGATTTTATATCTAAAGGTATATCTAAAAAGTCATACTGAAAATAATAGGATATGTTATAAAGTTACCAAAACTTGAGAAGCAAAATATTGTCAGTGCTTTATTGAGTAGAGTGTGACTACTCTAGTGTATGGATGGCCCACAAGAGAAAAGATACACATATATCTGTTCAGTACAATATCCCAGTCTCCCCACATCTGCTGCTATGTTAGTACACTCTGACCAAATTTGAAACAACCCTAATTCTCCCTATCTTTAGAATAGAAAAAGCTCCAGTCTTGAGTAGGATAGGCCCCTTTGGTTCCAACAGCTAGCATTATTCATCGTGTTATCCACAGCAATGCAAAGATGCACCTTTAGGAGAATTCAGTCCTCAGGCAGCTGCCGTTAGAAGCAGAGCTTTTGTAGAAAGTAGACAAGAGCACACCCATTTTCTTTAGGCTTCAGTTGGAAAGACTTTTAGAAATCTTCCGCCCTTGAGAATATTTAAAAAGCCAGAAGTAGTTTTTTGGTCACTTGCTCTGAATTTTTTCCCCCAAGATGAAATACAGGAAGCCAGTTCAGAGTAGCTAGTAAATTCAGTCATGTTGAGGGCCCCGCTCTCCTGCCCCCTCGCCCCCTGTGCACCATTCTTGCTCCTACTCAGACGTACAGCAGCCAGAGAAAAGACAAATATGACCCTGGGTTTAAGTGGAGGCTCTTGTCTACCTGAGGGACTGTTATTCAGATAAAGCTTCCTATTTTACTTCGCCAGTGAATGGTGTGAGTGTGTGTTAAAGCAGGAGGTAAATACGCCGGGAAAACAAATCTGTTCACACACTTGTGCTCTCCTCGCCCCAGACTCTTTGGGGGTCACCATTTTGCCTCTGGAAGCTATTAGTCATCATCATCTCACAGTTTGCAGTTATCACAATAAATTTATTATTTTATTTGACAAATAACTCCGCAATTGACCTCTTAAGATTAAGGAATTTGGAAACCTGTCGGGTTAGAAAAGACGCTAAACCAAGTTACAGGAAAGAAGACTGAAGCTTACCTTCTAGGAGGAAGACGAATGGGGTGTGTACGTGCAAATGCACATCTGTGAGCTCTCTCGCAAATTATCCCTGGGAGTCCAGAGAAGTCAATGTCGGGTTTGTACCTCAAACGCAGAGGGGCTGGAGACAAAGAAGCAGTGTGATCAGTGGACTGCCTCACGATTTTAGGACATGTTGAAACTGTTTATATAATATTTTCCTATTAACAAAGAAATAAGTGTTTCTTAAAATAAAGTAGTAGAAAAAAGTGTCACTCCTAATCCTGCCTCCAGAGAATGGTGCCCTATTAACACCTCACTCCATAACCTTCCAGAAGCTCTGAGAGGCTTTCTCTGACAAATCTAACTTAAAAAAGACCCAATCTGTCACTATCAAACCCACTGTGAAAATGTGGGGTGGCAAAGGTCAGAATATCCAAGTCAGAGTAGCTTAAACAGGAAGGAGACTAGAGGTGCAAATGATGTCTCTTTCTCTGCTATGGACTGAATGTTTGTGTCTCCCCAGGTTCATACGTGGAAATCCCAACCCCCAGTGTGAGTGTATTAGAGAGTGAGGACTTCAGCAGGTAATTCAGGGGATTAATGCCCTGGTAAAAGAGACCCAGAGACATCTCTTTGCCCTTCCACCATGTGAGGTTACAATGAAAAGAGCCTTCTCTGAGGACTTTATCAGATATCCAATCTCCCGGCATCTTGACCTTGGGCTCCCTAGTCTCCAGAACAGTGAGGAATGAATTTCTGTCATTTTAAGCTCCCCAGTCCATGGTATTTTGTTACAATGCTCTGACTATATTAAGGCACTGCTCCAGATCTGCTCTTAGTGATGGCTTCCTGTGATGACTAGATGGCCACCAAGAGCAAGAGGCTATATATCACCCCAGAGGTAAATTCCTGAGGACATAAGCTCAGCTTCCTACCAGTTCTTTCTGCAAAAGATCTAAGGACTGGTTCTTGGATTATGTGGTTATCTCTGAATCAACTCCTTTGGCCAGAGGAACACAATGAACTCAAGACCACTGAATGCCTGGGAAATGGAAATGGCTTCTTCTGGTCTACGAGTAAGCAAGCAGTGCTGTTCATGCCAGTGTCCCGGAGCTATGAGTAGAAGAGTGTTTTACATTTTTATGCATAGCACCTGAAATTTATTAGGACATACTCAGAGCTATCATCCCATCTTCCCAACTAATGGCCAAGATTTGTGACTGAGAGATGTTTTGCCTGTTCCTTCTTCCTTCAGGCCAATGGCTCTCTTGGGTGGCTTCTCAGTCTCTGGGATACAGATACCTGACATCTACATCTCAGCTGACTTTTAGGTTAGACTTTCTCACTCTGTCATCTCTCTCTCTCACAGGCACACACACACCCACACACACAAACTCTTCCTCTTTAGCATTGTCCAAAGTGATGTCAATTCCCAGTGCCTTTTGATTGACAGTGTTTGGTGGACTTTCAGATCATGGTTATACATATGTAGCAGGGACAAGAAATTAAAGAATAACCTTTGTCTCTTGGTGGCTCATTACCCTTGTATACATAGAAAGGAAATATTAAAACTGTCTATTCTAATTAAATAGGATAAGACACAAGAAGTGCTTAACCCCCTGCCTGGTACATAAGCCCTCAATAAATGTTTGCTGGCCTAATCAGGATCACAACCTTTACCGCTACAAAAACTATGTGGTACTTCAGGAACAGAGACTGGATGGAGTCAGACGACTTAAGTATAAGTGTGATTGCATCCCTTATTAACCAGGTGGTCTCAACCAAGTTATTTGAACTCCCCAAGACTTTGTTTGCTTACCCATAAACAGGAACAACAGCAGTACCTGCCTAACAGGGAGAATGGGAGATTAAATTCAGTAACATGTCGCTTGTCTCTCAGATGATGTCTCTTATTTTATTTATACAGCATGCCATTTGAAGGGTTCTAATAGGCTCTCTTCTCCTCTATATCTCCACAAAGGAAAAAACATATGTTCACTAGTTGCCATTTCTGTGTAGGCATGTGGAATTCTGGAGTTGGAAAAGCAGTTTAAAGGTAGTATAGCATTCCCCGTTGTATATAAATGCCCCAAGGTGGCCAGGAGGAGGAGTACGCAGTCAACAGCTCAGCTCAGTTGGTGTGGCAAATGCTTTCCAAGCTAACAGTTTTAGGGTGGATGAGTGAGAGATAGGAGAGCTGTGGAGACATGGCAACTACCCGTGAGCCTTGGGGAGCCTAAAAGCAGAATAGCCTTGGGTGTGGAGTAACTGCTCCCTAAAAATGTTCCTGGCTCTCTCAGTTTGGTCAAGGACTCCTGTCATAGGAGTCCAGCACAGGCTCCAGGGCTCAGATTATTCTCTGGGTTCTGGGCTTAGCATCTCCACAACAGAGCAGGCCAACCTCAATATTCCCAAAGGCTTTCTTTAGATTTTGGAAAAACTAGGTTTTCTGAAGAAATGTTGATGCCACATGTAACTACTCCTGGAGTGAATGATTTAAACACTCTCTGTGGCCCCACTCTAGTCTTTTCCAAACAGTATTTTAATGATGATACAATTCCCCTCTTCAGATGTGGAAAAACTGGAGAACTGAATAATTTCATAAGACCACAAAGCACTGAGGAGACAAGGATTGTCTCAAAATAATGGGATGAGCCTAACCAAAAGAAACCTTCAACTTATTAGGCCAAACAAGTTTCCCAAGTTTTCATCAACAGAGAGAACTCCCAACGGAAATTTGGGATGCTCTCTTCCTGAAGCATATTTTAAAATTCAACCAGACTAAACAATGGAGACCACAGGGACAATCCTCCCTTTACCAGGTAAGAAGGTATATGGGCTGGACTGGTCTCTTCCAGCTCTAATTTCTGTGATATGTGATCCCAGTTACCTGGGTTACTAGGCCGACAGAGAAAGCAGAAAGAGCTGGTGGTTCACACCAACTTTCAATTTTAATGCAAGCAAATTTAATCAGTTCTTAGGCACAGCCCTTCTTTCAAGTCTCTGGAAACATCTCAAGGGAGAGAATAACACTGAGAAACACAGAAATCTTTTCTCGTCTCTGCAGGCGTTTGTCACAGCGCCAGTTCCTAAGTGCACAAACTTTTGGCAGGCCAAATCACTTTGATATACTTTTCCCAGGGTTCAAAAAGAAAAGATAAACAAAGAACTTGTGACTTCAGCGGGAGCAAAGGTAGCCAGGAGTTTATGAGGTAGCTCATCTTCTTTACATTTCTGGCAAAAGGGAAGCGAGTGTCAGTAAAAAGAAATCACCTTGTTAGTGGTTTCTGAGACTGCAGGTTTGCTGCCCCAGGGTATTTTCTGGGCTGGCTCCTGCAAGATTTGCTGCTATTTTCTACAGGTAAAGCAGAGGGCAGCTTTTGTCAGCAAAGGTTGACACTCCAAGGTTTTGTTTTTACTGGATTTTTTTTTTAAGGGAAGGAAAAGGATTACGCAATTCAAACTAGTTCTCAAAAGGTATTTGGATTTTCTTCAACCATTTTCCTCAATGAATTAAGTCAAACAGGAAGGGCAAAATATAGTTGTTTTCTTTAGATTTTATGAGAACAAACAAGACGTGTCTAATTAAAGACGTGTCTTTGTTGTCGGGATTCTAACAACTTGGGGAATTCGTTTATTTCTTCTAGGATAAGAGAGTTTAGAACCACATGAAGATTTCAATGTGAAATTGTTGTGCCCAGATCTCTGTAGTTCCCAAAGACCACCAGGAGCCGAGTCCAATGCAAAAGCAAAAGGGCCTTTATTGCAGCAAGCTGGAGCTTGGACTCCCGGGGGCTCCACTGCAACGGATCCTGGCCGAGAGCCTCAAGTTCTGGGGCGGGGGTTTTTATGGGGTTGGAATCGTAGGTGGGGTTTGGGGAAGATCTGAGTATGGGGCCGTGCAGGATTGGGCACTAGTGGCCCCAGGGTTTGATCACAAGGTGTGCTCTGATTGGGTGGTAGGAATCATGCGGTTATGGGGAAATACTTGGCGGAAATACTTATTTCTCAAGATGGTGGGAACTGCCTAAAATGGCGTTTGTCTGGTTCTCTCAAAATAACAAATGGTATGGAGATGAGGGTGAGTTTCAATGTATACCGTATTTTTGTTATCCGTACATGCTTTCACTTTTCTGTGGCTGTTAAGGCAGATTCCTGAACAGTCTGCCTGTAATACCCCACCGAATAAGACAGACTTCGAACCCTCAGAGTGACTACCTTTGGATAGTGTATTTCCCTGGGTATTTGCCAAGAATTTGAGATGTAGGAAACAAAAACTCATCTTCTGTTCTTAATGGAATTGGATTGGGGCCAAGAAAACATAACCCAAGTCAAGTGTCTTAGATGACGTTGCACCAATGCACCAATTGGAGCTGAGATAAGGAAGCCTCACATGATGTTGGTTGTTATTAATTCCTCAGTCAATCTAAGTGTATTCTTTCCACTCTCTGTCACTTGATGAAGAATTAGAATATTGCCCAGACTAATGGGAATGTGGTAATATGTGTCTCTGCAGATGCCGGGTAGAAGCAAATGGAGGCTTAATCCCCCTGATCTTTTAGTCCCTTGCTGCAAGGGAGCAAGGTCAAAAGATCCGAGGCTGACCCCACTGTTACTAGGTTCAGCTCTGCAAGTGCAACACTCTAAGGCTGCTGTTCTTTTTTTTAATTAACCCAGAGTGATCAGCCTCTGGAGACTGACATTAGCCAATTTGTCCGTGAGTCTGACTTAAAACGCCAATTTATTAATCCACAGTGATAAATACAACTCCCAAAGACTGAGAGTGCCTCTTGAGAGCAATCAGATCATTCTTTCCCCTAGAGGGAAAAGTTACATGGGAACTTAAAGTACATTTAAGGGGCAGCTTGGTGAATACAGAATTGTGCGATGCTAAGGGACCACCAAGCAATAATAACTTGTGCTACCCAACCCCACTGCCAGGGATAGTTCTCTAAGAGGATGGTAGGGCCAGTCATTACCTACATACTCACACTGATACACTAGCTTCTTGATCTTTTTCTAGAATTCAAATAAATCACCACCAACCCTTAATGAAAGGCAATAAACTCTTTAAATATATAATTGTCATGTGTTGAGTAGACTGTAGCATTCTTTTCCTGAACAAACAAGATACTATACAATACCTTGAGCACTTTAATAGGACTTGAGGAGGATGTCCAGGGCTCTTGGATGAGTTAGGAAGCCATCCTGCATCTCCTCTGTGGTGACTGGAAAGCATAGTAGCTTTGTGGGCAACACACAAATTAGACTCCACCAGAAGACTTAGTTCTGCCTACAAGCAAATGGCAAGCTCATCCACAAGGTGCCCTTTTCTTGTATTTACCTTCAGAAAATGACATTTTCTGACATTGCTCCCAAACTTGGAACCGCATCCTGCTGTGTTTGGCTGTTGTCTGCCATGTTCCCACAATACCAGCCAAGGGCAGAGACAAGATGCTCTGTAGCCACAAATGCTGCTTGTGCTTACAGGACAGCTTTTCCATCAGAACAATTTTGGCCTGGTAAGAAAATGAAAGAGATTTTATAGAATCTTTCAAGGCCAACAAGGGAAAAGAGATGTTCTAGCCTAGATCTATTCAAAGTGTGGTACAATAGAAGTTGAAACCATCAGCCAACATATTAAGAATAATAAGTAGGAGTCTTGTTTGAGAAATAATTCATTGAAGTCAAATGCATAATTGGGGAAATTCTCTCACTTTCCCAATCTTCTTTCCCAGAAACTAAAAGATCTAGAGAATACTATCAAATAAATTATTTTTCTTTTTCTCCCTGGGTGAATAAATTTGTTCACAGACAATTTTTTCTATTTAATAATAATGATAGAAACAACTAATATTTATAGAGCACTTAGTGTTTTATCACAGATGCTGCACCAGGAACTAAAAGAAATCCTCATAATCATTTCAGGATTTAAGTACTGTTTAACTCTGGCAGGCATGGTGAGAGAATTGAGAAAGTTGTTTAACTTCTGTGTGCCTCCAGTTCCCACTTGTAAGTGGCAGGGCTGTTGCTTAAGGCTGGGAATCTGACCATAGAGGCTGCTGATACCGGAATTTCGCTTTTCAATAGGTCCTTGGTCTCAGGGATTTGAAGAATGAACCCAGGGACCACAGATCAGTGGTAAGATAGGATTTTTTTTATTAGAAGTTAGAAAGGAGTACAGAAGAAGTGAAAAGCACCAGAGCTTCTGGAAGGGGAAAAGAACTGAACTGACTGGACAATCTCTGCATGGGCTCTTTACCTATGGGTACTGGGTCTTGAGAATTACACTTGGCCAGAAGGGATTTAGGGTGTGTGCTCCTACTCAAGGTGGAACTACCAAAAAAACCATCTCAGGCTGCTTTGTACATAATCTTATCAGAGCCCAGAGGGTGTGTCCTGAAAAAGGCAGTCTGCTTGTGCCTGGAGATGGAGGTCTGACCTCAGAGCTCACCTGGGCCCAGAGAATGAGGGGCTCCCTGTACCCTGAGTGGTGGGATCCTGTATCATTGCCTTCTTAACTACTAAGCAACATGTCTCTTCAGCATTTCTTCCTTTCCTTTCCTGTCCTTTCCTTTCTTTTTTGATAGAGTCTCATTCTGTCACCCTGGGTAAGGGTAGAGTGCCATGGCATCACAGCTCATAGCAACTAAAAACTTTTGGCCTCAAGCAATGCTCTTGCCTCAGCCTCCCTAGTGCTGGGACCACAGGTGTGCACCACCACACTCACCTAATTTTTCTATTTTTAATAGAGATGGGGTCTCATTCTTGCTCAGGCTGGTCTCA
The DNA here is from genome assembly GCF_000181295.1 of Otolemur garnettii. Lineage (NCBI taxonomy): Eukaryota > Metazoa > Chordata > Mammalia > Primates > Galagidae > Otolemur > Otolemur garnettii. The sequence goes on along the minus strand of NW_003852508.1, from coordinate 6,426,242 downwards.
AACTCTCAAGCTCAGGCAATCCTCTGCCTCAGTCTCCCAGAGTGCTAGGATTACAGGCATGAGCAACCCCACCTGGACGCCTCTAAATTTCAAACTGTAGATACCGGGGTAACTTGGCCTACCCCACTATATTCATTAATATTCCCTCTATAAACCTGATTATTATTCAGAAGTTTCTTATTCCTTTTTCCTTCGTGAAGACTAAGGCAAATGTAAAATTAGAACAACTTCCTGTTCTATTCCTCAGTGAATGGCTTTATTATCATCTCAGCCAGTACTGAAATCCCCTCTTCTAAAAAAAAAAAAAAAATTCCCCACCACCCACATTACCTTCATTGTTAATATTTATAACATGTGGTGAAAGGGTTTAGAAATCAACTTTATTGTTCCAACAAAAATTCAAAATCTTCCAAATTGGCTAAGAGGTTCTACTTCTATAAGGTCTACTCCCCAAATGCAGGCTTCTTGCCAGTGAGTCTGACAAAGTAAGTTTCAAACATTGCAAAGTTATCAGAGCATCTTTTGGCAGGTTAAAGAGAGTTCCAAGTGTCAAATGAACTCCTGTAAAAATACAGGAGTATTTTTTTTTTACAGGAGTATTTTTTTTTACAGGAGTATTTGTGTCTCCAAAAAATATAATTTCTTCATATTTGTATACACGAATTTAACCAGATGTTCATTAGGAAAAATGGCCAAGTTAACTAATTTAGAGGAACTCAATTACTTTAAAAAATATTTAGCAATGATTCTTTAACATTTAGTATTTCATTTTGTGAAGATGGACTCCAAAACTTTACTTTTTGGTTAAAACACGAAGGAAAGAGTCTATTTATCAGTTCTTTTTGACTTTTCAATTTTTCTAAGATGCTTTCTGATAGTTAAAATGTCAGAGAAGATTAATCAGTGTTCAATCACCGTATTGCTACGGGAAGTAAATCAATTAATAGAATCCTTTTCTGCTTTTACTTCTCTTGGTATCTCAAAGGGTAACATCAAAGAGGGTTCTATTTCAGGCATAACAGTCCCTTCATTCCCTCATTAATCTCCTGATGCCTAAATGCCCAGGAATCATAGATGCTCTCCTCGCCAATCTTCCAAAACCATGTACTAGAGAATCAAGCTGTTCTGTAGCATAATCTCAGAGGACAATTCCATCTTGATACTTTCTTTCTCAATGTCTGTTTATTTCCTCTTGTTTGTCCATCTTCCCATTTCATTAAAATCCTCATATTTTCAGCCAATGATCCAATACTTCAAATATCTTTAGTTTCAACTTTAATCCTACAGGGAGATACAGTGCCTTTAAAACAGACAAGAAGGAAAACACATGACTATTTCCCAGAAACAATCTCGAAATAGTGGTGTAATAAAAATGACACCAAACACCTACCTAATTAGTACATTAAAGATTAAAATCTGTCCTCTGAATTATCAATCTTTGTTTCCTAAATATTTCCTATTTTTTTAGGCTGGGAAATCATTAAGGTTATCTTGAAATCTAAAAAGGAATTTCTTTTATCTTTTACTTCTATTGTTTAGAGAATAAAAAGCAAACCAAATACTTTAGTTCACTCATATATAGCATAAATTCCTGCCAAGAAAAATATGATTGAGATCATCCCCACCTGCACCCTATTGTGTAACAATTTGCTTAGTCCATCTCTTGGTAGTCTAAGTGTCTCAACTTCAGCAACACGGATACAGAGTTTTCAGTGTAGATGTTTTGAATCCTCCCCATGAAAACATAATAAAAAATGCAAACATTTTGACTTAGCTCTTTAATTCAACTCAACGAACATTGACTGAGTATAAAAACCTGGGTACTAATGTCATTAATCGGAGTAATAAACTGTTTCCTAAAATCCCCCTGGAGCCTTAGAAATAAGGAAGGCGGCAGCTGAAGTGGCACAGTAGCCTCTGCAGTAAAGGAGATGGCCCTGTGACACAGATCCAGGGGCAGTGACAGATTCCACACAGTCATCACAGCCATCCACAGCAGCGGTGCTTTCAGAGACACTGGGGCCAGGCTGCTAGTCCTAGTGTCAGCAGAGAAAAAAGACAGAGATAGTGTCAGAGTAAACATTCAAAAACAGCCAGTGCCACGATTTAGCCAAAAGGACAAGTTCCCAGGTCATGCCTTCTAGATACTCCTTAGGGAAATTACATGGATGGGAAGACTATTACAGAGCTGGAGTTGTCATAAAATATGTGAAAATACAGCCAAAAGTGCTATTTTGAATTTGTGATTTTGATCCAATGTTTTACCTTCAGACTGATATGGACTGGAAAGTACGCCGCCCCTTTGTTTCATCTGTGGTGTAACAAGTCACCCCAGTACTTACTGGCTGTTTTAATTTTTGTGATTCTTTGTTTTGGTTGGGTTTAACCAGGTGGTCCTTCTGCCCCATGCCATGTTGACTGGAGCTGCGGTTATCTGGGGCTCAACGGGGCCGGAATGCCCAAGACTGTTCACTTTCATGTCTGACAACTGATGTGGGCTTTTGGTCTGGAACCTACCTGAGAATGCTGAACAGAACGCCTGACTCTCCAGGTGACCCAGCTACTCACCTGCACGATGAGCTGGGATTTAAGTGAGAACAGCCCCAGAACAAGTGCAGTCGAAAAGCACATGCAGCCCCTCATTTCAAAGGCTGAAGCCGAGGACCAGCACAGTGACACTTCCTTGTATTCTGTTAGTTAAGGAAGTCATGGGCTCAGCCCAAGTTTAAGGGAATGGAGAAATAGATTCTGCTTGTGAATTTGTGGTCATCTTTCATCTGCATAACCTCTGTGCTTTGGTTTCAAGAAGGAATGAAACCACTAACAGAGAACTGGACTATACGACACACCTCTGGGATGGGATTAAGAGGGGGGCGCAGTCAGAAGCACCCTGGCTATGGTCGCTCCCAGGCTTCCTTTGTGCCTTAAACTCCACTTTTCAGATGCAGTCCGAACTGCTGCATTTATGTGACCTTCTCCATCTCCTTACATTACTCTGCTCCGTCTGGTCAGGAAACCACAATTCTTTTTTATCTGTTTTACTTTGCACTTGATGTTTTCTGCTCCCTGGGGGTAGGGGCGCAGGAGCCAGGACATGTGCAGCCCTCTGAAAAATCATTGATTCACATCAGAGTCACCTGCGGAAGAAGTTTACGACATCCTTACTCTCAGGCTGCGCTCCGGAGCCAATGAATCAGCCTCTGCAGCTATGCAGGGAAGCAGGGGCGCGCACGGAAGGCACTCTGGGTGACCTGAACCATGCACCATTTTGTTGGGAGCCACTCTTAAAATGGTTTCTGTTTAAAATTTAATGTAGTTTTAACAAATTCTTTAGGAAGAGGCTTTCATGTGGAAAAATAACATAGCGAAATAAAGTAATTGTTCTTATATCAAATGAATTTCCACAATTTCCTTGATCCAGCCTATAGCCTGTGATTAAAGTTAAATATAACCCATTCCAAATGCTTTATCTTTGCCACAATCTCCTGTAAGTACCAAGGGACTAATTGTGATGGAAAACTGAGGCACAAAGACAGCTGTGCTCAGGCGAGGGGGGGCTGCTGATCTTGCCTAGTGGGTACTCTCCAGAGCCCCAGCCCTCAGAGAGCAGTTACATAGGACGCAATTGCCATGCTCGGAGCTCTGTGTGCAAAGCATGAACGCTCTGGTAAATGGTGTCCCAGAGCACAATCTGCAGAATCCCCACTCACAGGGCTGTGGAACCTAGGCACAGTGCCTCCAAGCAGCCACTAAGTGGCACCCAGCTAGCACTGTGCATGGCAGCAGGAAGGAGAGAAAGGCCCAGGAGATAAAACAAGTCATCCTTCTCAAAACAGTGTCTGCACGCAGGGTTGAATGCTGACTGCCCAGAGGAAAAACATTGAATTGTCGGCTAATGTGACCATAATCTTTCTATGCCTCAGTTTCCCCTGTAGCAAAATAATATAAGAGTCCTAGATTCTTCCTGGGGATGCTGAGAAGATTAATGAGACAATATCTATGAAATGTCTTTTTTTTTTTTTTTTTTTGAGACAGAGTGTCAAGCTGTTGCCCTGGGTAGAGTGTCGTGACGTCATAGCTCACAGCAACCTCAATCCTGAGCTTAAGCAATGAATTCTCTTGCCCCAGCCTCCAGAGTAGCTGGGACTACAGGAGCCCACCACAACACCTGGCTAATTTTTTGCTGTTGTTGTTGCAGTTGCCATTGTTGTTTTAGCTGACCTGGGCTGGGTTCAAACCCGCCAGCTTCAGCATATGTAGCCTGCACCCTACCCTCTGAGCTACGGTGCCGCCCTATGAAATGTCTTGAAGAGAGTTCCTCAGAGAGCTATGTGAACACGAGCTGCATCATTAACACCCATACAGCAGATCAACTGGTGACTTTCAAAGCCTCACCCCAATTCACCTGAAGGATAACAGAGGAAAGGCACCTCTCTAACTATACACACCCAAGCCTAAACAGCATGCTCACTCTAGATGCTGATAAATTAAAAAAAAAAGAAACAGAAAACAACAACAAACAATCATTTCTGATCATCAGACACTGCACTGACTGGACAATCTCTGTCTTTTTTTGACAGAAAGGCAGTAGCCAGCATGGTTTCTTCCCTGGGCTGACAGCCATTCTATAAAGCCATGTGTTTTTTCAGAGCAGCCCATGGTGACATAGCAACCCAGACATATGGTGTCATTATTCAGCCGACACAAATTTGACACTTAAGTGAATTTATTATATTTTGCTTTGCTCCTGGTGCCTGAAAGGCTTTGCCACTGTCTCTTCATAGAGCTTGTCACAGATGTTGATGTATTTTCCTCCTCCAAGGCCAGGTTTTACTGTGGAAACTGATACAACTTCACGATAGAATTTCTAGATGAATTATTCACGCATTGCATGCTTTCTGCACACAGGGGCTTGGAAGAAATCCATACTATTCAATAAATGGTGTCTCTAATCCTCTTTAACAGAGCATTCTCTCCTGGTTTAAACTGTTTCTATTATCACCTTTGTAATCATAATGTTTTGGATAAAGTATTTCATAGTTGATAGCTTGGTTAAAACATTCACAATATTTCACATTAATGTGCAACAAAATTGCCCAGGCCCTGGGATGAAACTGATCCATTCTAGCAACAATAAACCATATGGGCCAAATCCTCATCAGATCAACTTTTGCTCAAGTTAAAAAAAAAAAAAAGCCAAACCCCAAACTGAAAGCTTGAAGTCAATTCTACTTCTAATGATTTATAGAACAATTCATGAAATATCTAAATATTTGTTGTTTTAGACAGAACATGTCTCTCCTAATGTGAATACCATCTGTAGAGATGAGTTTTTAATTGAAAAAAAATTTTTTTGACTTGATGGAAAAGAGTCAGATGAACTCATCACTGGCCTTTGAGAAAAGATTAATGAAACAAAAACATATCAAGCTTCTTTAATACCTGGAGAAGCCATAAGGATCCCTCAAGTGACATTATGGGCTATGGTATATAGGAGTGAATAACCTTAACACGACACAATAAGCCCATTGAAGAATTAAGAACTATAATTACAGTTTTTAAAGTATACTGACCTGTTGACCTTTAAGATTTAAGACTTTGCCTCAGGGTCATTTCTTGACCTAGTTTTTGTTTTGTTTCCTTGGGTTTTTTTTTTTTTTTTTTATTCCCAACTGAAATAATTCTTCAACATTTATTGGGTTAAATTCTAAGCGGTTGGAAAATTAAGTTCTTCTCTAACCTTGTCTTATTTTTAATTTAGTTAAATGCTCGAGAAGGACATGTGTTTAAATAAGAAATCTCTTCTTTTAGAATTTGCTTTCCATTCAAAGAGCACTGACATCCTGAATTGTTCCTAGAACAGATGGCAAAAGAATTGCATAAAGCACAAAGGAAAGATGAAATTCTAGCTAATGATTATTATTATTTGGGCAAATTCAGGCTAAGTGCTGTAGATTTCATTTACTGGGCTTTGAGGTCCATCCATGCATAACTTCCCCCATTTGTTGTCTATGGCACCACTCTGTTCCCAGACTCTGAAAGCCACAGCATTACAGTCATCTTTGGCTACAACTTCTCAATCCCATCTCCACCCCCCAAGTTTTAATAGTTCTTTCTGTCTTTGAAATATGTCTTCTATTCAAATCTCGTAGTATTTCCCCACCCTACTCCAAGTTCCCACTGCCTTTATCCAGATAGCTGTGAAATCTGTCCCATCTCATCTTCCAGCCATCAGAAATTTCTCTCATTCAAGTCTTCCCTGTATATCATTATAAGGATAGTCTTCCTCAAGTAAAATTTTGTTCTATTTCCCATTGCTTTAGAATCCATAATAGAAAGAAAAAAGAATCCATATGGTTTTCTATCACCTACTTATATCCTGCTATATAGATATCTATATATATGCCAAGCTTGTTCTTGGCACTTAAAAATACCAATTCATTTGATCTGTTACCTTTTTTATAGATGAGGCCACTATGGCACAGAGAGGTTAAACGATTGACCAAGGTCACAACACCAGAGAGTGACCACCAGGGAGTCATGATTCAAACCCAATGAGGGCTTTTAAAACCAATATATGGAAAAAATAAATAAATAAATAAATAAAACCAATATATGATGCGGCCTTACCCTAGAATAACTAGCACTCACATGATGTTTTGTATTTTTATAGAGTTTTAATTTATTTCTTATTTGACCCAACCCTTCAGCCAGTTGCAATTAATACCTAAATTCATCTCATTTTACCTCATTTTAGTAAAAAGACCTCCATTTACACGGCCTACTCTCCTTATATGAATATCTTTCTACTTCTTGCACCATTGCCTGTGATTTTCTTCCTGCCTGGGCTGCCTTCCCCTGTTTCTCTCTTCGACATGCACATATCAGTATTAATTATAAATATTTATCAGTGTAATATGTAAACTTCTTGCAAGATGTAACTCATTTCCTCAAAGGAGGCTTTTCTTACCTCACGAGAATCTCCTCTGCTCCTTGCCCTCTCTCGGTATGTGTAGACACACAACACAACTTGCTTACACTTTCGTTCCAGAACCTCCTCAGATCCCCATTCTCACTGGCAGGACTTGGAACTATGTCAACAGAGTTCTGATGACAACTCAGACACTTGGCTTGTCCTTAGATTATTACCAGATTCCACTGTGTTGGATCATTTCACATGTCTACCTCCCTGCACCACCAGATTTATGAGCACCTCAAAGAGGAGCTTCGAAACCTCTGCCCGTATCGTAGCATAGTGCGGAGTCAGAAGCATTTTTAACACATGAAGATGCAATTCCATTTTGCTTTCTACTTATCTCATGTGTGTAGAAGTAGTATCGTCTATATGTATGTGTGTATGTATATACACACACAAGCACGTATCAGTTTTATTTTCTAACAATCTTGTAAATTCAATGAAGATAGATCTTGTGTTTACGTTCCTTGCATTTCTCATCAAATCAAGTACAACCCTATACCATCAATCCTCACTAAATTCTTGCTGTGTGAATGGGTGACTTATTAAAATTGCCCCAGGAAATGAAGATCTTTGGCTTCAATTGCCAAGTGTTAAAAATGGCACCACTCAAAAATATATAGTCAACCACACATTAAAAAGTACTAAGAATAACTCGATATTTCTTGTAGGGAACAGTTGCATTTTCTTCTGCGAATCCATATGTTAAAGTCTCTCTCTGTATTTCCCACATGAGCACTTACATCCAGAACTCACAGTGTACCTGGCTTCAAACCAAGTACATTAGTTATTTTGGAATTGCAGAATTAATAGTCATTCTCCCACTTGCAGTTCTACCTCAAATAAAATTGTATTTCATTTGGATTAAGAGTTACAACTCATAAATTCAGCTGCAGAAAGCTGCATCAACACAACTCTGTACATTATCCCATTGCTGTGCTTCAGGAAAATACTAACAGTTATGATGATTAGTTTATTATAACGAGAAATGCCTTCTCTGAATGAATAGACTGTGGAAATAGAATATGCATTTTATACTATGAGTAGAAATTGTTTAGTGATATTGTAACTGACAGGACAAAGGCCAGAACCATATGCAAATTCAGGAAATCATTTTGGCAATTCAAAGATTACATCCAGATACTCTGAAATAGAACCACAGTTTAGGGTTATCAAATGCCTCATAACTGTTAAAAACAGAATCAAACAGGAAATCCATTAGAAGATAATTCTATAGATTAGCAAAAATGCCTCTTAGAAGATATTATCTGTCCTAATAATTCTATGAAGAATTATACCCATTACTAACACAGAGGGTGCCAAAAATTATAATATGCAAGTCGTGTTTGACTTCTGCAATTACAAGAGATATACAATACAATATGCAAAATAATAAACATTATCAGTATATGTTGAGTATTACAATTTTAAAACAGTCTTTTCCTTTTTCAAAATGTGTATCCATTTTTGGGCACCCTCCGTAGATTTCTATTATCTTGAAAATAGAAAAAGGAGAGAAGAGAATCAACATTTCAAAGACTAAGGGAGGCTCAGCCCCAAACAATGTGACACAACAATGAATCTGAAAACCACAGACGCTGAGGACTCTGCCAGACAGGAGGGAAAAAGAGAGAAATGCAGTTTTCAAGTGGCCTTATTACTTAAGTTAGGTATAAAAAGAAAAAGTCAAGCAACAAAGGTCTTCTACATAAGCAGCCACAGATGAGAAGCAAATAAATCATGTCATATTTAGATACCATGGAAACATCTGTTAACTTCTCATTTTTTGTAGTCACTCCCACATACACAGAATGTTGAGTGTCTGCCCAGTGCCTTCTAGAATGGACGACCACAGTAGAAATGTGAATGTGTGACATCCCAGTAAACGGTCCTACTGAGGACTTGGATTTAATTTCTATGGTTCCTGCTTTAGAGGTTGTCTCACATTTAAATGAAAGCTAATGGCTTTTAGTGACTCTAAATTAGAGCAGAGGCAATTTGGCCTTTTAAAATTAAGTGCTTCCATGTGCCAACGAGTGGATTTCCACACACAAGTGAACAGTCGTTCATAAAAGCACAGTGAGAACCAGACACACACACACTTGCTGAACGAACACCTGTAATATAGTGAGAGGCCTGGGGGACGTGCTGTGGAGACCGAGAAAAATGTGACCCCTTCCCTTCAGGAGTTCACAGGCCCACAAACCAGTGTTAAAAATGAGAGATAAGCGCTTCAAATTCACTATGTATACAACATAGAAAGAACACATCTAATCCAAGTAATAGGCCTAGAAATGCTTCCTGGATAGACTAGCATGTGTTCTGAACCCTGCAGTATGAGAGGATAACTTCATTTACTACACACTGTCACTTTGGAAGCAAAATAAAAAGAGTGTAAAGGAGGGGGTTTTAGGGAATATGTCTTGGCAGGAATTAAGATCCAAGTTACCTGTAGTTTGCATTGTGATGCAAAAACAGTTATGAGCCCTCTACTCTGCCTTGCACTGCAGTAAGACAGCAGAGAGTACAAATAGAGACTAAGTGATGGCCTTTACCTTTGGAGTCTAGAATTTAATCAGACAGTAAAAATCGTACACGTGGCAGCCAAAAAAACAAGACAGGGCTGTATTGGGTTACATGCTTGGAGCCCTAGCTTTTTAGAGTATGAATCACTTTCTAATCTTACTCAATCTTCTTTCCCACAACTTTTCTTGTTAACGATGTGTTTGCACAAGAGACAATACCCATGCATAATTCTCATAAAGTTTTTTCATTTGTTTGTCTACATATAAATAAAACAACATCAAGAACAAAGCAATTATCCTAATAGATGGACATGGTAAGTGACCAAACCTGGCTTCACATTTGTGGTAAATCCCATAGAGGCTTGGTTTTTAATAAAACAGACCTCATGTTAGAGACCATGTTCTTTCTTAGGACCAAAATGTCATCTCAGGAATCAAAGGAATCAACTACGATTTGAAGATATGCCAGATTGAGGAACTGGATTTATGATTTCATTATATAGCTCTTCCTCCACTGAATCACATTTACTAGATCTGAGAAAACATCTTTGGTCCATTTTATTGTTTAGTGAGAAAATGTCACTAAAAAGTAAATCTCTAATGCTTAAGATCTTTTACTCCTACCCACAATGGGATGCAGTAGTTTCTAAGAGAAAATCAGACAGTTCTATCTGTGTAAAACATGGATCTGGGCCTGAGTCAAGACTTACACTCCACTTGCTACTCACTTTGGCAATTTGTTTGACTCCTGTGAGTTTTGTCATCTCTCAGAGGGTCACAGTGATACCTACAGAATCATTACAGGATTTACAGATGAGAGGGAAGGGACAACATACATCCCCTCTGAGAGCAGTCAAGCTCCTAATTTGAAAAGTAATCTTAGTAGAAATGCAGTGGCCACATGAGCAGAAATGTATGCACAGAAGGGACAAGACTGCCTGAAATACAGTTCATACAAAGGAGAGCCTCCCCGACAGCCTTGAGAGCCTTGGCTATCTCTGCACCACCATCTTTTCAGACTTGAACTCCTATCACCCTTCCAGAAGGAAATAATGCTTCAAGAAGAGACAATGCTAATGCCCTATGCCCCTCTATTTAAGGCGGTGGTTCTCAATCTTCCTAACGCCCCGACCCTCTAATACAGTTCCTCATGTGGTGGTGACCTAAACCATAAAATCATTTTTGTCACCACCACATGAGGAACTGCATTAAAGGGTTGTGGCATTAGGAAGGTTGAGAACCACTGATTTAAGGGAATGTTGTTATTTCCTAATGCTTAATAGCCATTCAATGAATAATGAGGATTACATTCCACATTACTGAACAGTGAGTTCTTGGTTGCTATTATCAGAACTATAAAATGATTATAATATAGAATGTCCACTTTTCCAGGAGCCACACAAGCATAGGGGGAGAGGGGTACATGTGTCAATACAAGTCACAAAACACTGCTTCCTCTTTAGTCTCCTACTCTTCTCTCCCGGGTTCAATTTCCCATCTAGAGGTCTGGCAGGCCTCTTCTGCAGGTATCTTCCGTAGTTTCATGATCCAATTCCAACTCCCACATGCAATCCTTCCTTTTTTCTTTTCCTACTACTGGGATGAGTGACACTTCCTACCATGCTTGAGGCTATCCACTCTCCAAAGCCGCTCCAGCTTCCCAGCCATCCGGGTCCTGAGGCATGTACTACATCAAAGCTGCATCTTGCCAAATTGTAACAGTCTCAAGTGTTCTCTCCTTCTGAAGTGGTGAGAAAGCCTCTCCAGAGCACCCTGCCTGTGACTCTGCACGCGACCTGCACCCTGAACCCGTGCGCTGAACACCACCTGCTGCTTAGTTATGTACAAGGCTCTGCTTCCTCCCACCTTTTGCTCCTGGATCACAGAAGTGCTGCCTCTTTATGCTTCCTAGTTCCTCAGATATTTTAGCAAAAAAAAAAAAAAAAAAAAGGGAAAAGGCTCCTGCATTTTTCTCACTTTGCATCCTCTACACTGGGATCTGGCATGATCCCTAAGAAAAATAAGAAGGGCACGTGGGAGATAAAGATGAGCGGCACACATCTCTCTAATTTGCTGAGGCCTTTGTTTCGGAGCCTTTTCTCTGCTTTAGGATAACTTTGCTTTAGAATGACTCACTCCTTCTCAGGAGGCTTCTTGGACCTCCGTCCAATAGCTCCCAGACAAGCCTGTGACAAGCCTTTCACATGTGTTGGACTCTCAGAGAGTATACATTTTGGGTTCAAGCTGAGGCCCTTTGCTGTAGTCATAAGCTAAAGATTTATAACCTACAGTTTCTTGATAAATTACTTTAATATAAAACACAGTGTTTAGAAATGGATGAGAATTTTATTTTACTAAAACTCTATTTATTCATCCTTCCCACATCTAGAAAGTATACATATATCAACTTATACACTGAAATTTGGCCATCTTCTATTCTCTTCACCCACACCAAAATGAAATGTATGATATTGATCCAAGACCTTCGTCTCAGAAATTCCATTGGTCTGTACGTGTGTTCAAGTTAAATATTTCCAGCCTATGGAATGTTTGCCTATATTCCCCCATGAACAGAGTTTTCTGTTGTTCAGTTGATAAACTGTGCTGGTTGTATTTCTTTGTGAGAGTAAATACAATCCATTGTAAAAAGTGTTGAAGTACCTGCCAATTTATTTTGAGTATTAACTTCAAGGATAATCTGTAACAATATATTAAATTCTCCTTTCTGTTACCCTGAAATGTTCAGGCTTCAGGAGGCAGTTGGCAAGATATAGGAAATGAAGTCAGAATATTGCAATGGTGAGAGGCTATGTTCTTAGACTTTCTGTAAAAGTGTAAGATAAAAACATTTTTGTGTCTGCATTAGAAATTTAAAGTATAAGTGACGTTCTGACATATTTTCCTGCATACACAAATCAGCAGAGAACTCCTCAAAGTATTTAAGAACACTCTTTAACAATTTCAGCTGGTCTCTGGGAGGGACTTCATTAATCATTGCTTCACTCAGGTAATTTGCTTTTCATGCTGCTCTGGTGAAGTCGCCAGTTGTCTTTAATCTTTCCCAGCATCTTCCAATTGCCAGCACTCGTCCTTATCTCTGGGGCCGTTGTGTTACTCCTCTGTCAGACACAAAGCAGCGCGCCAGCTGAGTGAATACAGCAGCTGAAAGAACTACCTGGCCAGCGCTCGGCCCAGGCAAAAATAGAAATCACTCTCCCAAGCAATGGAGAAAGGCTCTTTTGAGGAGATTTAACGTATTTTCTGTAAGCTTCAGTACAATTGGAACAGATAAAAATCGATGTCTATGGCACATGTGGGAGAAAGATTTCAGGAAAATGACCCCTCGAGGCATAAGCACATATTCTGCCACAGCTTTAACGATATTTTCCAATTTGAATCACCCCCAATGAGTCTTGCCATGAATTTTAATGAATCCTCTGAATTCACATTTTGCAGTTTTCCTTTTCACATACAGCTAATAGCCCCGGAATCAGATAGCTAACATTTTGTCTACCCTTAAGCTATTTTGAAGTAATTATATCTTTCATGTCTGCAAGAGTCCATTCCTCTGCCAAAAGATATAATTTAGGTAAAAATCAATGTCATTTGTAAATTTTATGTGTTTGTGTATCAGTAGATATTAAAGGATAACAAGAAATCAAAAAGGTATTTTTGGCATTTCACAATTAGATGCTTTATTGTGAGACACTGATATTGAGATAGAAGGAAGAATGATTATTCAAGAGGGAGAATAAAGCCTATGAAAACAGCTTACGTAATAGCTAGGTTGAATTGTCAAGAGAAGCAAAGGTCTTCAGTTACAGGTACATACAAGTGATCTAAGGTCAACAAGGATTTGTCGAAACTCTAGGTATTCATAATTCAAAGATGAAATAACATACTTTTCCTTGACTGCTGGTCTCTGGAGTGTCAAAAACACTCCGGGTTCCTTGATCCATATTTCAGGTACCATTCTTCTTAATGCACAAGGATTTTACAAGTCTGACCAAGACGTGAGGTCTTCTAGACCTGTGCTTTGCCTTGTGGATAGCTGTGCATGTTTTACAGTGCTCTTTCAAATGTCTACTCACAAAGAAGAACCCATAGAAATCTGCTTTCAACACAGACCTGAACATATTTAAGCATAGATATTCCAGATTACCTTCTAAAGTGTGTGGGTGGCTGGATTCTTTAGTTTTCTCTGACCAGGACAGAAACAAAACTCTGAAACAGAACTTTGTCACATTCTGCACTATGTCCTGTAACTAGTGTCTGATATTCCATTCACTTGCACGGTACCAGGGCACTGGAAGGACCATGAATTCTCCATCAACAAGCCCAATTCGATTGCTTTTCTCCCCACCATCAGCCCAATGCTCCAGCCCACTAAGCAGTCCAGATCTCAGGAGAGCTACTGCCTGGAGCCTCTAAATGGCTGTTTGGAAGTCGCTGGAAAAGTCAGAGGCAGATACAGCTTATTGAAGTTGTTTCTTAGCCCAACCAATGGTTCAGTCGAGTAGAATATTCTCAATACCTACTACCTGAAGAAAGGAAAAACACCTATTTAATCAGTGTAGTTACACAGCCACTAGGACCTTGCATAGGGTGCATCAGGAGGCCCATGTGTCACGGTTCATGTTGCAAAGGACCTTGGATTTAGACTTTGGACTTGATCTCTGAATCAGGCTTTCCACATAGACACTGTGCTGTGTGTGTTAAAGGTGGATTTATTAAATGGGTACATTTAAAATGTAGTTTTTCTATAACCCTGTTTGGGTGTTTATTTTAATGTACTGGGAGGGAAAAATAAACAATACCTATTATATGGCAAGCACCATTCTAAGAATTTAATATGTACTAAATCATTTATTCTTCATAGCCATCCTGAAGTCAGGCCTATCCTCATCTTACAGACAGGCAAACTAAAGCACAGAGAAGTTAAATAAGTTTGTCCATGCTTGCACAGCTAGTGAGGGGTGGCACAGGGTTTCTAACTTCATCTCCAGAGTCCATGCTCCAGACTACCTCAGTGGAGGTATTGCCTCCTACAGAAGAGGTTCTGAGACCCTGACAATTGCTCCTGAACTCAAGGCAGGGGACTCTCAGGCTCCAGGTATTTCCCTTTGTAAATGTGACTAGTGATCAGTATACTGTTAATAACCCTGCTTGAACCATGGCTTAACTTTTGCTAGGCCCCATTTCTGGATTATAAAATAAGCTGGTCTCAGAGCACCATCTGCACACTCAAGATGACCAACACACGTGACATGTGGCAGTCTGTAGTCCCTGGGTCCTGTCGTCCCGCTCTCTCTGAGCTCCCCACTCCACCCCTTCCAGTACTATGACTGCAGGTGTAGGCATTTAGTCCTCACTGGTTTATTTCCTTGTCAGTCCCAGAGAAGATAGAATTCAATTGCTTTATCTTATTTAGGGAGATACATTATAGTGAACACATAGGAATTTTAAATATCTTTATGACAGATATTATTAACCAGTACTAAGTTATCTCTCATCATATATTTTAAAATAAAACACATCCTCTAAAACTACATATATCCTGCCTTTTACCTCTTCTTTCCCAAGATGTGAAAATGGTAACTTATTCTTTTGAAAATTCCCCCAATATAGGCTGACACTTGGTCTCCTTTTTCCTCATTTCCTGAAGGCAAAATAATTACAAGCAGAACTTTAAGAAATCATGCACATGTTGGGAACTCTGTCTTTCCTTTTGGTATCAGCTTGTCAGAGGTATTCCCTTTGAGAAAAGCTAGTGGTTCTCTTGATACCACCAACTCCAAACTTTTTTTTTTTACACTGACTATGATATTGTCATTGAATATGGTTTGGGACCACCATGTAAGCAAGTCATTTAAAACAGTTTTTAACATATCCTATGACTGATGAGGAGTCAAACTTCATATATCACACAGTATTAAAAATGCAGTTATTTCCAGATGACATGTATCAGGAGATTTTCCTATGTTCATACCCTTTGACCAAGTAATTCCACTTTGGGGACTCTGTCCTAGGGAAATAACCTGAAATAACAGAAAAGGCTTTCTGCACAAAAATAGTAATCCAACCACCTAATCATCCCCAAATACAGGAATGGCTAATAAACTATCCACTCAAAGGAGTATTTTATAGCTCTTGAAATACAGTTATGAATATTTTATAATATGGAATATTTTTGTCACATTAAATAGAAAGGTAAGATGAAAATGATACATACAATTATCCTTATGTAAAAATCAGGAACTCTGCAGGATAAAAATAAGTAAATAAATAAACACAACAGAACAAAACACACTAACTTGCAGAAAAAGTAATTTTTTTTTCAATTTTATTTATTTATTTATTTATTTTGTACTGTTGGGGATTCGTTGAGGGTACAAAAAACCAGGTTACACTGATTGCATTTGTTAGGTAAAGTTCCTCTTATAATTGTGTCCCCTCTTATAATTGTCCCCTCTTAACACACCATCACCCCCACCCTCTCCTCCTTCCCTCCCTCTACTCCCCCCTTCCTCCACCCCCACAGCGTACTAGGTCATCAACTATCCTCATATGAGAATTGAGTACATAGGATTCTTGCTTCTCCACTCTTGTGATGCTTTACTAAGAATAATGTGTTCCACCTCCATCCAGGTTAATACAAAGGATGTAAAGTCTCCACTTTTTTAATGGCTGAATAGTATTCCATGGTATACATATACCACAGCTTGTTAATCTGTTCCTGAGTTGGTAGACATTTAGGCTGTTTCCACGTTTTGGAGATTGTAAATTGAGCTGCGATAAACGGTCTAGTGTTAGGGTCCTTATGGTAAAAGGATTTTTTTCCTTCTGGGTAGATGCCCAGTAATGGGATTGCAGGATCAAATGGGAGGTCTAGTTTGAGAGTACGGTTCTCCATACTTCCTTCCAAAAAGGTTATATTAGTTTGCATTCCCACCAGCAGTGTAAGTGTTCCTTTCTCTCTGCATCCATGCCAGCATCCACAGTTTTGAGATTTTGTGATGTGGGTCATTCTCACTGGGGTTAGATGATATCTCAGGGTGGTTTTAATTTGCATTTCTCTAATAATTAGGGACAATGAGCATTTTTTCATGTTTACTAGCCATTCATCTGTCTTCTTTAGAGAAGGTTCTATTCATCTCTCTCGCCCATTGATATATGGGATTGTTGGCTTTTTTGTGTGTGGATTAATTTGAGTTCTCTATAAATCCTACTTATCAAGCTTTGGTCTGATTCAAAATATATTAATATCCTTTCCCATTGTGTAGGTTGTCTATTTGCTTTGGTTGTTGTCTCCTTAGTTGTACAGAAGCTTTTCAGCTTAATTAAGTCCCATTTGTTTATTTTGTTGTTGTTGCAATTGCCATAGAAGTCTTCTTCATGAAGTCTTTCCCCAGGCCAATATATTCCAGTGTTTTTCCTATGCTTTCTTTGAGGATTTTTATCATTTAATGCCTTAATTTTGAGACTGGTTTTAAAAGACTAGTAAGACTCAACCAAAAAGGAAAGAAACAAGAGTACTCTAGTCCCAGGCCAAGGGGTTCTAGAGAGCCTTTGGTCTTTCACACTCTCTTAAATAAGATGGTACTCAATAAATACTTGTTAAATTAATGAATGATGAGAGCACAGGTATTCAGTATTACCCCCTTTGACCAATGAAAACAACAATTTTATATAGTTCAACTGGATAGAGCCAGTTAGTCTCTACCACCACGTGTTGTACAGGATCAAGATGAACTAATCTGTGCCTCCAGCAGTCACTCTCCTCCTCTTTGTCTCTCTCTCTCCTTTCATTATTCCCATACAGGCAAAATAATCTAGCAGGATATTTAACACAATATTGCTAAAAAAAAAACAAAAATAAGACCTGCTAATGACTTTTCCCCATCTTGGTGTCATCGTGTAGACATGCTAAAGCAGAAGGCAGGCATGAATCTTAAGCTTTCTTTGCATACCATTACATGATATCTTGGGATAATAGACACCTGATAACTCTAGATTCTGTCACCTAAAAAGAAAATCACTAGATGATTTAAGATTTATAGGGATTTTTCTGTTAGAAAAAAATCAGTGATTCCTTTTCAATATCCTGAGAGTGCTCCTGGTGGTCTTCCAATTTCCTTTTGTATGTACAGAGTGGAAATATTTAATGAAAGATCCCCATTTTGTAAAGAATGCATTTTTATTTTCTATTCCCTTCCCTCTTCACAATTCCCATTCTCCACTCCCAGGCAACTAACAAATAATAAACATCATAGGTAACCAGGAGGGGAGCAAGGGGATAGTCAACCTAAGGGGGCCCAGAACAGATTCAAAACAGTTGAACGATATTTTCAATATTGCGGGTAGCTTTTGGCAACACTCTACTGACAAACATTCTTTAGAAAATAATCTATTTTTTCTTTTCTTTTTTTTTGTCTTTCTATTACAAAGAATAAATATTAATATATAACTGTGTCTAATCAGTTTCAGAATACAGATGGTCTTCAACTTAGAATTTTTTGTGGTGTAAAAATGATACACATTTGGTAGGAACCGTACTTCAAGTATGCATACAACCCTTCTGTTTTTCACTTTCAGTACAGTATTCAATAAATTACACAATGTATTCAACACTATATTATAAAGCAGGCTCTGTGTTAGGTGATTTTGCCCAATTATAAGCTAATAATTATTTTCAGCATATTTAAGTTGGATTGAGCTAAGCTATGATGTTCAGCAGGTTAGGTGGATTAAATGCAGTTTTTACTTAACGTATGTTTAGCTTACAATGAGCTTATCAGGCAGTAGGCCCATTGTAAGTCTAGAAGCATCTATATATAAAGAATAGGATAAATATACAACTGTGTCTAACTAGCTTTGTAGAATATCTTAGGTCCTTTCAGAATTTCGGACTGGTTGTTAAAATTAGTATTCAAAAAAAGTGTACTTGTTTCATTTATTTTTTAAAATTGAAGTGAGCTAGGACCATTATTAATTACAATTGCAGGAATAAAACAGTATGTTTCCCTAGTTTTACAATAAGGTTCTAAAATCAAAAGATGAATAACAAATATATGAGATGATTAAAGAAGTCAGTTAATTTTTAATCCAGAGTGAGGTCTCAGCAATAAGTTTATAGTCATTTTGTCCTGTTTGTTACTGAATTGATAAAGGTTAACTTGTAAGTTATTTTCATCTGGTAGCATTTTAATGGAGAATCTTAAGGAAGAAAAAACTGTTAACGATTATTCCCTTCCAGAAAAAGGAAGAGAGGGATAAACTCTGCACTAAGTACATACCTGCTTTCAATGCCTATGTAAGTAAGACAATATCAATTTTTTGTGTGTGAAAACATCCAAATCTAACTTTCGCCAACATTTCATGTGTATTTTTAAGTTCTTATTGTCCAAAGACAGTTGTGAGCCTTAGTAAGTTCATCCATGTGAGAAGACAAAGAGAGCTTCAAATCTATCCAGGAACTTACTTCATTCTTTTGTTATTCCAGAGGCTTTGTTTGGATTAAGACACAGACAAAACCAAAAGTATACAAAGTACATTAAGATTATTGCAAACACCTGAAGACTTGTCACTGTAAGGTCACCTTATATTCCAACTCAGAATGTCTTAATTTCATAATGAATTTTATAGCAAACAAACTTTAAACCTTGCCCAATGTTTTCTCAGGGACCTTATTCAACCTAGTCATTTTCTCAATTAGCAATACGTACCTATGATTTTTTTACTATTTTTTATGATTAATAAAATCGGAGGGTAGTCACCGGAAAAAACACTGGCTTAGGAGGCATGATTCCCAAGAACTGGTCTCAGTGTTTTACCACAGTGACTTTCTAAATATGCAATATGGAAGTGTTTTATTAGAAAATCATCAGTTTATTTCTCCTTCTTCCTGTAGTCCTTTGACTAATTTGGACTTTAGTTTCCTAATCAATAGAACGGAAATTATAACAACACCAAATGAATTTTAAGTTGACTTCCAATAATGTGATTATAATTATATTTTCAAGTGTTGGTATTATAGACTCATAAACATTTACAAGTGAAAAGCCATATCCAAACCATAGCGCTACCGTGTATTAGTGGTGAGAATGCTACTATTAACAATAAAAATGACCTACATTTGTTGGGTAATTATTGTGAGTTCCAAGGACTATTCTAAAATCTTTACCTGTGCTAACTCATTTAGTTCTCAAAGCAGGCCTAGGAGGTAATATTATCCTTGCTTTCTTACAAGTAAAAAAATCACAACACAAAGAAATAAAATAACTTGCCTAAGATCACACTGGAAGTGAGGCAGTCTGAGTTTGAACTCAGAGCCCCCATTACTAAGGGTTGCTGCCCCGTATTAATTTTGTTAAATTGCATTGTAGGTTATACTTGCTGTTTCTCTTTGTTTATTGATACTTCTAAAATGAGAGGGAACACAAACCTTATACTCCTAGGTTTCTGTATGCAGAGTGCTTTACAAACTGACCCGATAGAAGGATCACGTGACATGCTAAGAGTACAGATTTGGGGCCCCACTCCACATATTTTGGCTCCGAATCTTCAGAGAAAGGGCCTGGGTAATTGTATTTTAACAAGCCCTTCTAATTAAGTAAAGCTAGGAATCTTTACTATATGGCATATTGTATCTGAGCTCTCCCAAATCTATGTGGCTTTTCTTTTTCCTTCTCTTTGTTGTAGCTGTCAGAAACCACTTAAATAAAAGAAACCACTCAAGCATTTAACTAGCGTTTTATGTAATAAGGAAGTTCTTGCCTCTTAAAGGCTGGTAAGAATTTGATAGCTGAAGGATTCCCCAGCAGTCCTAAAGCACGATGTAGCATCTTAGAGCTGTAGTTACTCCCAAAGTGTTTTCAGATGAGGCGTGATACACATGGGATGGGAGGTATTGCCGTCTTTGTCATCTGCCACAACAGAGTAGTGAGAACATGGAACAACAGGCAAGTACTAGTGACTATACAAGTCAAAAGAAGCAGTTTCCTCTTATATAAAAAATAACTTTAAAAAGGATTTAATATATAGAGTTATGATTTAAAACATCTATTAGAAATGTGAATTTGTTATATAATTTTGTTTTCCAAATTTTTAATAATGTCTATTTTTATTGTGAGATAAGAAAGCATAATATTTTTACTCAAATTGGAAAAAAACTGTGAAAGCAATTCAGCTGCCACTCAAGGAAAATTGTAAAAGCAATTCAGCTGCCACTTTGTCTTCTTGTGTGGAACAAGCACTTATATATCCATCACTAAGTAGTCTCAATTAAAAATAACCTTACTAACATCTATCATATGATAATTTACTATACATCTACTATTGTGTATTGCCTCATTCAGTTCTCACAATAATCATATGAGCTATTCTTACCATTTTGCAGATGAAAACACTAAGGTTTAGATTAACTTTGTGCCCAAAGTTTCATGGCTAGGATGTTACAGAGCTGAAATTTGAACCAAGTAAAGCAACAGATCATTAAATCGCTCTACATTGGTCTTTATACTAATAAAGGCCATATATTCATTAATGTCCTGTATAAGCATATACATAGTATTTAATAGCCATGTAATAAAAAGCCTATTTTACTTGAGTAGGTAGCTTCTCTGTATATAGAAGAGGAAGTTAAAAATATTATAAAAACATATTTTTAAAAGTACACAAAAGAGCAATTGGTTAGGGATATAATTATATGATAAGTATTTGTCTGAAAGGCACATAGCAAATTTTATACAAGTAATCTAATTCAACCAACATTTATTGTCCAGGAAGTATATATGGAATTTGGTCATGATTTTTTAGAGTTAAAAGATTAGTTTGAAAAGATAAGACACATAAATATTCATCTAACAAAAAGAATTTATATCTCTTATTTAGCAAATACTAGTAAAGGAAATAAAATGCTACTTTACAGAGAAAATAGGCACAGCCTTACTACAAGGCATTGCTAGTATTATATAATAGTCATTGAATTATAGACATTGGGATGTCATCCAAAGAGGGTCAAGATTTTACCCATAAGGTGATTCTGAAGTATAAACCCCAAAGACAATGTTATAATGAAGCTTTGATGTATCTAGAGTCCAAATCTTGTAAATGGCCACTTGGGAATCATTAAAACAGTGGTTCTCAACCTGTGGGTCGCGACCCACAGGAACTGTATTAAAGGGCCATGGCATTAGGAAGGTTGAAAACCACTGCATTAAAATCTTTGCTTGATTCTCTTTCCCCTCTATCTTCACCTACTAGATGTGGAAATTCCCTTATTGTCTGTACTGTGCATTTCTGTACTATTCACACAGTAGATTTCAAATGGACTAATGATTATATTGTTAATTTCCCAATTATGGGAAAACAAAGCACCAGCTTATATTAACCAAAAGCTTCAATTCAAAGTTTTTGAAAACTTTGTCCAAGCTCTTTGACACCGCCTTCTGAGGGTCTTGTGGTAAAAGTGCTGTGCAGGACATTGGACTTGAAACTCACTTTCACTACATTTCCAAGCAAATTCTCTTGGGTATTGGTTTCCTTATCTATTAATTACAGGTGTTACTTGCCCTATTCAGCCCTCAGAGTGGCTGTGAAGATCACATAGCACAAAAAAATATGAGAAAATGAATAGAAAGAACTGGAAAGAACTATTTATGTGACTTTAAGAGGTTATTATTGTTGTAAGCAGTATAATAATAATAATATCTTCTCCTCTCTCCCAAACTCTAGGGAAACCCAAGTTGTTTGCTGGTTTTTCTTCATCAGTGTACAAAGAATGCATCACTACTCAAGATGCCATGTGTGCAGTCTGTCCTGTCAACACTTTTAAGTCTGCAGAACAAATAAAAATGGCTACATAGAGGGATTCCTGGCCTTGGTCCTATACAAATAAAAATGTGTTCTATTCATGATGATTTATACATAACCAAGACATCCCACACATTTCCTCATAGGAAGGGTTAATCGTAGGCTATTAAAGATACACAAATGATCTAGTAGCCTGCACCACTCTACTATGAGGTTGCAGAGAGCTCCACAAAGTCCCATTTGGCAATGTTGATTTAACACCTCATAAAAATCCAGCTCTTTAGAGGAGCACTCTGGTTTTTAGGCTGGGGACATAGTAAGAAGAGTTTAAAATAGGTCAATTAGCCAACTATTTTTTCTAATCTATAAAGCTTGTCCAGAGCATGATAGGACAGATTTTTAAGTGTGGTCGAACAGAACTGTGCATACTTTGTCAGTGCACCAAGAAGGCTAGTGGCTTTTCTCTGCAACTTACATTTTATTTGGTTCCATATTCCTTTATATGTTTTATAAAATTGATGTTTTCAATTATTGGATTTTCTTAAATAAAACTTTTGAAATCTATTTACCCTAAAGGTAGAGTAATACTTTTAGAATTAATACCTTTCTCTGCAGGCAATATTATATTTTCAGAATAGTTTTCTATTATTAATTAAATAAGACAACTCTGAAATATCATCGAGGTTCCAGAGAGATTCTGGGGCATTCTGAAGTTAAGAAATGATACCTTCCTCTTTGGATTAAACATTTTTGGCAAATAAAAAGATGAGAGTTACATTATATTAATAAATAAATAAAACTCATTCTGAAAATATTCCCAAAATTCATTTCCTTGAGGACATTTCCGTGGATCACATAAACAGGAAAATAGCTAAACTATTTGTTTCATTTAATCTTTTATCTGGGTCTTTAGGAATAGACCGTAATCATAAATGTGCCAAGTAACTGAATGTTTTATATTAGAAACATGATTATTTTAAAGAAATTATTTTATATTTAAAATTCTTAGAACATAAGGCCAAGACTCTTTGTAGTTCCTGGAACAGTAAGTGCATGCTCCTCCTGCCACAGAACAACTCATCTAGGGTCCTAGAGACCAAGAAGGCAATGTACCAGGAGGGATTACATCAGAAGGAGCCCTTTGCAGCAGTGCAGCCAGAGGAATATGGACCTACTGAAATCATGAACGTGACCTTTGCCCCAAAATAAAGTGGTCTCTTTAATATTGTGACAAATCCTCCAAATTCCCCTTTCTCACTCTCCCACACACTCTTTCTATACCCCTCATTTCTGGAATGTCTTTAACCTGTGCAAACGGAAAGCGCTCTAGTCCCAGCTCCATAAATAGTTAACAGTATTAGGTACATTACTATCCCTAATTCTTAGATATCTTGCTTTTACTTTTTAGTTAACATTTTTTTCATGGTAACAGAGAGATTTTTATTTAGGAACAACAAAGAGAAACTTTAGAGCACTTCCAAAGACAGTTGAAAGTGGGTCCTTCTCATGAAGGAACAGAGGTGAGAGAGAGAAATTAAGATTATTTTAATTTACAAATCATAATTGTATGTGATTTGGTGTACAATATGTACATTTATGGTGTACATATGATGTTTTGACATTTGTACACAATGTGGAACAGATCAAGCTAATTCACAAATCTGTCACCTCACTTATCACTTTAAAATTGTTTTTTGTATTTTTTTTATAGAGAGACATTAAAAATTCACTTTCAGCTTTTTTTTTTCCTTTTTTTGTGACAGAGTCTCACTCAGACTTCCTGGGTAGAATGCCATGGCTTCATAGCTCACAGCAACCTCAAACTCTTGGACTCAAGTGATCCTCTTGCCTCAGCTTCCCAAATAGCTGGGCCTTCAGGTGTGCATCACAATTCCCAGCTAGTTGTTCTATTATTAGTAGAGACAGGGTCTTGCTCTTGCTCAGGTTGGTCTCTAACTATAGTGCCTGAGCCCACCACCTGAAGGACCTCAGGATAATTCCACTCTGTTGGTCATGTAGAGTGTATGTATACACCAAAACCCTAACCACAAGCCTAGAACACCTGTTGTCATTGAGAGGTCTGTGGATCACTCCACCACATCCACCACTATAGGCATCTGGACACTCCTCCTGGGGGCCTGAGGATGGCCCCAGCCAGCCTGCCACCACCACCATGGTCAGCACCCACCAGCAAATACCACATGGAAGCTTAAGGACTGGCTTACACAGCCCAACACATCTACCTCCAAAACCTAAGAGTGCCACTTAGGAGCCTGAGTTTTGTCCTACCACTGTTACTACTATTGCCCACACCATGCATGCTATTCAGGGGACTGAGGAATCATCCACTCATCCAACCCACAGCTACCACTACCAGCACCTAAGCAAGGCACTTGGAGGCCTAAGAATCAGCCCATTTGACCCACTAACATTCATGCCTGCAGATGTCACCCAGGGGCACAAGGGCAGGCACACTTTGCCCATCACTGCCACCACAAGGGTCCAATGACTGGCCCACCTGGCAGCCTATCCTCAGCAAAGCCTCACCAAAGTCTCTACTAACACCATAGTTTAAGGCATGGAAAAAAATCACAGATACCACTTATGATGTATGCAGTCAAAGAAATAAGATGAGATGGAGACTACACTATTGAACACAACCAAATCAAAGCTAAACCAACCAACACCATAAATATATCTTCAGGAAAGATCTCACCTATGCAAAAAATTGGAAAAAGTGACTCTTACAGCACATGCACAGATACACATATCAAAGAAAGGACACAGAATCATGAAAAAGCAAGGAACTATGATACCTTCATGGGAACATAATAATTCTCCAGCAACACATTCTAATAAAAAATAAATTTATGAAATGCCTGAAAAGAATTCAAAATTATGGTCTTAAAGAAGCTCAGTGAGATCCAAGGGAACAGAGATAAATAATCCAAAAAAATCAGTAAAAAACATTTCAGGATATGAACAAGAAATTTACAAAAGAGATAGGCATTATTAAAAAAAAAACAAAACAGAAATCCTGGAACTGAAGAATTTGATACATGAAATAAAAAACATACCCAAGTGCTTTAACAACAGAGTAGACTGAGCAAAAGAAAGAAGAATTTCAGAACTTGAAAACAGGTCTTTAGAAACAGCTTAATCATAAAAGAGAGAGAGAGAGGGCGGAAAAAAAGAAGGAAGGAAGGAAGAAAGGTAGAGAGGCAGGGAGGAAGGGAGGAAGGGAGGAATGAAGGAAGGGAGGGAGGAAGGACAGCAAGCCTACATGACACAGGAGACACCATAAAGCAACCAAATATTCAAATTTGGGGTATTCCACAGGTGAAGAAAAGTTTGACAAGATTTTTTTTTCCATTTAACATTTATCAGCACTGTTTTATTTATTTTTAATTTATTGTTTGGGATTCATTGAGGGTACAAGAAACCAGGTTTCACTGATTGCATTTGTTAGATAAAGTCCCTCTTACAATCGTGTCTTGCACCCAAAAGGTGTGGCACACACCAAGACCCTACCCCCCTCCCTCCTTTCCTCTCTCTGCTAATCCCTTCCCCACTCCTCCCTCCTTCTTCCTCTCTCTGCTCACCCTCTCCCCTTGTCATTAATTGTCCTCATATCAAAATTGAGTACATAGGATTCATGCTTCTCCATTCTTATGATGCTTTACTAAGAATAATGTGCTCCACTTCCATCCAGATTAATACAAAGGATGTAAAGTCTCCATTTTTTTTAATGGCTGAATAGTATTCCATGGTACACATATACCACAGCTTGTTAATCCATTCCTGGGTTGGTGGGCATTTAGGCTGTTTCCACATTTTGGCAACTGTAAATTGATCTGCAAAACAGTCTAGTGCAAGCGTCCTTATGATAAAAGGATTTTTTTTTCTTCTTGGTAGATGCCCAGTACTGGGATTGCAGGATCAAATGGGAGGTCTAGTTTGAGAGTACGGTTCTCCATACTTCCTTCCAAAAAGGTTGTATTAGTTTGCAGTCCCACCAGAAGTGTAAAAAACTCCACATCCACACCAGCATCTGCAGTTTTGAGATTTTGTGATGTGGGCCATTCTTGCTGGGGTTAGATGGTATCTTAGGGTGGTTTTAATTTGCATTTCTCTAATAATTAGGGATAATAAGCATTTTTTCATATGTTTGTTGGCCATTCATCTGTCTTCTTTAGAGAAGGTTCTATTCATGTCTCTTGCCCATTGATATTTGGAATTGTTGGCTTTTTGTGTGTGGATTCATTTGAGTTCTCTATAAATCCTAGTTATCAAGCTTTGGTCTGATTCAAATTATGCTAAATATGTTAATATCCTTTCCCATTGTGTAGGTTGTCTATTTGCTTTGGTTATTGTCTCCTTAGTTGTACAGAAGCTTTTCAGTTTTATTAAGCCCATTTGTTTATTCTTCTTGTTGTTGTAATTGCCATGGCAGTCTTTTTCATAAAGTCTTTCCCCGGGCCGATATCTTCCTATACTTTTTTTGAGTATTTTTATTGTTTCATACCTTAAGTTTAAGTCCTTTATCCATCTTGAATCAATTTTTATGAGTGGGGAAAGGTGTGGGTCCTGTTTCAGTCTTTTACATGTGGATATCCAGTTCTCCTAGCACCATTTACTGAATAGGGAGTGTTTCCCCCAAGGTATGTTTTTGATTGGTTTATTGAAGATTAGGTGGTTGTAAGATGCTAGTTTCATTTCCTGGTTTTCTATTCGATTCCAACTATCTATGTCTCTATTTTTGTGCCAGTACCATGCTGACTTGACCACTATGGCTTTGTAGTACAGCCTAAAATCCGGTATGGTGATGCCCCCAGCTTTGTTTTTATTACTAAGAATTGCCTTTAAAAAATTATTTAATGAAATAATAGCTGACTTTCTAAATGTAGAATATAAATGTCTTAACACAATAACTAAGAAAATGACATGAAGGCTATGTTAACCAGTTTGGTGAAAATATTTCAGATTGTATATAGAATTAGCACACTGTACCCCATGACTGCATTAATGTACACAGCTATGATTTAATTAAAAAAATAAATAATAGCTGAAAAATTCCCAAGAATGAGATTTAGACAGACAGCTATAAGAACTCAGAGATCTCTAAATAGATACAACCCCAAAAAAGGTCTTCTCTATGGCACATCATAGTCAAAGTGTCAAAATCAAAGATAAAGAGATAATTTTAAAAACAGTAAGAGAAAAATGTCTTGTCACTTATAAAGGAACCCCACTAAATCAACATGGATTTCTCAGCAGAAACCTCACAGGCCAGGAGAGAATGAAATAATATATTAAAAGTATGGGAAAAAAATGTTAACCAAGAATACTATAACAGCAAAAAATATCCTTTACAAATAAAGGAGAAACTAACACTTTCTCAGACTAGCAAAATCTAAATTAATTCATCAACATTATACTGGTACAACAAGAAATGCATGAGGGTATCCTAAACTTGGAAACAAAAGAATGATATCTACCATCATAAGAACAGACAAAAGTAAAAAACATACCGGTAGAGCAAGAAGCCCACAAAGGAGGGAGAAAAGGGACTCAAATGTTGCTGCTACACCAAACTGCAATAATAAACAATAAGAGAGAAAGAAAGGGGAAAGGGATCTATAAAACAACTAAAAAACAATTATAAAAATGACAGAAATAAGGTCTCACATATCAATAATAATCTTAATGTAAACATAATAAATTTTCCAGCAAAATGATAAAGACTGGTTGATGGATACAAAAAACAATGGCCCAACTATATGCTACTTATAAGAAACTCATCTCGGGCGGCGCCTGTGGCTCAAGGAGTAGGGTGCCAGCCCCATATGCCGAGGGTGGCCGGTTCAAACCCAGCCCCAGCCAAAAACCTGCAAAAAAAAAAAAAAAAAGAAATTCATCTCACCTCTTAAGACTGAAAGTAATGGAAAAAAATATTCCACACAAATGGAAATCAAAAGCAAACAGGAGTGCCAATAGTTTTATCAGATAAAACAGACTTTAAATAAAAAAAGTTAAAAGAAACAAAGGCCATTTTAAATGACAAAGAGATCAATTCACGAAGAATTATAATTCTAAGTATATATGCAACGAAAAAAGGAATAGCCAAATAAAAATCAAGTATTATCAGATCTAAAGGGATAGGTAGACTCCAATATAACAATAGTTGGGCACTTTCACAGCCCTTACTCAGCAACAGACAGATCATCTAGAGAGAAAAACAGCAAAGAAACTACCCAAGTGCCCCTCAACACATGAACAAATTAATAAATTGTGGTATATGCATACCAGGAAATACTATTCAGCCATTAAAAAATGGAGATTTTGTATCTTTTGTCACAACTTAGACAGATTTGGAGAGTATTCTCCCAAGTAAAGTATCACAAGAATGGAAAAACAAGCATCACATATACTAATTTGAAACTAGTAGATTAACAACTACATGCTCATATTCAATTCAATTCAATTCAATTCAATTCAATTCAAGTAAGGGATAGGGAGAAGAAGTTGGGTAAATTCCCACTCAACATGGGTATATGCCACATTTCCTGGGTGAAGGATACAACTATAAATCAGACTTTAACCTTACAAAAGCATACTATGTAATCATATGTGCCCTCATATTAACTGAAATTTAAAAAAAAAAATTGGATTTAAATTGCACATTAGACCAAATGAACCAAACAGACATTTACAGAACATTTCATCTAACAGATACAGAATACTCATCCTTATTATCAGCACATGGAACATTTTCCAACATTTCCATCAGCACATGGCCATTTTTAGTACACAAAAATAGTATTACAAATTGTTTTAAAAAATCAAAATTGTGGGGCTGGACACAGTGGTTCATGCCTGAAATTCCAGCACTCTGGGAGGCTAAGGTGGGTGGATCATTTGAGTTCAGGAGTTTGAGAACAGCCTGAGCAAGAGCAAGACCCTGTCTCTAACAAAGTAGCTGAGTATTGTGTGGGTGCCTGTAGTCCCAGCTGCTCAGGAGGCTGAGGCAAGAGGATCACTTAAGCCCAAGAGTTTGACGTTTCTGTGAGCTATAATACCATA
This sequence comes from Otolemur garnettii, assembly GCF_000181295.1. NCBI lineage: Eukaryota > Metazoa > Chordata > Mammalia > Primates > Galagidae > Otolemur > Otolemur garnettii. The sequence continues at coordinate 6,396,845 of NW_003852508.1, read as the reverse complement.
GCACTCTTCCCAGAGTGACAGAGTGAGACTGACTCTGTCTCCAAAAAAAAAAAAAAAAAAAATCAGAATTATGTCAAGTATTATATCAGACTATGATGAACTAAAACTAGAAATCAATAACAAGAGGAACTCTGGAAACTGCACAAATATGTAGATGCAAATTAAACAATATGTTCCTTAGCAACCAATGAGACAATAAAGAAATGAAGAGTAAAATTAAATTGTTTTTAGAAACAAATTAAACAGAAACACAGCATCCCAAACATATAGGATACAGTACAAGGGAATGTTATAGCAATGAAAGAATTTTATAACAATAAATATCTATATCAAAATTGTAGAACAATTTCAAATAAACAACCTAACAATGCACCACAAAGAACTAGAAAAGCTAAACCCAAAATTAGCAGAAGGAAAGAAGTAATAAAGATCAGAGCACATCTACATAAAACATATATTTAAAAAATGCAAAGTATCAATGAAATGAAAAATTGAGTTTGAAAACATAAAAATTAATAAACTTTTAGCTAGACTAACAACAAAGAAGAGAAAATCCAAACAAAATAAGTCAAAGGTTAAAAAGAAGACATTACAACTGATAATCACAGAAATACAAAAGATAATCACTTCTACGAATAACTGAAATCTAACAAACTAGAAAATTCGAGGGAAATGGATAAATTCATGGATTTATATAACCTACCAAGACTAAATCAAAAAGAAACTGAAAACCTGAGCAGATCAATAACAAGCAAAGAAATTGAGTCAGTATTAAAAAGTATCTCAGAAAAGAAATGCCCCAGACTTTATGGCTTAACTGCAAAATTCCACCAAACTTATAAAAAAAAAAAAAAAAGAGCTACCACCAATTTTCCTCAAACTATTTCAAAAGCAGAAGAGGAGGGAATTCTTCCTAACTCATTTTATGAGCCTACCGTAAACCAGACAAGGACACAACAAAAGAAGGAAATTGAAGGTCAATATCCCTGATGAACAATGACACAAAAATCTTCAAGTAAATACTAGCAAACTGAATCCAACAACACACCCAAAAAATAATACATCATGAATAAGTGAGATTTATCCCAGGGATGCTAGGAAGTTTCAACATACACACATCAATAAACATGATGCTTCACACTACCAGAATGAAGGACAAAAACCACATGATCACGTCAATAGACACCAAAAAATCATTTAATAAAATGCAACATCCCTTCTTGATAAAAACTCCCAGCAAACTAGACAGAGAAGGAACATATCTCAACATAATAGAGGATATGTTTGACAAACCCACAGTTAAATCACACGGAATGGTGAAAAGCTGAAAGCCCTTTCTCTAAGAACAGGAACAATACAAGTATGCCCACTTTTACCTCTCCTACTCAACACAGTATCGGAAGTCCCAGCCAGAGCAATCAAGCAAAAGAAAGAAATAAAAGGCATCCATATTAGGTAAGAGGAAAACAAATTAGCTTTGTCCACAAATGACATTTTAGGTTTTACATTTAGGAAAACCTAAAGACTTCATCAAAGAAAACTCTTAGTCTAATAAACAAGTTCAGTAAAGTTGCAGGATAGAAAATCAACATAAAAATCAGTAGTGCTTCCGTATACCAATAATGAACCAGGTATAAAAATAAAAAGGAAATTATAAGGTTATAGCAACCAAAACAGCATGGTATTAATATAAGAACAGACACATGGACCAATGGAACAAAATTGAGATCCCAATGTTGGAGGTGGACCAAATGGGAGCTATTTGGGTCAGAGAGGCAGTTTTTTCTTGAATAGATTAATTTCCTCCTCAAAGAGGAGGTGACTAAATTCTTACTCTGTTATTTCCTGCAAGAATTGATTGTTAAAAAGAGCCTGGTACCGCCCGCTTCCTCTCTCATCATGTGATCTCTATACATAACTATTTCCCTTTACTTTCTGCCATGAGTGGAAGCAACCTGAGACCCTTTCTAGAATTTGAGCAGATGTTGTCACCACGTTTCTTATACAGCCTGAGGAACCATGAGCCACATGAACCTCTTTTCTTTATAAATTATCCAGCCTCAGGTATTCCTTGATAGCTACACTAAATAGACTAAGACAGGTACTATCATACAGTTAGATAAAGGTATAAGTCCCAATGTTCAATAGTAGAGTAAACATAGGGTGACTATAATGAACAACAATAAATTATGTGTGTCAAAATAGCTAAAAGTGAGGACTTGAAATATTCTCAACACCTTGAAATGATAAGTGCTTGAGGTGATGGCTATCCTAAACACCCTGACTTAATCATCACACATTCTATGCATGTAACATAACATTGCATGTACTCTATAAATATGTACAGTTCTTATGTATCATTGCAAAACTAGCTCTTGTTTCCCATACATCCCATTATACAAAGAGAAATTAGATTTTTATGATGATGTTCTTGGGTTCTACTCTCTCTCAATTGTGAAGGCCTCCTTAACTAGAATGATGTTCATTGAAAGAGGTGATGCTACTGAATTATCACCACAGTATATGAACTTTAAATAATTTTCCCAAGAGTGTTAAAGGATTGTCTTTGAGCCACATTTCTCTAGAGTGGTCCTCCTTTTGAACAATGGCTATTTTTGGCAAATCGAGAAGGTAAGCAGTGTTAGAGATACAGCCTGTGATGCTGGAATGTTTTTTCTAATGCAGAATGACCTGGGCCATATGGGAATTGAACCTTGGCCTCATTAGTGCCATGTTTCCAACTAGCTCAGTTAACTATACTAGGCAGGGAGTACCCTGCAGATTTTGAACTGTTTGGAAAAATGCATACATGTCAAGTTGCTAGGAAAGAGTGTTAAGAATTACTGAACATACCATTATTTTCATTAGTACGAGACTTAGACTAATACACATACTGAGAAATCTAGTGCTAATCTAAAACTTTATCTGAGGTTTATATTGGCACATGGTTGGCATTTAATAAATACTTTCTGAGTTGACTGATCACTGAAGCTAAATTCTTAAGCTCATATATAATAATAAAAATAGTAACCTGCTTAAAGATCAAAATAACACTAAGTAGAAGGTATGTCAGTATTTTATATGACTTTGCCCAGCCAGTTAAGAACCAGGTGTTCAAAGCTTTAACTATTACTATAGTTATGGTTCAGGAAAGAGTTTTATATGTGCTTCCCTGAAGGTAAAGTACTTAGCCTTCTGAGTCAACTTTATAGCCCCTTTCTGCTTTCACCTTAATGGATAACATCCGTCCACAAATTTGTAGCATCAGTGAGCTCAAATAATGACTAGTGAGAATTCCATTCCTATTTGAAGGTTAAGACATTTTAAACTTCATCTCAAAGTGTGGCTTAATCTAAAAGTTAATCAACCTCCACCTCAGAGATTTAACAAAAACATAAAAGAATAGCTCTGAGACCAACCTGCATTCTCTTGAAGACTTTGGAGGAAGTGAAGAGGTCGATCTCTTTATTGGAAACAGCACAGAGAGGCCGCTACACAACCGACCCGCTGGTTTGAACCTCTGTGGGCCACAACAGGGAGAAAGGGTTTTCCAGTCAGCTGGCCTGTGAAGAAATAAAGACAGTAATCCCAGACATTTTGGTCTTCCTAATCCTTAAAAATTAATCCTGTCCGGAAACACCGACATGAAGAACTAGATTTCCTGAGTGTTCTACTTCGGGCTCTTTTTCCTGCTTTGTCTCAGGACAGTGAATCATTTCCAAAGATTTTGCTAAAATTCTACCGAGCCCAACTCTTTTAACCAACCAAATCTTCCCTTAATTGTTCCCATCTATAAAATAACCTTAGTCATTGCACCTAGAGTTATAGACAGTAGTTTAAGAAAAGAAAGGGAAAAAAGCACTTCCCACTTGGATCTTATGTAGAAAAAATATTCTATTCTCAATTTTAGAAAGTGAGTGCAGAGGAAAAACACCAGAAACACTAGGCAGAATGGAGCTGTCAGCGATAGATCAGAATGATGTTCAGTTCTTCTCTGTCTTTTTATTCCTCAACTATTCAATAGAGCCAAGTAGTTTTATCTTGTATGTTTTAATTAGAAAACGTGATCTGAAATTGTAAAATTATTTTTCAAGAAGGAGTTTTAGATTAACTTTTCCAACCTAAATTTCATTCATAAAAAGGCTAATTTGTGTCATCCTTTACCATTTTTTCCCTAGAAAAAAATCACTTCCTTTTCCCCTATTCTTATCCTTTTGTTTAACAAATACTGTCCCACCCTTGCTAATGTTGGCTAATTTTTTAACCGGTACACCTCTGGTTATTCTTCAAACACTGAGCACTTACAACATGCCAGGTTTTGTGCTAGGTGTTGGGAAATCGAATATGCATGCCATGATCTCTGCTTTTGTGAAACTCATTTCCTGTTACTCAGATAATGTGTTACCCCCTTATTTATAGCCTCAGCTACTCCAGTTGTCTTTTTTTTTTTTTGGCCAGGGCCAGGTTTGAACCTACCACCTCCAGCATATGGGGCCAGTGTCCTACTCCTTTGAGCCACAGGCACCGCCCTACTCCAGTTGTCTTTAAATCAGATACTCCATTAGACATATCTTTCAGAATTTATTCCTCTAAGCCAAAACTTCCTTGACCTTCACACAATTATAGGGCAGGTATCCTATGTCTATATTATACCACATCTTGGAAGAGCCATTTTTCTTCAAATTCTTATATTTGAACAGCAGTTTCTTTTTCCAATTCCTTTTTTCCTGGTAATTTTATTGAAGTCATCTTTATGCCTATCCGAACACTTCAGCTTCCATAATTATATACTTATGTTTTACCTGCTTTTCATTTTATAAAATCTTTGCAATCCTCCTAATGCCTAATTGTCTTTTACAAGAAAGTGACACAGAAAACTTAAACTCTCATATGGGTAACTTACCTATTCATATCACAAAATACAAAGATCAAAGGAAAAAAATACCTATAACATCTCAATTACTTTGAAAGCAAAGTAAGTTTTTACAAAAACTCCAACTTGAGAATTCTCAAACCTGAAAGGCTATTTAGTTCATACATTCAATATCACAAATATACATCTGCATCCACTCAACCCAAACCAAAGTATGCTTCAGAGAGACTTTTGGAAAAGAAAAGCAAGTGCTTCCATTATTTGAATGACAGACCCCATCATCAAGAAGCCCTAGAATTTGATTCAGTGCCAAGTCACCTGCTCATCTGGGAGGCCTCCTCATTAGCCCCACCTTTGGAACACTTGGATGAGACCAGGTTACTGTGAATTCCAGAGGATACCCTGGAGAGTCTCTCTCAGTCCTGACTCTTTAGGAAGATAAGGTATTGTTTGGTCCTTCAGAACTATCTGGTGAACTAGCTAGAGCTGGCACTACTTTCTGAACCTTCCAGAGCCTGCCCCTATACATATTAATACCAGGGGGTACGACTAACATGTGCTATTTGTGCTCCTCCTTCTCCATCATGCCCTCCATCCCACCGTAGCCTCAATCCTCAGTCCCTCCTACCTCTTTACCCGTAAACCTTCTCAAGGATGGTGACATTGACAGATACCAATTGAATACAAGAAATTCAAGCAATAAACAAAACAGCATTGCAAGCATAATAAATTCACTATCACAAACTGGTTATCAATCCAAAATGTTAATACTGGAAGATACATTTATAGGTTTTTATCTAAAATGTGCACATATATTTCTGATCCCCTCTGCGCAATCCCCGTGTTTCTTGCATGCTTTGTGGGAGCCATAAAAGGCATATGTACTCCACAACATTGATTCTTCATGCTCATCCACTCCCTGGCACCCCCTGATCTGAAATGTTAAATCCACATGAAACACTGAGAGGCCATGTATAAGGCTGCAAATGACATTGACAGTTTGTTGGATCACTTGTGAGTTAAACTGTTCTAGCACAATGGTAGGCCCAGAGTATACCTATAACAGATAATTATTAATTAATTACAAAACTGTCACACTATTGTACATCTAAGAAATAAGTGGCTCCATTAAGCAAAAATTAGACTTTTAGGATTTTGACAGATATGTATGTTTTCCTAGGGAACCTGAGACACATTCAAACTGGCATTCCAGTAATTATTATACCCATCCATGCTTAATTTTCAGGACTTTCCCAACCAATAGTTGTATGACTAGAAAACAAAGAGCATATGACCAATGAATGCGAGGGAATTTAGTAGACATTTTGCTTCAACCTTCCCTCCAAATTCCCTGTTTAATTGTTAATGCCATTATGAAATTTATTACTACTGGTGGAAAGTCGTTCATAAATTACTTGAGGTTTGACTAATTGAAATATGTGACTGGGGTATCATATCTGTAATGTATTTGACTCAAGAAGAGTAGCTGTGTTTTGTATTAAACTGGATTTGGCAGTGCACATTGGGCTTACAAATCTCTGGTGTCAGACTTGTGCTAAAGCACCATTTGTTTAGGGAAGATTTGAAGAACATGAGTGAGTAAGAAAGAGTAGGTCCAGATGTTCTGTTTAAACCCAGGTGTGGCTCTGTTGCACTGTTTTGTGATGAGGGATTTTCCAGAGCACAGGAAACAGCACCTGTATGAGATTACGCACAGATTTAAACTCTCTATCAAACTGACTGCCTTCTGTCTGATCTCCTCCTAATTGCACTGGCTCAAATAGATCTCAGGTGGAATTGGCCAAACACACGGACTTTGTTTGCTACTACTTGAATTGACTGAAAACATATAAAAAGAGCTAGTTGTTGTTTGATTTTTTTTTTAAATAAGGAAGATCAATTGCCAATGTAATGGAATCAAATTTGAGGCACTAAAAAGATTGAGGTTCACCAAATTAATACCTAACCCAGCAATTTTTATTAATTATGGGGTTAGTTAATAAAAATTACTATGATAGCCTCGAAAAAGACAAATACATTTCCCATACAAATTCAATACCAAAATCAGGGTAATACTGGGAAAAAATGGATTGTTAAGCAGCCATGATTCTATGTTGGTATTCAACAGGTTCTGGCTATAAATCGGTTCGATGTGTGTAGATGACTTTTGGCTGCCTTATTAAAGGAAAATTCTTCTAGTAAAAATACACAGCACCCTTTTTTATATAGTAAACAGATGTTAGCCTTTCATTGTAAAGTATTTTTGATTTGGTAGATGTCAAATATTACTTTAACAGACAGTTCCTGTCTACAAAGAATACTTACATTTGTGTGATGAAATAGCAACTCAAAAGTTTGAGGGGGGTTTTAATAGCTAATGAAGCACCATTAAAACAAATGGCTTTGAAACTCCACTCTTAGCACTTTAACTTAAAGATAATCTCCATGCATTAAAATTTCCCTGGTGTATTGGTATATGATTTTGCAGTGATAAAAATCCTGAAGTTAAATGTGTTTATCCAACAAAACCACCCTCCCATAAGTCTGTTGGGCTTTCATAAACTGCTGATTCTGCTTTTGTTACTACAGGCCATAAGTGCTGAATGACAGAAAACACCATATAGACCAAATCAAAATGTGTTTCTCTAGGTAGAGCTATTTTCTGAGGCCTGAATTCCTAAAAAAAAAAAAAAAAAAATGGATTTAATCGAAGGAGTATGACACAAACTAGATGGTTTCATGGACTCAAAAGCATCTTTGTAGCATGTGCCCTGAAAAGCAAACTACTTTCTGCAAGTTCTCATGGCCTTTTTAACAGCATCAAACTTCTCTGCCGATGTTTGTTTATCACCCCTCAGGTTATGCATTGGATCACAAGGTATTCTATCCTCCAGGGAACAGCTCCTATGTCAGAAGAAGGAGCTGAGGACCAGGCAAAGGATAGACCTGCCTACAGCTAGCAAGTGGTGGAACTACGACTGAAACCTAGCATTTTAAAATGTACAGAAATGGAAAAATCTTTCTTTGTCACTGACCAGGAATGTTCTTGAACCATTCTACATTTAAAAGATCACAAGTAGAATATTTTTGAGCATTTGATATATTTTGCAGTTATTGAGTATAATCTTTGCAAAAGGCAGCCTATTTAGGGAGTATGACTGTACTAGATTGAATGGTGCCCTCTCCGAAAGATGTGTCCACATTCTAATCCCTGGGACCTGTGAATGTGCGCCTACTTGGAAAAGGGTCTTTGCAGATGTAAATAAATTAAAGGCTCTGTGATGGCATCATTCTGGGTTAGCTGGCGGGCCCTAAATCTAATGACAAGTATCCTTACAAGAAGAGAGGATAGAGACACAAAGATGGCCATATGAAAACAAAGGCAAAAATTGGAGATATGCATCTAAAGATTCCTGGGGTTTGAAACCCTAGGAAGGAGCATAACCCTGCTGACACCTTGATTTCAGGTTCTGGCCTCCAGAACTGTGAAACAACACATTTCTGTTGTTATAAGCCCCCTTAGTTTGTGATAATTAATTACAGCAGCAACAACAACAACAACAAAAAAAACAATGCAGTGATATTACAGTGTGTTCGAGTTTAAAAATATGAACTAAATTAAATGCTTTAGAAGTTATTTTAACTAAGATGCTTAGGTTTCCTTTGGAAAAGTTTCTAGGTAAACCCAAAGTGAAAATATGACTTTTTTCTCATTTTGTCTGGAAGCTTGACTCCGATTGTGTTGTTAATGGACTTCTGAAAAGTCCAGAGTCACAGAATGACACATAATCCAAATCACAGCAAAGCTTCACTGGCAGGAGGGAGGATGGATATGAGAGGTGGGGCCAGGGAACCAAGGCAAATCCTCAGCCCTGAAAACAATGAACAAGTGGTTGTGACTAATGGTGGGGTAATCACCTCACCTTTGACTACACACAACAGCCATCATACTCTGGCAGAGTATAAAACACCATTAAATAAAGCTTTTCTCTTAGGTGACGAAGTTTGGCTCACACAGCACAGTCACTGCGCAGATACAGATGGCTCTGTGGAGTCTTATTCTAGTCCCTCAGAAACCAAGGGGCTCTGAATCCCCTGAGACAGTGACATTTAGTATCATTCCCACCACTTTACCAAGAGAAGAAACATGAAGGAGTTTCTTAGGGAGCGACAATAGCTGCAATTCATTAACATTCGTGCAGCAGTGGTGATGAGGATACCCTACCACCTCCTATCAACTCATAGTGCTGGGTGTCCTCTTTTAAGGCTCCTTTATGATCTATTTCTGCCTAGCAACAACTCTCTGGCTCCCCATGAAACTTATACAAGTATGGGATCAACTTGTGGAGACTCTGAAGATTCCCTTCTGCCTCCATCACAATGCCAGCCTTCTCTCTGCTGGGGGATTGTAGGAGTACCCGATGCCACCCTGTCTCAGCACCCAGCCTCTTAAAAGAGGAAAGAGGGTTCAGACAAGCTAAAAAGTGGCCCAGTGGAAAGAGGGTTCATATAAGCTAAAAAGTTAAAGGAAGCTGATATACGCTCCTCCATAATGCTCTTACCTGCTCTATACAGGCCCCCAATCCCTGCTGGGATAGTCTCCTTAGGGCTCTGCAGAGACTCCACACTGTCCCCCGTCCTTCACCTTGCCACTTCCTTTCTTCTAGACACCCTACAGTGCTCCTTATCCTCTCTACCTATTCAACTTGTCATTTCCCAAAGACGGGTTTAAGTTCTATAGCAGCTGCTCAAACCTCAACATTCCATCCCATCCTTACATCACACGCTGTGACAAGGAGCATCTCACATGCTTCACTTCCACCTTTCTCCCCAAAGGAATGGTGAGACGGAACACAAGCAGAGTCGTTGGAAGAAAACTGGTTTGTATTATGAAAGGATGGGGTTTCAGTAGCAGAAATATACAAGACCATGCTGGGGTAAACATCATCTTTTCCTCTTGTTAAGTTCTTAAATCTTCATTTAGGTTCATCTACTCACTGTCAATATGTACTTAGCTCAGTACAGTGGTTAAACACCCAGGTTCTGACCAAGGGTAAGATCTTGGCTTCTCTGTGCGTCTCACTTTCTTCACCTAAAGTTTGGAAAATGGTACTTACCTCAAAGGGAGCTTGGTGAGGACTGAGGAAAGCATCCATTAAGGACTCAGTGCAAAATCAGGCACACAATGCAACACAGTTGGTAAAGGATCTAAAAGGCTGAATAGGGAGAGCTAAATAAGTCACTCAGCCTGTTTTTGGGTGGACTCACCCAGGGTCCATCTCAGCTGATCATGGTTGGATTCACAAGAGAGAGTTTGGAGTCAAACTCTTATAGCAGTAGACAGTGTGCTTTTCCCTGGAATGTCTCCATCTTCCTTGGGAACCTGTAGCAGCAGGACAAAGCTGGTGAAAGATCAGAGGATTTGAACTTTTCTCCTACTGAAAGCTTTGAAGATATGAAAAACACACTGCTACATAGATGTGAAATGTGTAAAATACTTTTTTTCTTTTATCTGAGACAGAGTCTCACTCTGTCGCCCTCAGTAAAGTGCTGTGGCATCACAGCTCACAGCAACCTCCAGCTCTTGGGCTTAAACAATTCTCTTGCCTCAGCCTCCCAAGTAGCTGGGACTACAGGTGCCCACCACAATGCCCAGCTATTTTTTCTTGCAGTTTGGCTGAGGCTGGGTTCAAACCCACCACCCTCAGTATATGGGGCCAGCATCCTACCCACTGAGCCACAGGTGCCACCCCATGTGTAAAAGACTTTTATTTGATAAATTTTAGTCCAAATTAATACTGGATATTTTCACTGAGTTGTTGGCAAATTTAGTTTCCCCCCATAATGCCGGCTACATAGTTTTAAATTCCCATGATGAGACGTGCTGACCAAGTTAGTTTTAAGTTCCCTGTTTCTCTGCTTTCCAGAGTTTCAGCTAATAGGAAAAAAGAAAAGAAAACAAAGCAAAAAGAAAAGAAAAATTCCAATATAAAATGGCAGTTTTAGCTGATACGAAGCTGTAGCTTCCCATAGTGAAACTCCAGTCTTTATGTCAACCAAGTAGTTAAACTTCCTGCTCAAGATACCGTCTTATGAGAAGTTCACTTTTAGTTTCATTTGAAAAAAGTCTCAATAATAGAACCTGGATGTCTGAAGAGGATGAAATAATTAAGAACGTCTCTACTCAGCACTGAGTTTTTTTTTGTCTTTTTTTGTTATATCAATCAATAATAAAATTTAAAAGTGTTTGAACCTATGAGAGTGAATTAAAGCTGAAACTTGAGTGATGCTTCGCAGACAAGCGTGTGGTAAAAAATCAGTTACTGTGTGTTTATGGTCATTGTTAAGCTCCCAAGTTTCCCAAGCTCCCAGAGCTCCCGAGGGGAAACGGTGGTGCAAAAATTATGCCCCTGCTCTTGGGGAATGAAAATCACATAAACCGTCTCATATAAATCATATTTTGCTCGTCTAAGTGGATCAGACACAGAAGGAAAGGGGGTTCTCCATGGCCAGAAGCTTTGATCATTTTGATCAAACACAGACCACCTATCAGCCTTCCAAGTGCCACCATGCGTCATACACATTTTCAATATTGTGTCATAATAGCTACCAGTCATTGTAGTTGAGATAAAAAAGGCATTGTAATTAAACATATGATTGGATCCAGACATTTTAATCATGCCATCTATCTGTTTTGCAGAGCAGGCCGGCTGTGTTTTCAGCAGTCCCCTGGAATCGCCCTAGGATGACAATTTGCATGCTAACTGAATTCGTGTACCGTGCAGAGTCACGAGGACATCTGTTGCTGATTGTTTTGGTCCTCTGCTTTTCAGACTCAAGTATGAAAATGCAAAAAGTAAAAGGCAAATTATGGAGCCCGGGGCAAGAGAGCAAACCCATTGTTTGATTTGTCTTTCTCTTTTGCCATCTCCCTAGAGGAGTCTATTACAGAAACGAAAAACATCCCCCACTTTGCAGTCCCCTGGGCTTTACAATAAAATTAATGCCCATGAAATGATGCTGTTTCCCAGTAGCTCCTGGTCTTAATCTTATTCATGTTGCTTCAATATTTAAAGACATCTAAGTTGAAAATATACCTGTTAAATGACTTCAAGCTACCTGGACACTGGAATGGGACGTTTCAACGGCAGACGTTGCTTGAGTGGGCTGAGGTCATCATGAGAGGGAAAGGAACTGCTTATTTCCTGACTCTGCTGCCCCATCCACTCAGCTCCTCACTTAAATTCAAATTCAATACTATTTATTGAGCATTAACTATGTGTCAGGCACACGCACTTAATTTGCTTTGCAGCCTTAAAACAACCCCAAGAGATAAGTAGCAATAGCCCCACCACCATCCAAGCCCAAGATGCTTAACACCACTCAGCTGTTAGTGGCAAAGTTAAGATTCAAACTAGCATCTTGACTATTGCCCATTTCCCACCCACATAATTGTCCCCATGATCCTAGTACCTTATTTTTCTTGTTCTTACCACCAAACTCTCATTTCCCATACTGCTGGTTAGTCCAGAGTCCTCATCCATTTACCTCCTTCTCACTCAACATCTAAGCTCCCTTACGCTGACTCCAAATTCCACATCCAATTCTTTGGTCTTTATATGGCAATGGTTCTCAAACTTTATTGTGTTTAAAAATCTCTTAAAGAGCTTGTTAGTTTCCCATGCCCAGCTCCAGAGATTCTGACTCTATAGGTCAGTGCGGGGCCTGAGACTCTGCATTTCCGACAATCTTACAGCTAATGCCAGAGCTGCTGATCTGGGGGTCAGACTCTGGAACCACTGCCAGCCTGACTTTGTCTCCCTGCTACGTTCCCACAGAGGAGGCCTTCCTTCTTACTGGCAGGGGAGGAGGGCTTTGGGCCATCTCACCTTTGCCCTCATGCTAACTAAGACTGCCAGATACGCTCTGACTCCCTATGTCCTCACTGGGCTTCGGTGGAAAGCTCCACTCTCACTGGCTTCCTCCTTACTCTGGAGTAGCTCCACTCAAGGTCACTTTCTCAGTTGACTTGGTGTGTTCCAAGGGTTGTAGAGTCAGACGACTTTCGCTAGTGGGTGTGGCCCTGAGCAAACCAAAAGGCCTCTCTATGCCTCTGATTCATCATCTCAGAATAGGCATTACAATATTTACCTTATAAAGTATGATAAAGAACAAAAGAAAAATCATAGTAACATCCCTAGTATGTTACGTGGTCCAGAGTAGAGCGTCAGTACACATTCTTTCTCTTATTCCTTGTTTTTCCTGCTCTCAGAGTACATAGAGTTCCGTGCCTGCCTCCAAAAGCTGCCTCCAAAAGTTCAAGATGCAGATGAAAATCCAGAAGTTCAAGATGCAGATGAAAATCCAAAAGTTCAAGATGCAGATGAAAACTGCCAAGATAGTAAGGATGACAGCAAACTCATAGCTCCCACACTGTGGGCATTTTCAGAAACCATGAGTATGCCTTCCCTCAAGGCTGTTTTTAATCACATGTACGGGAATCAGAAGAATTTGATTTTGCCATATCATTTGCTGTACATTTTTAGTGGGACACAACAGCCAGGACCCCAAAAGTACTTGCTCTTTGCCCTAGTACATCCTCCCTGAGGACATGCATGGTGACCTCTGGCTGAGAAAGGGGCCCAGTTTACCCCCTAACAGTGAGCCTCAAACCCAAGAATTTCTTAGGCCTTTTAATGTTTTTCATTTTAAAAGTTCTTTAGTCCTTTAAATTTTGTAAATATTTACAAAATGTTGCTGTAGTACATTTTTTTGGTTTTTGCAATCTTTTAATTTCTGGTTTGTATTGTTTTGTGGAATATTCATTATTCTCTGCTTTCTTCTTTCAGACTTTACCATTTAGTCTAATTTAATGCTTTGTGTTTGTTTGTTTATCCTTATCTTAATTTTATGTCTTTCAGGGGCAGATTTTCTTACAATTTTTTTTACATATGCAATATAGGATGATTTCAGAAAAATTACATAATACAAACAAGCAAAATTAATAATAAACTATAATCCCACTCACTCAGAGATAATCACACACAACGCCTAGTTGTGTGCACTTCCAAACTCTTTAACTGGCACCTAATTTGGAATATTCCAAATTTCCTCTCTGTTTGGCTACTTTACCTTTTTTAATAATGCATGTTTTAATTTCATTCTTGTTTAATTTTTTAATTCTCCAGGTTTCTCACCTTTGATCCCTTTGTTTTTTTTGTTTTTTTTTGAGACAGGAGCCTCAAGCTATCCCCCTGGGTAGAGTGCCATGGCATCACGCTCACAGCAACCTCCAACTCCTGGGCTCAAGTGAGTCTCTTGCCTCAGCCTCCCAAGCAGCTGGGACTACAGGCGCCCGCCACAGCGCCTGGCCATTTTTTGGTTGCAGCCATCATTGTTGTTTGGCGGGCCCGGGCTGGGGGTTCGAACCCGCCACCTTAGGTGTATGTGGCTGGCGCCTTAGCCACTTGAGCCACAGGCGCCGAGCCTGATCCCTTTGTTTTATTTTCCCTATTTTATTTTGCTTTTCCTTAGCCTAATACATCTTTACATTCTTGTACTATTGTTGTTTGTTCTGATTTTTAAACATAGTCCTTGTTATTATTTTAATCTTTTTATTTACTTTGCTATTTATTATTTACGAAGTTTTTGTTTTTTAATTCTTTTCATTCTATGTTTATGCATCACCCCTGCTGTAGAGAAAGACTTCCCAAACAGGAATGGTTGGGGGCTAACTTCCTAAGAGCCCTTCAAGCTCCGCATAATAGAGCTCATCTCTCCCTCAGTGTTGAATTACTTAAAATTTATATGAAGCATGTAAGAAAAACCACAGATTAAATTCTTTCACAGGATTACGATAATTTTTCCGGGGCAGGCAGCATGCTTGGGCACTGCAGCAGTGTGGTTTTCTTCTGCCACATCCCTTCCAATCACATAAGAGGAGTTATATGACCCAACAAGTACGGCACACATAATCACAGACTTCAGAAACTCTTGATTGCTATCCAAAAGGATGCTATCCAAAATAACGCATATTTTAATTTCATTCCTGTTTAATTTTCTAATTCTCTAGGTTTTTCCCCTTTGATCCCTTTAAGGCTAGACTGGCCTTCTCATCTCAGACCCTGTGAGGGGGCTGATGCTGAGCTCCTAAACACAAGGAACCCGAGGATATTAAATCTTCCACTTAACTGAGTGGTTATTCTAGATTCCACAACCAAGTTTGGAATCCTACATCCACTTGTCATCCACCTGATATTACCAGTTTGAGTCATCATTCATTTAAGCAAAAGATTCCCAAAGAACCTTCTTAGTGGTTGTGTGTGTGTGTGTGTGTGTGTGGTTTTATAACTTTATTTGATGTATCTGCCAATTACCAGTTGGTTCTCATCCATGTTGACTGTAGATTTTTGAAAGGGGTAACAGGTACGTAGGCAACCAAAGCATAGACTTGTTTAGTGAATCTTCATCTTCATTATGTTTTCTGGACAACCACACATGGATACAGTATGGGACATTCCTGATGCCTTTGTTCCAGACAACTTTGTTGAGCCTGGTATCCATGTGTACATCTGGAGTCCCCATCTCTTTCATGGCCATTTTCCAGATCTCTTTGAGTGCCTGAGAGGCATGCTTCTTGAAGCCCACCCCATGGATGTGCTTGTGAATGTTGATGTCAGAATGGCCCTTCTTCTTTCTGCTACCCTTCTTTGCAGGTGTCATTCTGCTGGGACCAAGCTGGAAAGAAAGAGCGGGAGGGATTGTGGGAGGAGGAATGGGGTGACTGTAAGTCTTTCTTAGTGTTTAAGTCTCCTCCCATTCCTCCTGTTCCTTTGTTATGGAAACAGCAAAATGTCTCTTGCAGGGTTTAGGGCCCTCAACAATGGCTGACTCTGTTTTTTCTCATAAATTTTAGGTTTCTACCTCCAAGTTCTTAAGATACAGAATATTGAACAAAGCCTTTTCTTACTATAGTGCTAGATTCCATTTTGGACTAGCTTGCGTCCCTGAAAAGTAACCTGCTTTAATGTTTCTTTCACTTACTATATTTCATATGTACCCCAGCTGGAGGTCTAGTCAAGCAAGAAATTCAGTCTTTTAGATAGAAGTGTCTCACTGACATCCCCATCCACCAACTGACTATCCACTACCACAGTCTCCTTCTCTGGCCATTAATCCTGCTATAGGGCTTGTTGTTTGGTGAATCTTCATCTTCATTACGTTTTCTGGACAACCACACATGGATACGGTATGGGATCCATATGGGATATGGTATTGGGTTCCTGGGATATCCCTCACAAATGTTAGTCTCCACTCATTTGCAGTAACTATTCTCAGTCATTTTACTCTTCACAAATATTGTCTTTTTATTATTAATAATTAATTGGCCTGAAAAGCCTGAAAATTCTCATGTCAGAAAGAACCTAGTCATTCCATAGGTTTATCTAAGTAAATCAGACTGCTCATTTCACATCAAATAATGCAACTAACAATCCTAGTACATGTCATTCCAAAATCACCAAATTCTTTTAAAATTTCCTCTGTTGAGCAATTTTCCTCTTATGGAATATGACTGAAAAAATTTCTAAATGTGAGATCCAAAACCAACAACTTCTCATCTGGAAGGTAGCAAGGATGCCATCTCGGCTGCTATAAGGGGAAAATACTCTCGCAGAGATGAGGCTGGACTGGCCTTCTCACCTCAGCCCCTGTGAGGAGCTGATGCTGAGCTCCTAGACACATAGAATGAGGATCTACATATTCCTTCTCCTCTTGATTTTCTTTCCAGTAAGAGGTACAGAATGTGCCTTAATGTTCATCATACTCGATTAGAAGCCAATAATAATTCTCACTTGTTTATTTGAAAATTCCCCATAATTTTTACTCCCAGATATCTATAAGAATGTTTCCTGCAGTTGATGAAGTCATAAACCGTGACATTTACTTTAAAAACCATGTAGTTCAGTCCTTTCATTTTACATATAATAAAACTGAAGTCCAGAAAAGTTAAATAGATTTTCTAACACAACAGGGTTAAAAACAAAATGAAGTCAAGAATCCTGGACTTGATAATCCCTAAATCAGAGATTTTTCCCACTGTAGACACAATTCTTCCCACACTCAGTAGCATTTACCACCCACCTGCCCTAGCCAGAATGCCTGGTATAATACTGTCTGAATTTCGCTAAATGCAAAATACCTGGATTATGCTTCACAATCACTTGTGTGGCTCAAGCTGAGACATCTTCTGTGGCAGATATAAAATATTACTGCACTTCTTTCTATTAGTGTCTGATAAGAAGCTGTTTACAAGTATTTCTCCCAACTAAATTTTAAGCCCCTGAAGTCAGAGCCTTGGTCTTTGATATTTTAACAATTGTTTGCTTTCCATTTTAGTCATCTTGATAGCCCCACACCAAACATTGTCTCATCCATTACTAAAATAATGACCCATGTGTCCTCTGCGCCACTCACTTTCTCTCCAGGAGCAAACAAACTGCTAATAAGTTTCCTCTGTGTGGCCAGATTGTGTGTCCTTGTTAACTGGGATACTGAAGTCCATCAGTCACCCGCCTCTCATTTCTAGCGCTCTTAGAACTTATGTTAGGCAGTTAGTTAGGAACAGCTCTCCTGGGAAGGAGAACAAGGCTGGAGTTCCCAAGCCGCCATCTTGGTTCTTCTACCTTAATTTTGTCCCAGCTGATTGCTCATATCTGGAGGAAGGACCATCCTACCAGTCTACCAATCACAAATTAGCATCCCAACTGCAAAAGGGTGTAGAAGCCTCTCAAGCCTAGCAACAGGTACAATAGAGTCTTAAAGGTGACCTAGAATAGCCTTAAGACTAATTATCATGCTGTCCACCCCCCCCCACCATGGGTTCTCAGAGTTTCATGGAAGATCCACACACACAATAAGACTCTGGTACCAAGGTGACCTCTGAACCATGAGGTAAGCTTGACCCAAGAGGTATAAAAGAGAACTGCCAGCCATAACCCTAGCCACGGTGCCTCCTTGCCTTTCCTTCGCCACAACAATGGAGGCCCGTCTGCTGTCTATAGTAATCATAGCTTGCTCCATAAGCCTATACCTTCCTCTTACTCTGTAAACCTAGCCTGAATTTGGGCTATCCGGTCATTTTTCAACCAAGAGCACTCCAAGAGGACCCAGGTAGCTGCCTGAACCCCTGATATTTTTGGAGGCAGGCAGTTGCCTTGAAACTAAATTGTGTATAAAATCCAAAAGCTGCACTTCCCACAGGCCTGCGGTCCGTAGGGCGAGGCCAGCTTGCTGCACAGCGGTTAATAGTTAATAAACACTCCCTTTGCTGCTAAACCTTTACTTACTCTTTTCAATTATTTCAGTGACTACCCCAGCCTTGTCCTCCATACCACCACCGTACCACTCTAACATTTACAGAGAAATTGTCCAAAATCTGATTTTATCTCCATGCTTTCAACAACCCTTCAATAGCTTCCTTCCCAGGAATGACATTCATGATTCATAACCTGGTCCTCCACAGGGTTATCCAGGCAACGTTACTGGCCTAATTTCCTACCCACCCCTCTCCATGCCTCACCCTCCTCCACAGGCTTTGCTCATTATGCATTCTTTCCTCTGCAATGTGTTATCCCCTTTAAGACAGATGCCCTCTTCATCTTCACTGGGTAAATCAGTCATACTTCAAAACTACTTCTAAATATCTTCTCCATAAAAAGGTCCTGGTCTTTTTAAGTCTGCATAAGGTTTTGTCCTGTTATTATTGGTTCGCAAGTTTTACCTCTGAGGGTAGGAACCTTGGGAAGGTTAGACCTAATGAAACAGTAGTTATCTTAGCAAGACTGCGGGTCCTCAGAAATGCAAATGACCCATATTAGCTAACTTGCATGGACTTTGTTCTTCCTGGTTGCAAATCTTCAGATTAAACAGAGGGAACCTATGTTTTCATTAACTTAACTAACATTCAACAATGCCTAACACATGCTACACTGTTCCACGTGCTGGGGAGACCAGGGCCCAAAGCACAAGACAATAGCAAAGAGCCTTTACAAGACCTCCTGTGGCCAAACACTACCCAAGGCGTAGTTAGGTCTTAGATCCATTACTTAATTAAAGAATTTCTGTAAAGGTGATGGGGAAATATGCTTTGGGTTTTTAAAAAAAACCTCAAACTAATTTTAGCCAGGAAAATACTATACTCTCATCTCTAAATCTGCTCCCATTTGGTTAAATGACATGTATCAAGGTTACAATTTAAGTAGAAATTATTTCATGAAGTTTCTACCCCCTACTCTTTGCCTTTGAAGCTTTACACCATGAGACAGTTATATCATCTAGGATAGTATCAGGCCAATGACTTCTAAAGGGGATGAAAATGCCAAGGGCCTTTATAGAGTTGCTGAGTACTGATTTCCTCAATAGCCCAAAATAAACTTTACGTGAGAGAGATCACATGCAAAACACAGCAGTGCTTTTGGAAGCAGCAGACAGGACTTGAATGTGATGCTGTGCACATTAACTTGAACATTGGTGAAGGGGTTTACTTTGAAGTGTGGTGCTGACCACAGCACATGGATGCAAATGTCATCC
Organism: Otolemur garnettii; assembly: GCF_000181295.1. Taxonomy (NCBI): domain Eukaryota; kingdom Metazoa; phylum Chordata; class Mammalia; order Primates; family Galagidae; genus Otolemur; species Otolemur garnettii. The sequence continues at coordinate 6,377,383 of NW_003852508.1, read as the reverse complement.
CCTCACAGCTGGTGCCAAAGCCCCAACTAGACCCCCGCTTTTGACAGCCTAACAAGGTCCTAATTAGAGAATTAGTCTCCTGCTGCCCAGAGAGGAGGAGCTTAATATACCAGAAGCACTTGAAAAGCATGTAAGCAATATGGCAGTCAAACCAACTGCTTACCTAGTGCTTCCCTCCAGGGCTCACTTCTCAGAGAATCCTCATTCACTTCTCAGAGCATGAGTTCCAGCATTTTCACTAGAACATTAAGTGTTTGTGAAGCTTCCCCCAATGTCATATGTAAAGGCAAGTTTTTGTTTGTTTGTTTGTTTTTTGAGACAGAGTTGCCCTGGGTAGAGTGCCAGGGCATCAAAGCTCAAAGCAACCTCCAACTCTGGAGCTCAAGAGATCCTCTTGCCTCAGTTTTTCTATTTTTAGTAGTGATAGGGTCTTGCTTTTGCTCAGGCTAGTCTTGAACTCCTGGACTCAAGCAATCCACTCACCTTGGCCTTCCAGAGTGCTAAGATTACAGGTGTGAGCCACTGCACCCAGCCCAAGTATGTTTTTATTGTAGTGACAATAATACCAATAAGAAAGAATAAAAAGGAAGACTGTATACAATAGGAATTGCCTGTTGAGGGCCCTGGTGCAGTGGTGTGTGCCTATAGTCCCAGCTACTCCAGAGGCTGAGGTGAGAAGATGGCTTTAACCTATAAGTTTGAAATCAGCCTGGGCAACGCAGTGAGAACCATGACTCTAAAAAAGAAAAAAAGTTGCTGCTGAATGCACATGCTTTGCCTTTTATTTCAAACTATCTTGCAAGTTGATAAATTAAGTTTACTTAAAGATGCAGTAAGCAGAAAGTTACTTGTGTATGGTATCAGTAGAGAGTAAGAACATACTGAGAAGAAAGACAACATAAATAAATATAATTTAATTTTTTTTTTTTGCAGTTTTTAGCCGAGGATGGATTTGAATCTGCCACCTCCAATATATGGGGCTGGTGCCCTACTCCTTTGAGCCACAGGCGGCCCCCTAATTTAAATTACTTTGAAAAAGCCAAAAACCTACAATAGCTTTGGCCTTTATTTTAAATATTAAATTAAATTTAAATTATTTTAAACAAAACTCTTCTCAGATATAATGGGCCCATTCCTCATAGTCTTAAAACTACGGTCATCCGCACCCTCCCCAGCAGTAGCATTGTGACCACTGACACAGCCTGTCAGGACATATTAGAATCAACCCGTACTAAAATGACAAGGAATTCCTTACCTGGTTTCTCAATGGCCTAAAAATAGTGGGGAAATTTCGCTTAAAACCTCATGATAATAACAAGTAGTCAACTATACCGCTGGAGAATCTGAGTTGGTAACATCGTATCTACTCTTAAACATTTTAAACACTGTATTGGAGAATTAAATATGGAAACAAACTAATCTAACTCTCTTAAGCTGAGCTCACATATTCTCTGGATGTCAATTTAAAAACTTCTTAGAGTTTAACTTATATTTGAAAGATTTGGAACCACAGAGCAAAATGAACAAGTGATTATTTTAAGTTTATCTAGATTGTCCTTCTTTTATTTTGTAACATTAATAGTAAACCTAGTATTACACATTTGCATAACACTTTACAAAGTAGTTTCACATCCATTATCTTTTTTACTAGACTGTAAGTTCCACCACGTCAGTGTTAGCAGAATTTCTTTCTGCAGTAGGTCCATGGTCTTGGGGATTTAAAGAATGAAACCACAGACCACAGATCAGTGGTAAGACAGGATTTATTAGATGTAAAGGAATGCAGAAGGAATAAAAAGCACCAGAGCTTTTCCCAGAGGGAAAGACCCAAGTGGGAAGTCTCCATTTGGGTCCTTTGTCTAGGGGTTTGGGGTCTTGAGAATTACATTTGGCCAGGTCTTGGTAGATGGGAGACATTTTTCAATGTTAACGGGCACAAAAACAAATGAATGAATGCAGTCCCCCCAGCTGGCACAAAATGACAGGGCATTCCCTTCATGAAATTGCCCGGGCCTAGGAAACTGGGGTCCCTTGTTCAGCCTTGAATGGAGGAACACTGTATCAGCAGGGCTACAATTTTCTTAATCAGGATTGTATCCCTCATTCCTGGCCTAAAGTTAAACACTAACTCTATTTTTATACAGTGAGTAGATTCGTGTGAGTAGCCATGACAGGTATAAATATTCTCATTCTAGAATGAGAAAACCAAAACTCAGAAAAACTCAATGATATAAACACTGAAGCAAAATACGTAATCAAGCCAGCACCAGAACCAGACTTTGGGGTTCCACGCCTATTTCTCTTTCTGCTGACTACATCATGGCCTCTCCCATTATTTAAGTAGCTACTAATCCACAAGCTGTTATGGTTTATATAGTCATGCTTGATCTGCATGAGGATCTTGTGAAGAAATTATTTGATACAGCTTTCCCATTTTTCGACGAGAAAAGTAAAGATTAGTAGCATCCCAAATGGCCCGCTTATAAGCAGCAGAGCTAGAAACTAAAGCTGAGATCTGATTTCATGCTCCGTGTCCTCTCTGTTCTTGTTACCCATTCTATCTCTCCGAGAGGCAGTCCTCTCATTTCTGCATTTACTGGGCAGGAAGGGTGCAGTCTCTTTGGAGATGCAGGACCAACAGAACTCCTGCACTTTCCAAGGGTTCATCTTCCCGTGACAGTTCCAGACATGTGCACAGCTGACTGTGTGACAGCTGTGAGCACAATAAACACGAAAAGGTACACAAAGAAGGCAGTGAGTTCTGCCAGACCAACAAGAAGATAGAGCATTTGTGACCACAAAGTGCAATCCTGATTCTGACTTCAATTTACCCTACAGATTAGACATCTACTTTGGATTCCTTAGTATGTTAAATAGGAAAAAATATATACTGTGCGTATGGGGGTGGTGGTGGTACATTTTCTAGAATCTGGTCTTTTTTTGTTTTTTTAAGAATCTATCCTTTCCAGCTTAGATTTAAATGAAAAATTATTTTTCAACTTTTAATGAGACCTCTGTGTTCTTGTAGCAAAAGCCATTTCACCTAGATCTCACTATCTTGTCCAGAGGCAATGTGCCCTCCCGGGTGTACAGCTTCTGTTTGACTAAGTTTGTGAGTTTCTGTGTAACTGTGCATTAGATCCCCTTGGTGATTTCGAAAAATACCAATGCCATGTCCCAACCCAGATCAATTATGTTTGAAATCTCTGACCATTGTTCTCTAAACGGTATAAGAGAATAGAGTTCAAATCATTTGACAGTAGTAAATAATCTCATCTCTAAAACTTCTTTGAAGTGAATTAAATTATTCCAGTTTTCTCTATATAGAGCCAATAAACAACTGTCTAAAAAGAATTTTTAAATTTTTTGTGAAATAACCTGAAATATTCTTATGACTTTTTAGGTGACTAAACTACACAGAATTCAATGAACACTGAAAATAAAATTAACATCACTTTTTTTTCCTCATGGGAGAGTTAGTGAGAGAGAATGAGAAATTGATTTACTTTAACAAATATTTATTTTTAGTGAGAGAAAAAGATGTAAGTTTCTGGTGAGGACGGAAATACTTATGAGCTCCTATCTATGTAAGCAACTGTAGTGACATATGTTATGTTGTGCACTGTAAAATAAAAATGAAAAATAAATGCCCTGGCTATTTTTTAAAATGTGTTTTTGTTAGGTCATGGTGCTAGTCCCTGAAAGGAAGGAACGCTGGAGTTTGAAACTGACCACTTTGTCACTAAATTACTTTGACAGTTTCAATGGTCTGAATTTGTAAATGACATGAAACAGCTACTACAAGAACAAAAGTGTCTGATTCTTGTTACTTTGTGGTCGCTCTGTATTTCAGTGACAAAGGCAGTTTCTAGAAATCACTGAGAATCATGTATGAACACATTAAGTTTTTTTTTTTTTCCACCATGAAGAACAGATCAAAAGGATCCCCTGAAGCCATGTCTGTCCTTTATTTCTGCTAGTATAATTACTAATCTATTTGGTGGAATACTGGCATTTTACTTTTCTCTAAGATCATGATTATATTACTTTTTTGTCCTTGCTGTCTAAAATGCCAGCAGTAGGCTAGAATAACTCGGTGACTTTGGTCATAATAAAAACTTGAAATTAAGAGTGACATATAGATCTCATGGTATGGCAGAAACAAAAATGGACTAGGAGCCAGCTCATTGATGTGTGAGCTGGAGGAAATTACAAACAATTTCACTGGGCTGCTGTGTTTTTAAATAATGAGATAAATGAAAATCTGATCTTTCAGGGGAATCTTTAAAAGTTAAAAAAATTGTCTTTCAACACCTCCTCAATGTAATCTATTTTTTCAGAATTCTACTGAAGTATCAGTACTCTCCATTTTCATGTATTTTCACTAACCTTTAGGCATTAGAGACAGCAAAAGAGAAAGATCTTCTTTTTCCCACAGGTTTCTTCCCGGGAAGAAGAGGATTCTTCAAGGTGTTTGATAGAGAAGGTATATTGTACATAACCAGATTTTAGGGAGATTAAAATGAGGGTGATAAACATGTCTGGAATGTCACAAAAGAGCAAATCTGTATATGCTTAATACAGGTGTTAATAAACTTCTGTTGGTTTTTGCTTGTTAATCTGTCTTTTGTTGGTCTAATTTATGGTTCATGGTCCAACCAATGAACCTAAGGGAGAAGCAAGAGGAAGGAAGCTTCTCCAACAGCTACATTACTAGTAAAGTCGGAACCTGTGGATATGGAGGGCTGCTTTTTCAACTAACCTCCAGACACAGAGGGCCAAATGGAGAACTTGAGCATCCCCTGACTTTGGGGTCTGCTTAAGAATCCTGATACCGGCTCGGGGCCTATAGCTCAACCGGCTAAGGCGCCAGCCATGTACACCTAAGGTGGCGGGTTCGAATCCCCAGCCCGGCCCGCCAAACAACAATGATGGCTGCAACCAAAAAATGGCCGGGCGTTGTGGCGGGCGCCTGT